>NC_079404.1:15896681-16496681 GCF_029220125.1 Pseudoliparis swirei
TTGTGTCCTTGGACTTCTGGGAATACGTTTTTCACATCGTTTATAGTTGCATGTGTGCCAAATGAAACAGCTTGAAGCTTTGGGTGATGACAATGTCCCATTGTCAAAACGGATATAGCACAGACGCTGGTAGGGAGACCGAGATGAAATGAAGAGGACCATGACCATTTTGATCTGCTACATGAAGTTGGTCGCCTTCATCTGCCAGTGTGCATGTCGGGCTCCTGCAGCACAGAGCTATTCTCTATGAATGAAACTGGACTTCTTTATTCGCCGGGTGTGCCACCTGCCGGTGCGTCACGATCGCTCCGGCCAATCCTGACGCAGTGATCCTCCGCGCGCCCTTGGAGATCCCGCGGTGCTCCTCGCGTCACGGTCCAATCTACGGCTCGGTGACGGTCGAAGGCGAGCCTCGTTAGCCGTGAACCGTTAGCGCTTCCGATGTGACTAGTTTGAACTACCGTAGCCCGCTGCTGCTGTGCCAAACGTGGACCCGTGACACGTTTCACTGGATTGCCATTCCCACATCTGCATCTGCTGCTTTTGACCCGCGCGCTATTGAGTGTTATGAGGTAGGTGAACATGAGACAGAAAGAACAAAAGTTGTGTTCAAATCGTGTCACAGTAAAGTATCTGGTTTTACTCCCAGAGCCGATTCCAGGCTGCTTTATTTTGTACCACGCTTTTCGCCGCACGACGCCGCACTTTGAAGTTGCAGAGACATGGTTTGGGGTTATCGATGAGGCTACTTGTACACAACGCGCATGCTATATTCATGATACTATTGGAAGCTCGCATGTGCTTTTCTTTAAATGCAAGTTTGGCAAACAAGTGCTGCCCTCCCCCCCCTCCCCTCCCTCGGTTCAGCATCCCTGCCCAACCCCTCTGCGCTCCTCGGATGTTTCTCCTCCAAAAAGGCGATGTAGCTTCTCAAGCAAATCTGTGAAGTTAATTAAAGAAATGGACGCAATATTTGTGTTCACATCCGAAATCCTCTAAAGTGAAAGTAAATGAAAAAGAAGAAAAGTATTGCCACCAACAAAGGTTATTGTTCGAATAGCATTCGTTATTATAGAGATCAGATATGAAGTATTTGTTACTGCATTGCTGTGGACAGAGCAGGAAATTAATTGTGTCCCTACATGGCAAGCGGAAGGCTTTCATGATTTGGGGTGACTGTTTATTTATGATGCCCATAGATGGCAATGTAAAGGAATGTTCCCCCATGGTGACCTGGGGGTACTTTGACATTGTGCTGGATAATGAGCAAAAGCAGAGGGAATGGCATCTGTACCGTGGTGAAGACATTTTTGTTTTACTCCACGGCTGCTATATTCTTTATAACAGAGGCTGAAGTTTGACAATACAGTAGCCGAATATGAATAACAAACTGTTCCGTCATGGCTGCAAACCCCGATAGTATTAACATTTTAATATGTTGCATATATCAACACTACCAGCGTGTTTTTACATTCATGTATCAACAAAGGCATTGTTAGGGAACAGTGCAGTCTAGATCTGTGTCATGGTGAATGCACGGTCTGTTACTAGTCTGTTAAAGGTGGAGCAGGAATGTGTTTAGATGATTATGACTTTCCATTGCCTGCTGGGGGGAGAGACACAGCGGAGGACATTCAGAAAAAGAGACACACACATCAAGCAGAGGGTGAGAGTGGTTGACCGATATTCTTTAGGCTTACCGCTCTTGATAGATGCTTTTGTTGTTCAAAGTGCTACTAATGTATTGATCACCATCATGACTTTCCCATATTGGCTGTGGGTGGAGGATATAACTTTGTGACATTGGTGTAGATGGTGGTAGTGGGAGGAAAATGTCTTTGCTTTTACCCTCTGCCCTACTTTTGATTTTTCATGTGACGCACACAGTGGCTTGTTGGCACAGAAGCTTTTGGTTTATCGGTCCTAAGCCTGTCAATATGTACCAATGCTGTACTCTGTATACTCTGTGAAGAAGTCTAAGGTTAACCTCATGTGGGGCAATATTATGCTCTAGTTTACGGGAACCTAAAATCAGTTTTTTCCCCTACATTTCATCATCAAAAACTCATTTTAGTTTTAAATGGGAGTGTGACATATGTCTTAGGTAAAGATTGACGCGGACACGGCTGTGTGATTGATTTAAAAATGGCAGATTGAATAGAAATACAACAACAAAAACACAAGAATATGCAAAAAACATGTTTTAAAAAGTGAAATATCGAGTCTCAGCTTCTGTATGATCCTGAAAAAAGCATCAAGCAGTAATATAACCCTCAGGTCGCAGCTTGTCTTGACTGGCACCACTAGGCTACTTATAGAGCAGGCAACAGGAGACAGTGATGGGGATTTTACAGGAGTCAGCTGGCCAAACAGACAAGCTAACTCCCCCATTGGGTTTCATTAGGGCTCGTCTTGATGTTAAAGCCTTTTTTAATCCACTTTCACAGCCATGCCGACCACAACAGAGCCAAGCAGTGCATCTATCTTTAGACAGAACACAGGCAGAAAGTTTTCCATCTCAGTTCAATGATTAAAATAAAAACACAAATTCCCCGCAGTTGGCCAAAACATTTCTCAGTTGATGTGTTTTTTATGTGCAAAATGTGTGCTCATAATAAAAGGTGGTTTCTCGTGATGGAGTAATTAAAAAGCCAGTGTAAAATGTATTTAGTCTATAAACATTGAACTGAATCAAATAAATGGGCCCCTTCGTCACCGATATCCAATCAAGCGATTTGAGTCAGTATCTGCCTCATATCTGATCGGTGTCAGAGCATCCCTCGTGATTTCAGCAAGAGAAAACAACGCTGTCAATTAGCATCTGCACGATTACATTGTTCACCAAGAGCTGTGTTTATGCAGCTTTGCACTCCGTCCTTGTTTCTCCAAGCAGAGGAGCCGCCTGAGGGTGTGATTACAGCAAAGCCTTCTGGGTGGAGTGCTCAGACTTTTTTTGTCTTTGCCTCCACTTTCTGGGCGGCTACTGTTGTTATCCCATGTTCGTAGCACCTGCTTAGCTTTAGAGGCACATTGCTGGGAAGACACTGTGGCCTGATGAGCAGCTGGACGTTTTTAAGCAGAAATCTATTTAATATGGACATTAATTAAAATTGAATACATAAGCAGGAGTTTAATCATCATTATATTGGTGCGTCATGCAAATAACTTGTTATTAACTTGAATTGACATGAATTTGGTGTTGTCTCATGGTTATATTACTTGCAATATTGGCGCCCCGCGGATGCAATTGAGGCTTTTATAGCTAACATAATGTGTGTTAAACTGACACTCATCACTCTCTGACCTTTACTAGTTGACACAAGCTTAGCTGGAACTGCCCCTTATTGGTGGCAATACGGTGCTCACTTCAGGGCTGTTAACAACTGCTGCTCCATGTTTATCTGAGGATATTGTGTATGTTCAGCACACAGCAATCCGCACACAAATCAAGATCATGCAAGTGAGATATAGTTCAACGGTCAGGTATCGGGCAGGAGAGGAAGGGGGATTTACGAAGGGCATCGCTGTCACCTGCATAAGTTCATGTCGGTCTGTTCGGTATATAAACTCTACGGTGGGTTGCACATTTGAATCTGTCAGCCGTAACTGTAAATGTTGCACTAAGAAACAGCCCGCATGCTGCCCTTCATACCAGTATTTCCATAACATTTTTAAATGTCTCACAAGCCGGTACACTCCACTGCACCATCTTTCTTCTGAGATTTTTTTCTTTTGCCTCTTTTAGCGCTTTCTTTCTTCTGTCCACAATTTAAGTCATTCTTTTTCGGTGTCTGTCATGTTTCACTACAACCCCCACCCCTTTTATTTTTTATTCTCTTTTCTTCTTCTCTTGAAAAAGTAAACCTCACTCGAGGGAATTCAGACTCCTATCATATGGATGACTTCTCTTTCATGCTCTCTGTCTGCGCTTAGCAAATGAATTAATAACAACTTGCCATTCCATTATTTTCGGTGGAGGTGCAGAGGGGTTGTTTCCAGGTAAAAGAGAGCTGTACTAACAAGAGACACAGAGAACAGAGACCGATACAGCGCTGGTGAAATATGTATACTGGGAGTTAAAAACTACCAACAGAGAGTGAATCTGCACCAGCTGCAGGAATGACGGGTGTAACACACGGAAAGGGAGAGCTCATGATGATGATGGATGTTTGACTTGGCCTGGACGAGCCTCTAACTCTCAATATTTAGCCGTATATTTCTTTGTTTCGATTAATTTAGCCATCATCTGTGACTTGTTTATTATTCTGAGTTAATGTAGTTTCACATTGTATTGATTACATTCAAGATTGCTTTGTAAATTGAACTCTAACATACATAACAGTCCACGTTTTCTATCTCACCGATCTTTCAAAAACTATCCACAGTAGCTCTGGACACAATGGTGCTTGTGCAAAGCTGACACATATTGAGGTAATGTGAGCTCTGTTTTGTTTTTGTTTTTTGTATTGTATCATTTACTAAATTAACTTCATGATCAATTGAAGAAGACTTGAAACTAGTGATTGAAACCATAAACTCATGTTTAAAATGTGGTCATAGGGTCATTTCCTCTTATACTTTTATACAATTAGGGTTTTCTTTTGCAACCAGAGGAGGCGCTGCCTGATTATGAGAAAAAATGCAAGTTTAAGGAATTTCAGAATTGGCTTCACTTTAAGACTCAGACTGCCACCTGTAGAAAGCCCTTTAGAACAATGCTTGTGCCTTATTTTACCTGAGCAGTCCTATTGAGAATGCGAGCAGATGCTGCTTTGGGGAACACATATTGATATTTTGTTTGTTATAGTTATGGAACAAGTTCATCCATTGACATAGCTGGTTTTCATTATGCCAATTCACATGACTCCTCTGTCTTAACAAAAGTTTGTTTGTTCTACCGGCTTTCTGAATGATGCTTGAAAGTTGCCTCTTGTAGCTGTATGCCAGTCTCAGTATTTTCCCCGGCCCAAGTTCCCACCAAATGTTAAAGTTAGATTGACATGTTCTAAGTAAAGTAAAATGAACAACTTTACTTGAAATTTCGATTTCCTAGCTTTTTTGCCCTGAAGTAAGTGTTAGAGTGACAATTTACCCCGTTCTTTAAGGTAGTTCAAACCAGCACCTGTCTTTGAGTCGATCTCCTTCCTCAGTTTGATTGACATTTCAGAAAGAGATGGGGAGCTGGACAACTTGTACCAGGCCTGGGTGAGTAGAGCGAGCCCTCTAACTAAACTCTGTAGGGGAAAGTTAATCCAAACCAACAAGACTTGCAACCTCCAGGCCAACAAATCAAATCCTCAGCTGACATTTACATAAGTCTACAGCAACAAAGGTGAATGAAAATGATTTTACTCCACTCCACTCGATGTTTTACTGCACAGTGGGGTTCTCCTGTTGGACAGGTTGAAGGCTGAGACCGAAATTAGACAATAGGGACGCAGCTGTACAATGTTCCTTTGGGGATTTGCGGTGTTCCATAATGGTAACAAGCTGACACCCGCCTGATTAGAAAGTAGAGTCAGTGAAACTTTCTTTGTCCATCAACCAAATGGAAAACGTTGCCTTTTAGGCTTTACCCTTTACAATTATCTCTTCACTCTTTTTATTTGCAGACCTATTAGCAGACTGTGCGAAGCAATATTTATTACAGTTTTGTTGCACTGATAACATACACATTAAAACAAATACATGAATAATGAATAATCAGTGAGTAATAGTTATACATACCTGCAAACTTGTCACCTTTCGGTGAAATTCACCGTTTTGAATTCAAAATAGGTCATCCACGTGAATCGTGGAGATCCGAAGAGTTTTTTTGGGGGGGGGGGGGTCACCTGGCCCGCTGCCGTTGAGATTGCAGTGAGACGCAGAGAAAAGTGTGAAGTGGTGCTCTTCGCAATAAAACATCTTTGATGGGACGTGTCGCGTCTCGGCCAATCAGCGTTCAGATGTCGACATCGTTTGGGGGTTCAGGTTAGCTTGAATGTTAGCCCGCTACATCTACTGCTGTCACGCTGCACGGTGTAGCGATGCTAACAAAGTACCCGTACGTTAAACACGATATGATTTAGCATATTTTTAGGATCGATACTTCATTAAGAGAGCGATCAGAGCGCACGCGCTGCTCCGTGTCGAGCTGTCTGCGCACACTGCGCTGCGCAGCGCTCACAGCGAGAGAAGTGGCGCAGCTTTAGAGACTTCGGCTTAAAAAATAAAAAGATGCCAGAAGTGAAACTGTTTATTGGCTTCGTACCCTCTGTGTTTCTTTGAAATGTAATCATATCCCAGGTTGGGCATATTTACTGCATATACAGGAACACAGTGGAGTTATGGGAGTTTATTATTTATCAATATTTATTCAGCTAAATATATAATAAAAAATAAACATTAAATAAATATTTATTAATTTAATCAAACTATTCTATCTCATTCATTTGTCTCATTTAAGGTTATAGGCTACTGTATGCTTTGGAATTGTCATTGTTTGTTCAAATACTAAATGTTCTCACATTTTTATCTTCACACGGAGATTTCACAAAACTTTTGGTCATGGAAATTTGTTTTAACGTCATGGAAAAGTCATGGAAATCTATTGGTCAAAATTTGTATGAACCCTGCTGCACACTTCTACAGTTTGGTTTTATCACATTTAGTGGTCAGGGATCATGAATAAAAAACATGAATCTCGCACAAGAAAATATATTAATTATAACAGCTTCAGCTGCTAACTCCCTGTCTGCACTTACTGGGAAAACCATCTTACTTTCGGCCACGAAGAAGAACAAGCACGTTTTCACCAGGAATGTTTAATTTAGCTCAACACAAAAATGTATGCTATTTTAACAATTTAACAGGTTCTATAATTAGATAATAATTCTGCACAGAGTGGCTTTAAATAATGTAAACTTCCAACGCGGCACTGGGATCTAGCCAATACTGAAATGCTGTGGTTGTGATTACGGAAGGCTTTGAGCTGGATGAATAAATTGCTGCTGCTCTCCTACGCTCAAATGCTCTTGTTCACTCATTCATTCATGTTGACGATGACCTTGGCTAAATTCATGAAGTTCTCTCTCGGGATGGGCCACCGCTTTGTTCCTTTCCCTTGACTATTCATGTTTATTTAACCACTGGTTTTTAATCCAGATTAGTCTCACTAAAGCTCTTTAAATTAATCTCATTCAATCTATTTTTCCCCAGAGACATGAAGGGGCAGTTTTAGTTTGTAGTCAAATCTGCCTCATTGTTCTTAAGTTCCTATCGTTACATCCGTCACATCCTGCTTAATCCTGAACTGTTGGGAACATCCAGGGGAGCGGCGTAACCCTGGGACCTCCTTGTCGCTTCTCTATTTATTATTTGCACGATAGATATCAGGATCTGAAGTGATGGAATGAATTTGAGAACTTTTGAGATCAAGGGAAACAGTCTGAGTCATTTCCCTGTTTTGGTTATGACCCCTTTTATTGTATCTCAGCTTTGGCAGTCAGGTTGAGTGCAGCTCTTTGCTCTCCATATATCATAATCAGGATGTGACAGTGGTTATTTACATTGTTAACAATCCAGTGTGTGGACTCATTCTTAATTCAATGGTGAGTTTCCAAACACTATCTTTTACTAATGTGAAGGAAGTTAATCATGTTACCGCCAAACTGTGTGTTTGATAACTTGGTGGAGTTGGGCTTGAGATGCCTTGGCTGTTATATGAAAGGCTTTGTCACTGAACAGTAACATTAACAAGGCAAGAATATTGATGAGGGTTCCAGACTCCAGACGATGGAAATTCCTCAACCTTTCGGTCTACGCAGCACCAGGTGTCCCTGTTGAATTAACGAAGAGCTGCCGAAGGGTGAAATGAGAATCTGTCAAAATGTTTTAAACATAGTCGATCAGTGGTCATAGTGTTCTGATAAGGTTGTTAAATTCACCGGAACAAATTGTCTTGGCAGATGTTTTAGATTCAGTTGTTTACTGGATAATTATTGAACCCTCCTGTTAGCTTCAAATTTACATGAGCTCGGCGCGCTGGTAATGACCGAGAGGGTCTTCCGTGAGAGCAGCCTCTTGTGTTTCACTGAGACGTGGCTGCACGCGGACTATCCGGATCACAGCGCGTCTTTGCCCGGCTTCAGGACTGTTCGGGCTGACAGAGACGCTACACAGAGCGGTAAGAAGAGGGGGGGCGGGATCGCTGTTTATGTGAATGAACGGTGGTGCCATCCGGACCATGTGTGCGTGAAGGAGCGCTTCTGTAGCCCGAACATTGAACTGTTGGCCGTGGGGATGCGCCCGTACTATTTGCCGAGAGAGTTCACGTCCGCCATTGTGGTTGTCGTGTACGTGCCGCCATCAGCTGACGCTGAGGAAGCTGTGGACACCATCCACTCCACTGTGTCTGCTCTGCTGAATCATCAGCCTGGAGCATTCATGGCTATCACTGGTGACTTTAACCACACCACATTGGAAAAAGCTCTGCCAACCTTCCATCAATACATAGACTGCCCAACAAGGAACAATAAAACTCTGGACTTGCTGTATGCTAATACTAAGGACGCATACAGCGCCACTGCCCTTCCCCTCGGCAGGTCTGATCATGACCTGGTCCTCTGACACCCAGGTATGTTCCTCTGGTGAAGAGGCTGCCGGTGACCACCAGGACTGTGAGGAGGTGGTCTCTGGAGGCTAACGACGCTCTACAGGACTGCTTGAGTCAACGGACTGGGATGTGCTGTGTGGACCGCACAGGAGGACATCAACAGTATGACCGACTGCATCACGGAATACATCAAGTTCTGTGAACACACCACCATCCCATCACGGACTGTGCGCTGCTTCCCCAACAACAAGCCCTGATCACCAGGGACCTGAAGGCGCTTCTTAACATGAAGAAAGCTGCTTTCAGGTCTGGAGACAGGGATGAGCTGAGGAAAGCCCAGCGCAACCTGAAGGTGAAGCTCAGGGAGGCAAGGACTCCTACAGGAGGAAGCTGGAGGCCAAACTCCAGCTGAACAACACAAGGAGGTGTGGTCTGGCATGAAGCAGATAACTGGCTTCAAGGTGGGAGGGAGACAGCCAGGGGCTCCTGGAGAGGGCCAACGAGCTGAACTGTTTTTCAATAGGTTCAGTTCACAGCCCTCCCCGTCTCCTCCACACATCACACCTCCCAAACACCTCCTCCCCTCTGTCCCCCTGCTGAGCTGCACATCCACCGAGCCCTCAATAACAATGGGCTCCTCCACCCTCCCCTCTCTGTGACGACTGACCAGGTGAGAAGACAGCTGGAGAAACTACTCCAGCGCAGAGCTGAAGGTCCTGATGGCATCAGCCCCAGGGTCCCAAAGACCTGCGCCACCCAGCTGTCTGGTGTCCTGCAGCGCCTCTTCAACCTCAGCCTGAGGCTGGGGAAGTCCCGTGCTGTGGAAGACGTCGTGCCTGGTCCCTGTCCCAAAGAAGTCAGCACCATCTGGCCTCAACGACTACCGACCGGTCGCCTCACCTCCCATGTGATGAAGGTGCTGGAGGCTGGTCTTGGCCCACCTCCGCCGCAGGTGAAATCATCGTTGGACCCTCTGCAATTTGCTTACCAGCCTCATGTGGGAGTGGACGACGCCATCATCTACCTGCTGCAACGAGCTCAGTCGCACCTGGATGGAACCGATGTCTCTGTGAGAGTCACTTTCTTTGACTTCTCCAGTGCATTTAACACCATCCAGCCACTGCTGCTGAGTGAGAAGCTGCGGTGGTCGGTGGACGCGTCCACCATCTCCTGGATCACTGACTACCTCACAGGCAGACCACAGTTTGTCAGAATGGGCCGTGTGCTGTCTGGAACGGTGGTCAGTGATGTTGAGCCCCACAGGAACTGTTCTGTCTCCTTCCTCTTCACCCTGTACACCAGTGACTTCCAGTACAACACGGAGTCATGCCATCTGCAGAAGTACTCTGATGATTCTGCAGTGGTCGGGTGTATTAGGGATGGACGGGAGGAGGAGTACAGGGCAGTGGTGAGTGACTTTGTAAAGTGGGCCGATGAGAACCACCTGCGGCTGAACGTGGCCAAGACCAGAGAGATGGTGGTGGACTTCAGGAGGAAGGCGACAGCTCCTACACCTCTGAGTGTCCTGGGAGTGGACGTGGACATGGTGGAGGAGTACAAGTACCTGGGCGTCTCCATCGACAGCCGACTGAACTGGAAGGCCAACATCAACGCTGTGTACAAGAAGGGATGAGTCGTCTCTTTTTCCTGAGAAAGCTTCGATCCTTCAACGTGTGCAGCAAGATGCTGGAGTTATTCTACCAGTCGGTTGTCGCCAGTGTGCTGCACTTTGCCATTGTCTGCTGGGGAGCAGCATCGGAGCCGGTGACACCAGCCGTCTTAACAAACTGGTTAGGAAGGCTGGCTCCATCATCGGCTGCCAGCTGGAGCACCTGGAACAGGTGGTGGAGAGGAGGTCGTTGAAGAAACTGGTGTCCATATTGGACAACCCGGACCACCCTCTCCACCACCTCCTACAGGGACAGAGGAGTACTTTCTCCAGACGTCTCCTCACGCCCGCTGCCACAAGGAGAGATACAGGAGAACATTCCTGCCGACGGCTATGAGGCTCTACAACAGTTCACCTCTTGCCAGATCACCCTAACCCTTCTTATATTTGTGTTTTGTTTTTTTATTCTTGTGTGTTGCTGCTACTGACTCGACAAATTTCCCCTTGGGGATTAATAAAGTATATATCTATCTATCTATCTATCTTACTAACATATTTTACCCTTGGGGTCAATTTGACCCCAGCAATTAAAACCTCCAGAAAATGATTAGAATTAATATTGAATTTACAAGTTGTGTACAGGACATTGAAAACATATCATCATGTGAATTTTATGTTTTCCCAGTTGTCCCCAATACATTAGGAAAATTCATGAAATATGAAGCAAAAAATTATGTCAATCATTTTTTTAGAGATGTCAAACATTGAATGGGGTCAAATTGACCCCAAAGGTAACAGGAGGGTGAAGTACAATCTGCAGTGCATCCACGGAGCTTTAACAGGAAATGCTGATAAAAGCAGTTTTTTACTTAAATGCTTCCTGTCGAACAGGCTCTTCAGGATACCTGTGTGCCTGACCCTTTTCTCCACAGGCTGACCATAATGCAGGTACTGTAGCTTCCTCATACATTGATTGCTACTTTGACTTGCTGTATAAGACAGTAGAAGCTTAATCCATGTGTTTCTTAGTGAAATGGTTCAGAGAGAATTAATCTCCTTTGGAGATGTAGACGCTTTTCTTCCTCTTTTTTCAGCTTAGTGATGTAAGTGTGTCATCATTACTTACGACCATTTGAACAGGAACAATAATACCTCAGCAAAAATAGTTTTATTGTAAGGATGTTGTTATGATAGTCCTTCTTGTTGTAACACTGTACTATAAATTGACAGGGCTCTCAAGTCTCACGCATTGAGCGTGAGACTCACGCATTTCGGTCTTATCTCACGCCACACATCGAATTCCTCACGCTGAAAAAACCTCTCGGCTATTTAATGCTTGAATGCAGGGGTGCTCAATACGCCGATCGATTGTTCCGCTGCAGAGCTCCGACGCCGGTCTGCGCGCATTGGGATGGAGCAAAAAAATAGTCACTTCATCCGGTAGGAAGAAACTTTCACTCCGACAAAAGAAAAGAGTTCGCCCAAATATGGCCACGGATGTTGATCTTGGTCACCGTGGTTGTTCGAGTAGCTTCCATTGCTGCTCCACATGAAATGAGTCGTATCTGTAGCCGCTCGCTCGCTAGCATCCTGGGCATCACTGGGAAGAGAAAACACGCGGCAAGGACCACTGATCCCCAACCTGGTGTTCGTGCTGCGTTCAGGTGCGCTGCGGTGTGTTCCACAACAGTCCCCGATGTTCGTCTCATGATTATTTTTTTCCGTAGTAACGAGTAACGATACTGTTTCAGGGGAAATGTATCGGAGTAAAAGTACAAGTTTTCATTGCAAAATGTAGTGAAGTAAAAGTAAAAGTAAACAGAAATATAAGTAGTAAAATAAAGTACAGATACCCAAAAAAACTACTTAAGTAAAGTAACGAAGTACTTCTACTTCGTTACTATACACCACTGGTTGTAGGGCTTTAAAAGTTGGCCCGGGCATTAAACTGTAGCCCTTTGCACAGCTGGAGGCCGCCAGCTCCATGCCCATAACCTTCTTTGGCCCCCACAAGGATGACACAACTGTGTATTGTTGGTAACACGAGGCAGCAATAGGTCCCTGGTCTGTGTACATGGCTATTTTCACATCGTTTATCTTCTCGCTGATTATAATTTGACGTTGACAAATTGCTCATTGGAAAGTGGTCTGGTTCTCGGAGCAGCTGTTTCAAACGATCAGAATAGATAAAGCACCAGTGATAGTTTCAGGCAGCAACACTGGTGCAATGTTTTTTTTGTTGCAAGGTGGGATGTGATGTCGTTGCTCTGTGCCTGACCACATACCCCTGTTTGACCCTTGAAGGCTGTTGTTTGCTTTTGTTTGTGGCTCTCTCCAAATAATTTCCCCAAGTAGCCTTAACTCTATCATCTGGCTCAAAGTCAGCAGCCTTCATTCAAGTCCTACAAGCTTTCCTTCATTATTAATGGAAACTTCATGAATCTATTAGTTGACTCAGACTGGTCCTCCCTGAGTGCCCATTGATGCGACCGAGCACCTTCGACATGTTAAACACTTGTTTCTCATGTATTTTTCATCCACCTGGACACAACCCGCCAGCCTCTGACCTAGTGAGGCCCCAAAGGCATCAGTCAGCCAACTGATGGAGTCGGCCCTATCTGGATGTGATTCATCATTATTTTTAGCCTTAACTGTCATTGTTCAGTAGTGCTGGAAGGGAGGCAGGTGGCTTGGAAAGTGGGCAGCAAGGGTCGATGGTTGTGGGCGAGTACAATTTGGAGAACCAGCAGGCCACGTTTTTCAAACAAATAGGGCAGCGGTTCAATGTCACACACACTCTGGGGACTCACTCAGTGTGGAATGTGATGGCCTTCACTCTAAAGCCTGTCATATTCTGTTCTTGCAAAGCACCCAGAGGGGAAGCCTGAGTCGCTGGCTGGGCACCCACATACACCCGGACTGGGAGAGTCGGGGTCGGAAAAAGTGCTAAAACATTTTCCTCAAGTGATGCATGTGCTTTTTGTTGAATTTATATATTAACCAATAAGTATACAGGTGTTAAAACACACTAGTTTAAAAGTAAAGTTAAGGTTTGAGAACATATGCCACGTTTTATACGTTTCTCTCTAATCTAACAGGATGACGATACAAAACAGCAAAATGTCAAGTATAGCGTCCACTTAGCTTACATGATAAACTATTAAACTATTAAGTATCCATGAAAATAAAAATGTCCTTTCTAGTTTTTTCATTGTGGCAGGAGTCAACATATCTGACACCTTGACAGACCCATTCATTCGCCCTCCGCATGGTAATGAGCGTGACCTGGAAGAGCTGCCGTCCTGTGATAAAGCCATCGCCCTGCAGCTGCAGCCAATCGCATTATGAGGGGGAGAATAGTGACGGAAAGTGACGCGAGGCGGAAACTCTCTCCGCGTCCTCGTGACATGTTCGCTCACATTGACGCGGCAAGACGTTTTGACGTTTTCCCCCCCTCCCCGTCTCTTATCATGAGCCACAGCAGAGAGGTCTAAATTTAACACCTTGTATCGGTCGGAATGTGCTCTGTGGTCGGCTCCCAGCTTTCATCCGTGCAGCGTTTGGCGCCCCTGAACTCTGCGGCTCGCTATTGACAGACTTTATAAAAATAGGAATAGAAAGACAATGAGCCTGTCTTAACTTGATTTACAGTATTTCAGTGCCCCATATGGAGTGTGTTTTTTTTCTCAAGGTTTGTTAGCTGTGGAACTAAAGGAAGAAAAAGTTGAAATCGAACACTAACGGGTCACTGAAGGTTAATCTGCTAATCTAGCAGTGGTCAAAGACGTCAGCATCGATATGGCATATAGTCTTGTAGAGGAGACTTGTTAAACTGTGAGCTGCCTCTGTTTGTTTAGGCCTACAGAGAGGAATGCCACGCTTGGAGTGTAATCCATATATAATGGAGATTTAAAGTCTTACTTCAGAGATGTTTTTTTCAAACTGTGCAATATGCATTCTTAAGTGGTATTCTTTTTTTTATCATCAGCGAAGCTTCAGAACTTTTCATTCGCAGAGTGCTGTTAATTTGTGTGGTGATATTTGATCTAATCCCCTTTTAATTGACCTGGGTCTCCCTTTCCTGTTAGACATTCACAGCCTGGTGTAACTCCCACCTGAGGAAAGCTGGTACTCAAATTGAAAACATTGAGGACGACCTCAGAAATGGACTTAAACTCATGCTGCTGCTGGAAGTTATCTCAGGTTAGATCACAAACGAGTATGCTTCTTTTATAACTTGATGTGTTTGTGATTTATTCTTTCTGATAACACACCAGTCGGATAATGTGCGCATATTATTCACTGTTATCTGACACATAATGTTGTGTTTGCAGGAGAACGGTTACCTAAGCCAGACAGAGGGAAGATGCGATTTCATAAGATCGCTAACGTCAACAAAGCGTTGGAATTCATCACGAGCAAAGGAGTGAAACTGGTCTCCATTGGAGCTGAAGGTAACCGACACCTTCCTGTATGTATGAACATGCTGCAGGGAATCGGGTGTCCAATGGGAACTCGCCAACATAGAATAATAATATTTAGAGAATAATAGAACAATAATATTATTTATCACCCGTGTGCAAACTGATTGCAACAGATCGTTTGCCTTTCAGAGATTGTGGACGGTAATGCAAAGATGACTCTCGGGATGATCTGGACTATCATCCTCCGCTTCGCCATCCAGGACATTTCTGTGGAAGGTGAGATAAGAAAATCCATATGATTAAAATCTAGGTTAAATTTCATTTTGTCCACTGAATGTCTAAACATTGAACAACTCTTACTATGTTATTACTGGTATGTAACCAACAACTGTGAATTCATTTCCTCCTCAGAAACATCTGCCAAGGAAGGTCTTCTCCTGTGGTGTCAGAGGAAGACTGCCCCCTACAGGAATGTCAATGTCCAAAACTTCCATGTCAGGTAGGTGTTCAACACATCAAATACTGTTGCAATATAATCAATACTGTGATAGTTTATGTGAACGATTGCTAATCTAGGTTGTCCTCTCTATACAGTTATGTTATATTCCAAGAAAAAATCCCAATAATTTTTCCAATTACCTTTTTTTCAATTGAACTGGGCATAGAGAACATTATTATAGCAGTAGATATCACAATGACGTGGAGTTTGTAAAGTGAATAAATGTATCTGATGCCATTAGTGAGTTCTTCCTGTACTTTAAAAAGTACAACATATCTCGACTTGAGGACGGCATCAGCAAAAATGCTTTCAGAGTAAATGCTCGCGCTGGATTCCATTATCTCTGAGTTAAGTTAGCGTGTTACCTCGAGGTGTCTGTGGCTCAGAGAGGGAGCCGAAGATCGGCGGTTCGATTGCCGGCTTCTCCAGTCTCTGGGAAAGATACTGAACCCCACATTGCTCCCAAAGGTTTAGATGGGGGCCTGCTGTATCTATGTGTGTGTGTGTGTGTGTGTGTGTGAAGCGCTTTGGGGAGATGGAAGATAAATGCCAGTCCATTTCCCGTTGAACTGACATGTTGGTTCCCTCTGCTCTCGTGAAGCTGGAAGGACGGCCTGGCCTTCTGCACCCTGATTCACAGACACAGACCCGACCTCCTCGACTACTCTAAGCTCAACAAGGTGTCGTGTAACCAGGATGCTGTGTTTCAGACCCCAACCACTAACATGATTGATTCCCACACAATTAACACTTCTGTCACTGAGTGAACTGATAAAAACAAATACTGACTCATGATAATGTCACTTTTTATAGGACGTGTTGACTTATGTTGTGAAACACTGAGGGAAAGTACTGGATATTTAGGACTGGAGGTGTATGCCTTCTTTCTCGCTTTTTGAGCTTGAAGTAGTTTGTCGGGACTGTTGTGGCACTTTTGGATACGCTCAAAAATATGAGGCGTGTCATAGGAGTTATAGTTTGTTTGATGTCGTAAGCTGTCTATGGGAAGTGCACTCGGCTGTCAATGGCAGAAGCTGTGTGCAGTAATGTCATCTTGGCTGTAGATAAACAGAGTGTCGTTTGGCTAATGGATATAATGATTTTTTAAAATCAAGTTCTATGTTTCTTCTTCACTGCGTGAGGTTTTTACCCTAAGTGCATTCATTTAGCGTCTCATCACGCTTCATTATGCTTCACGAAAGCAGTTCACAACATACTTAGCATAATTTGAGCCGCAGTGTTTAAGCCACTCTGCCCGTAATAAGGAATACATAATGAGTTTAATGGTAAGATGGGGATTGATATGCAAATTAGGGTTGCCTTGACTTTTCTCATCCAGTGTATTGGTGTGTGCATTCTACTTGAGCTAAAAGGTTGTTCAGGGAAAACAAGTCCACAGCTCATTTATAACTTCTGGGTTAAAAGGACTGTCACTGTTGGAGCAGACACAGGCGAGGGATGAGCTGTGCTGCCTATTTTCAGAGCTACAGAGCCCAGCTGACAGCCCTCCAGCGTTCGTCAAGTAACAATAATGCAACCTTTTCCTACTGGAAGAAAGATCTGTCTCAGACAGGAAGGCTGTCCCGTGGGAATATTCTAGCATTCTCTCTTCCACTGCCAACTCTGTTTTCGTTTTTGTGTGTGTGTGTGTAGGGGGGGGGCGACAATAGATATTTGATCCATTTTATTTTTTTCATTATTATTTTTCGACGGCAAATGAAAAAAACAGACCACGTATTCATGGGAAATTGGATTGCTGTGCTCAAATAGGAACATTTACTTTACCGAGGCCAAATCAGGCCCGGTACCGTATATGTGCAATAGGGGAACACCATGGCCGATCAAGAGGGGACAAAAGCTCTCTGTTTTCACCACACGGCTCACTGGCTCCGCTTGGAGTTCACCCTGAATAGTCACAGAAACATGAGCCTAGTCCCTGCAGAGCTCAGGCTTAACTTTACCTCTGCTATTGTCCATGATGTCACGTTGCGATCCCCAGTTATAGTTCTCCAGTCCTCATGAAAGGCAGGAAGATGTCTACGAGATGGGTATTATTATATTTGTCAGTCGCATCTTTAGGAAGGATGGTGTCCATTTTCATTATCAGGAAAAGGCACTCAGGGTAAATATGAGCGATGAGGCACATGAACAATCTGCTGCTTTTTCCGCCCTCTTTAAATCTCTCTTACATACATTTTCACACACTTTGGTCACACCTCGACTTTCATGCACAAACACACACACACACACACACAGAGGCATCGCGGTGGCCTTCCCATCATCAATGTACCTCCATCTATGTGTCCTGCAGCTGGCCCTGTCATGCAGTGTGCCGCCCCCCCCCCCCTACCTTCATGGAACAGAGACAGGGACAATAGCAGCAGCATGATAGCATGATCCCTTTCCCCCTCTGCACTCTCACTGACTGCCCCATTAGCAGGGAAAGGTTCTCCGTCAGCTGTTGGCTTAATGCACCACTGTCACTCTGAGCAAACACTTGGTTTCTCCTGTCAGAATCACTAGTGTGTACATGTCATGAGGAAATAGGATGTATATTGTAGGTATGAAATGTGTCATTGAGCTGTGAGGAGATTCATTTACTGGCTGATTGCTGGATTGGAAAATAAGCAAAAACTATGATTTGATGTACGGTAATCTGTATTTGTTGACAAAAAAAAGCAGATAAAAGCTCAACACGTGCGTTCACATTTTGAGAAGATCCTAACAAATTATTTTCCCATCGTTTCGTGGGACCGATCAAAACGCCGCTCAATTCCTAAGCATCCAGCTCATGTGAACACCATAACAATAAAACGGGTGCTCTTACGTAAATGTGCATGCGCGAGGAGTAGGAGAAGTGCTGTGTCCACTATAGCATGGAGGTCAGCGGGGGGAATTTGCCCAGTGATGTATTATTGTGTTTCTTTATTTAGGATGATCCTCTGGGGAATCTGACCTGGCTTTTGACATAGCCGAGAAACACCTGGACATTCCCAAAATGCTGGATGCAGAAGGTAATGTTTTTTTTGGAGTAAAGTCCTTCGTAAAAATGTTAGCTTTCCCATATACTATCCTTGGAAATATGTGTTTGCAATATGAACGTCGCTGGATGTGTCTGAGGATATTTGGTCTGTTGGAGGTCAGTTTTGGTTTGCTTTTTTTTTCGGTTTAAAAATCTTCTGCCATCTTGATTCTTCCTCCATCTCGATTCCATAGATATCATCAACACCCCCAAGCCTGATGAAAGAGCTATCATGACCTACATGTCCTGTTTTTACCATGCTTTTGCTGGAGCTGAGCAGGTATAGTGGTCTCACCCAAAACATTACTAATATCTATTTCTAGGCAGGTAGCTAACCTCTGTCCACATGCATTTTGAGAACAGGCGCACAGATCTATTGCTTTGTCTATTGTTTTGTTTCTGCCACGTCATTTAGATCAACACATCTATGATGAGCATAATGTTATTAGGGAAATGGAAAGGATCAACGGGAGGATGCCCCCCTGTTTCTTTGCCGATGTAATGACATCATTCTGGTGCCCTGTGCTCTCAGGCAGAGACGGCTGCCAACAGGATCTGTAAGGTGCTCGGCGTGAACCAGGAGAATGAGAAACTGATGGAGGAATACGAGAGGCTGGCCAGTGAGGTAAAGCATAATTAGTACACTTAAGAAAATCATCTTGAATGATGGTGACACATTGTGCAATTAAATCTTTTTCAAAAGGAAATGAAACTTTGGAAACTTTGTGAAAAATGATGTATGCCGTATATTACACTCAGGTTTGACTTAACCCTCCTATTACCTTCACATTTACTAACATATTTTACCCTCGGGGTCAATTTGACCCCAGCAATTAAAACCTCCAAGTTTAAGTGTGAGGTACTTTATGTTTGTTTGTTGACTACCTAAATAGCCCTTTAAATATATAAAAAAGTTGATATTTCTAATCTGTTTGACACAGTGAAAAACAGCCTGGGGTCAAATTGACCCCAAAGAACACCGACATTAAACATTGAATGGGGTCAAATTGACCCTAAAGGTAACAGGAGGGTTAAAAGTACAAATGCAGATTTTCTGTCCCCCTTTTATGGATCCCATTGATGGGACAAGCGGAAAATAAGCAATAATTCATCACAGTCTTCCTGAAATTCAGTTGTCTTAATATGACGCTCTCTTGAATCTCCACTTTTTTCCCCAATGCCGTCCATGCGGTTCCCAGCTGCTGGAGTGGATCCGCCGCACCACTCCCTGGCTAGAGAACCGGACTTCGGAGAAGACCATGGCGGAGATGCAGCGCAAGCTGGAGGACTTCAGGGACTACAGGCGCCAGCACAAGCCCCCGAAGGTGCAGGAGAAGTGCCAGCTGGAAATGAACTTCAACACCCTGCAGACCAAGTTGCGCATCAGCAATCGGCCCGCCTTCATGCCCTCTGAGGGCAAGATGGTGTCCGTAAGTGACCACTCCAAATTCCTCCACTTCCTCTAAATCAGCAGCCAGGACATGTTTTTGATAGTGTTCACCACTGTTGATGTCAAGTACTTCAGAGGTAACATCCTACACAGCATGAAGACGTTATGGACGGTTTTTTTCAGCTTCATATGATATTTATCCATGGTTCTTATCATTTTCACAATCAATATCTTCAGTGAGTTTAGACTGTGAGTTTGTGATTTTCATTGTGCGTCCAGGACATAGCCAGCGCATGGCAGGGGCTGGATCAGGGGGAGAAAGGTTTCGAGGAGTGGCTCCTGACTGAGATCCGTAGGTTGGAGAGGCTCGACCACCTGGCTGAAAAGTTTCGCCAAAAAGCCACCAACCACGAGAACTGGGCCAGGGTCAGTTGTAGTTGTCCCTTTGACTGTCTGCATGCTCGCTTCTCTATCTACATCTCACTGCTACTGTCTGCCTATAGTCACGTCTGTGTACTTGTTACAGTAGCTCCCTGGAATCTGTAGTTTATTTAGACTGGTTCTTGATGAGATTTCGCTGAAGGTGTTAGATTCAGCCTGTAGTGGACAGCAACAGGTCATTTTCTCCATCGGCCATGACCAAATAGAGCCTGTGCTTAGCCCTAATCTACTAATCATCTGGTTGTTCCCCTCTCTAAGCTCATCCCTCTCTCTCTCTTTGCATATGTGTGATATTCAGATAAAGAACTGATGCTCTCCCAGAAGGACTATGAAACAGCCTCCCTGACAGAAATCAGAGCACTGCTTCGAAAACACGAGGCCTTTGAGAGTGACTTGGCAGCCCACCAGGACAGAGTGGAGCAGATTGCAGCCATTGCACAGGAGCTAAAGTAAGCACTCCATACAGCAGACATTTAGTTGACGGCAAAATCAGCTACTGCCATCTTGTTTTCTTTTTCTTTCTTGCAAATATGAATTAAATAGCATTTATGGCTTTAGACCCTCTATGACAAGCATCAAAAGACATAAGCACCACACTGCACTCACACACAAATGCTGTCCGTCAGTGGTCCCAAAGCATCTATTCTCTGTTCATATTTGAGACTGGAGAAGAAGAAAAAGGGGAAAGGCAGTGCATGAACAATTTCAAACAACATGAACTCACGGTCATTTTAATGTGATTTGCATGTGAGGTGATTTTGAACCACTTTGAAAAAGAGTATTCATGAAAATGACCGAAACCCTCTTGTCCTTAGTTAAGAACAAGTCACTCTCTCAGTAGACGGGTCAAGGGTTTAGTTCACGGTCATGTTGACAGCAGTCGATGAGCATCACCTGTCCATCATTACCTCGTCAGTCTGGGATTGGTCACGGAGTACTTCCGGTTTCATATTTAATCGGTGCTCTCGGACCAGAAGATGTCATTTCATCTGACAAGCAAAATGGATACTTGGGTTCTTCCAAGGTATGTGACAGTTAAATTACTATTTGTCATAGTCTATTCTAGGCATGTTTATTTCACTGTTTTTGACCTTGCTGTTTTCCTTTACAGTCAGTTGCTCCTCATTGCACTGTGCACCTGCAATGTCCTTTGCTTTCCTGCGCAAAAAGGTACGTTATTTCATAGACTTAAAGGTTAAAACAAATAGTTTTCACACCTTGGCTCACAAAATCTTTGCCCCAAATGTTTCTCCCTCAGGCTGGCGCCAGCGTCGTCCTTATGAAGGCAGTTTGTCTCACATTGAGGGCCTTCCTAGCGTCCCTTATCGCTCGACCCAAGGTGCTCCTACACAGCCTTCCACTGTGAGTAACCCGGCTGTGATGGACAAAGCGTCTCCGAGCCCTGGAGCCTATCCAGCAAGCGCCAGTGTCCAGTGAGGCTTCATTGAATGCTCCTCCTGTTTGGGATCCTCTGGAAGAGTCTACGAACGCATCCAGAAACACTCAGCCCGCGCCGTACGTCGACCCTCCCCTTTTCCTTCGAGCAGGCGAGCCTGACCACGATGACGACACCGTGGAGCCCGGCAATGCAGACGGAGAAACTGAAGAGCTGAACTTATCTGCTTCTCCATATCCTGACTTCCAGGCTGGGGAGTTGAGTCGGCACGCGTTAACCCTTGAGCACGGAAATCAAGAGTGGGAAACGGAAGAACGAGGTTTCATGCCACCGCCTCCTTACGCCTCGGCGCCGCAGGGCGTTGAGGCGTCTGCTGCTTCCACGACGTTCCCCGCGCAGCCAGACCCACGAGAGCTAATGCCGGTTGGATGGAGCCAGTACCTGCTCTTGACTGGTCAGCTTCCTTCTGGCACCTACAATCGCTTTCTGTCCGACTACGAGACCGGCGGCGGCCAGTTGGACGAAGCCCATTATGAGCAATATTACTTCCTCACTCGGCTTTGGTAGACCAACGACTAAGCAGCCCTGTAGGTCATTAAAAACAACCTGACGTGGATCAGGTCAGAGAACGCTAGTTGTCTCTGTACTTCGCTCAGATGCATGTTTGCTTGTGTGGATTTTGAATAAAAGACTAAATAAGTGACTTGTGTTTTTCTTCTATGTGGCTTCAATGAACAGTTTAAAATCTGAGGGCGGAGTTTATTAACCAGTCTTTGGCTAATTGTTCAACTGTCACGTCAAAGGCTATGGAAACAGATCTAAACATACTGGATGCCTTTCCCAGGCTGCTAATTTGAAGTCAGGGGAAACTAATTATGTTGTTTCTTTAGGTAGTCAAACACAAAGCCTGGTTCTTTTTACTTTATCTCCTGAGAACACTACACAGCGCCTCGCTCCATGTTTGTTTTATTTTGTGTGGATGTCTGACTTGTTTAGTGTACTCTTATGTTTTCCAGAAAATTTTTGCTCGTCTCATAAATGCCTGGGGAACAATAACGATGTCTGTGCTTTATTTTCCCAGTGAGCTGGACTACCATGACGTGGCGGCCGTAAACCAGCGCTGCCAGAGCATCTGTGACCTGTGGGACCGACTGGGAACCTTGACTCAGAAGAGGGAAGCACTGGAGGTGAGGGCAGCTGTCGCATATCAATGACTTGATACGTGGCTATGATAACTGAAAGGTGTTGATATCCACTTCACAGGTCGTCGCAAGGTTACTTTTTTTCAAGACTTAAAACTTGATGTATTTCTCGGCAAATTCTGTCTCCATAAGAGTGTGCTAATATTCCACACAGACTCCAACATATGAAGTTGCATACAAAACCAGCTTAATGACAGTGTACGCATATTTAGGTGTCCGTCAGTGACATCTTAACAGTGAGGATGTAAATGATTGATGGAGAACTGGAGTCCCTTTTCCTGCAAAAAAACAAAAACACGGTTCCATAAACAATCAGCACAAGAGGTAGATTATAAGGAGAAGAAAAAAATGGTTCTCCAATAAATATTTAATTTCAGGAAATAAAGTTCAGTGAAATGGAGGAAAAGTCTGCCCACAAAGGGCACCGCAGTACAACAAGAGGACAGAGGAGGGAGTTTGTGGTAGTGACTGCCCACTCAGCACACACAACTATACAACATATATATGATCTATACTGCGAAGACTAGTTGATGCTTTTCTTTCTGATACATGAAAGAAAATGAAGGGAACTGTTGGTCTAAAAAAACAAGACGTTTGAAGGCAACACCTCGGGGCTGTGGGAATTTATAACAAGGACTTATCACTAAATTCATATATTTTATTGATAGAGGAAATAATCAATTAAGACAAATATATCACCGATAATGCAAGCAATGGTTAGTAACATAAAATGTGAAAATGTATAATACTGATTCAAAAGCTCAGTTCTCCGTAAAAACTAATTAACAACAAACGTATTGCGAGCAGACTGTTAAGACTGGAAAAAGCTTAACGGGCTGAAATCATAAAGTGTTTTGTAATATCATATAATAATGTTGAGACAGTGCTCCCAGCATAACAGCAAATCAATTTTCTATGATGTCATTAATAAGTCCTGATAGCAAATGTTTACAGCTTCTTGTGCATGACAGATACCACGATGATCATTAAAGTATATAGCGATCGCATACAAAATCTATGTGAATAATAACAGAAAGATTTTGGAAACATGCACTTCTCTTGTGTGCCTGTGTAACAGCATTTAATGGGAAAGAGACCCGAGAAAGTAAGTTTGACCAGACAAAAATCCAAAGCCCTAAAACCTCCTGTATAGTTCTATTTGAGTTGAGTTGTCATGGCCTGAGGCACGTGCACAGATAGAGCCCTAGTGGTGCTCAAGCACCAGCCCTTTTGCCCTGGATGAGAAAAGTGCCCTTTCTGCTGGAGACACTTTTTTTTAATTCATCAGGATTTAAGAATAAAAGTTACTCTCTCTGTCATCAATTCCCCCCAAATGTGTTTGGATATCCGACGGGGCATTTATTTGAGTTCTTGTGAGAATTTCTCCCCGACATGCTCCGTGGCGCTGAGGATCCCCCCCCCCCCCTCCTCCATTTAGTGCTCGCGCAGTGCTCCTCGCGCCACGCCAAACGGGTGCACCTCCTTCTCCTCTGACCCGCAGCATCAGACCAACAGGTCATGACGGTGTTTGTCCCCTGACGTTGTTTTGTGATAAATCAACCACAACATTAGCGCTGCTGAAAACATGACGTTTGCTAAAAAAAAAAGAAACAAACAAAAACAAAAGCTTTGTCCAGCTGTTTACTGACGTCATGCTTAATTCAATTCAATTCAGTTTATTTGTATAGCCCAATTTCACAAATTTGTCTCGGAGTGCTTTACAATCTGTACACATAGACATCCCTGTCCCAAAACCTCACATCGGATCAGGAAAAACTCCCAAATAACCCTTCAGGGGGGAAAAAGGGAAGAAACCTTCAGGAGAGCAACAGAGGAGGATTCCTCTCCAGGATGGACAGGTGCAATAGATGTAATGTGTACAGAATGGACATACAGAGAGAGAGAGATTTTTTCAAAAATTATTTCAAACTGCGCACCACATAAACCAAATTGCAATCAACACAAAACACTAACTGCAGCACCAATCCTGAAAAAGAAAATTGTTCATGGTGCTCAAGTTCTTTTATAACAAAAACTGCTCCCTGAGGCCAGGAAGTGTCCTGCCCTCAGTCGACCTCGCCTCTCGCCCTCTTCTCCTCGTCCTCCACCAGCAGCACCTTCCTGAGGTCGCACAGGATCTTCTTCAGCCTGAAGAACTCCTGCTGCGTGAAGGCTCCTCTCTCGTCCTTCATTGTGAGGAAGGTGGCGGAGAGGAAGAACTTGTCCTGGCAGAAGTAGTCCTTCACCTGGACATGCCACATCTGCTTCGTTTTGCGGAGGAAGTCTTTCAACTCCTCCACACTGTAGTGTGGAAGAGGGGTGTATTCCTCCTCCGAGCTGGACTCTGGCTCCGCCCCTCTCCTCCTCGACCTCCGTCTGCCCGCCGTCACCTTCTTCGCCTGCGGGTTTTCTCCTTCCTCCCTACTCTTCCTCTTTCAGGCATGAGAATCCCTCACCTTTCGGCGAAATTCTCCGTTTTGAAACCAAGATAGGTGACTTACGTGAATCGTGTAGATCCGAAGAGTTTTTGTTTTGGGGTAGGGGGGGGGGGGGTGGTCAATTGGCCGGCCGGCGTTTATGAGATTGGAGTGGGACGCGGAGAAAGTGTGAAGTGTTGCTCTTCGCAATAAAACATCTTTGATGGGACGTGTCGCATCTCGGCCAATCAGCGTCAAGATGTCTTCAGCGTTTGGTGGTTTAGGTTAGCTTGAATGTTAGACGCTACTTCTGCTGCTGTCGCGCTGCACGGTGGAGCGATGCTAACAAAGTACCCGTACGTTAAGAGCGATGTGATTTAGCATATCTTTAGTCTCAATACTTCATTAAAAGAGCGATCAGAGCGCACGCGCTGCTCCGTGTCGAGCTGTTTGCACGCGCAGCGCTCACAGAGTGGCCTTAAGTGGCGGAATTTTCGGCTTTAAAAATAAAAATAAAAAAGATGCCAGAAGTGAAATGTTTAAGTTCAGTCTGTAAAGTTCTGTAACTCTACAGCTGCTCTTCCTGATGAACTCTGTATCCTCTGGTCAGAGACTAACGGCCTCATAGTGTATAATCATTGATCAATGCTATGATGGCTCCATGTAGTTTCATTAATATCTTGCTGTATTAATACTAATATTACTGCTATTTAAGTGTAGAAAAAGTTGGTAAAAAGTGAACCATACAGATATTTTATTTATTACTATTATAGATAAATATACCAGTATCGTATTTATGGTATACTGTTTTTATGGTATTGTATCATGATATTTATGGCAGGTATGGTATAGAAGATCGTGACAACCAGGTAGAGGCAGAACAGACTCGAGGAACAGACTCAAGGCTCAGCAGAGCACAAGACTTGAAGACTTGTTCACGCCAACAACAAAAAAAGGAAGTTGGTTCATGAATGACCATATTATACACAATATTACTATTATTATAGTATTATAGGGCCCGATCGCAGACTTGGTGTCAGAATGGAGGACCTATAGATTATCATCCAACATCGATGTTCGTGGAAGTCACCACCAGCACCCCCCCCCCCCCCCCGCGCGCCTATCCTCCTCACCTTTTTCACCCCTGACCCGTTTTCATGCCTGCTCTTTAGCCGGGGGACTCTGAGGCTCTCCTCCTCCGCCTCCATGTCCACCTCGCTGTCTGACAGCCTCACCTCCCTGACGCCTGTCTCCCTCTCTTCCTCTGACTCCACCTTGTCCTCCTCTTCACCTTCTTGGGCCACCCCAGCCCCACCCTCTTCTCTCCTCTCTTCTTCACCCTGCTGGCCTGTGACCGTCTCTCCCTCGTCTCTCCTCTCCTCTTCAATTCAATTCAGTTTATTTGTATAGCCCAATTTCACAAATTACAAATTTGTCTCGGAATGCTTTACAATCTGTACACATAGACATCCCTGCCCCAAAACCTCACATCGGACCAGGAAAAACTCCCAAATAACCCTTCAGGGGGAAAAAAAGGGAAGAAACCTGCAGGAGAGCAACAAAGGAGGATCCCTCTCCAGGATGGACAGGTGCAATAGATGTAATGTGTACAGAAGGACAGATTTAGAGTTAAAATACATTCAATGAATATGACAGAGTGTATGAATAGTTCATAGTAGGCATATTCCACGATGGAGACCTCCACGATCCATCAGGCAGATGGCGGTGGGGAGGAGGAGTGGGCGTTTCTCAACAGTGGGCGGAGTCTCAACAGGACAGTGGCGTAGTCAGGAGCAGGAATTCCACGACCCAGACCTCGATAATCCATCAGGCAGATAGGATCTATGCCGTCTCATAGGGTCCGATGACCCCATGAGACGTGAAGTCAAAAGGACTCCGGGGAGAAAGCAGAGTTAGTAACGTGTGATTGAGAGATGAAAATTCATCCTTAAGGAGAGAAAAAGAGGAGATAGGTACTCAGTGCCTCCTAAACGTCCCTCGGCAGCTATAAGCCTATAGCAGCATATCAAGGGGCTGGACCAGGTGAACCTGATTCAGCCCTAACTATAAGCTCTGTCAAAGAGGAAAGTCTTAAGTCTACTCTTAAACGAGGTGACTGTGTCTGCCTCCCGGACTGAAATTGGAAGCTGGTTCCATAAAAGAGGAGCTTGATAACTGAAGGCTCTGGCTCCCATTCTACTTTTTAAGACTCTAGGAACTACAAGTAGTCCCGCATTTAGTGAGCGTAGCTCTCTAGTGGGGCAATATGGTACTACAAGCTCCTTAAGATATGATGGTGCATCACCAATCAAGGCTTTGTACGTTAAGAGAAGAATTTTAAAAGTGATTCTTGATTTTACTGGGAGCCAGTGCAGAGCAGCTAGTGCAGGAGTGATGTGATCTCTTTTCTTAGTTTTAGTGAGAACACGAGCTGCAGCATTCTGGATCAACTGGAGGGACCTAAGAGATTTATTAGAGCAGCCTGATAATAAGGAGTTGCAGTAATCCAGTCTCGAAGTCACGAACGCGTGAACCAATTTTTCTGCATCTTTTTGAGACAAGATGTGCCTGATTTTTGAAATATTACGTAGATGAAAGAATGCAGTCCTTGAGATTTGCTTTACGTGGGAGTTAAAGGACAAGTCCCGGTCAAAGATAACGCCAAGATTCTTTACAGTGGTGTTGGATGCTAGGGCAATGCCGTCTACAGAAACCACATCACCAGATAATTGATCTCTGAGGTGCTCAGGGCCGATTAAAATTACTTCGGTTTTGTCTGAGTTTAACATCAAGAAGTTGCAGGTCATCCATGTTTTTATGTCTTTAAGACATGCTTGAATTTTACCGAGTTGGTTGCTCTCCTCTGGTTTTATCGATAAATATAGTTGAGTATCATCTGCATAACAATGAAAGTTTATGGAGTGTTTCCTGATAATATTGCCCAAAGGAAGCATGTATAAAGTAAATAAAATTGGTCCAAGCACAGAACCTTGTGGAACTCCGTGATTAACGTTGGTGGTTATCGAGGCGTCATCGTTTACAAATACAAACTGAGATCGATCTGATAAATAGGATTTAAACCAACTTAGTGCCGTGCCTGAAATGCCAATCGACTGCTCCAGTCTCTGTAACAGGATGTCATGGTCAATGGTGTCGAATGCAGCACTAAGATCTAACAAGACCAGGACAGAGAGGAGTCCTTTATCTGCTGCCATTAAGAGGTAATTTGTAATTTTCACCAGTGCTGTCTCGGTGCTGTGGTGTTTTCTAAATCCTGATTGAAATTTCTCAAATAAACTATTATGATGTAGAAAGTCGCACAACTGATTTGCGACCACTTTCTCAAGGATCTTGGAGAGGAAGGGGAGGTTAGAGATCGGTCTGTAGTTAGCCAACACCTCTGGATCCAGAGTGGGCTTCTTCAGGAGAGGTTTAATAACAGCCACTTTGAAGGAGTGTGGTACGTGGCCTGTTAGCAGAGACACATTGATTATATCTAATAGAGAGCCGCCAATTAAAGGCAAAACGTCTTTAAGCAGCCTCGTCGGGATGGGGTCCAAGAGACAGGTAGACGTGTTAAAAGTAGAAACTGTTGAAGATAATTGGTCACGGTTGATGGGAGAAAAGCCATCCAACTATATACCAGGGCATACAGCGGTTTCCAAGGCCATTCCACTTGAGGACAGATTGGCACTGGTTATGGGCAAGAGAATATTAATCTTGTCCCTAATAGTTAAAATCTTTTCATTAAAGAAGTTCATAAAGTCATTACCACTGAGGTTTATAGGAATGCTCGGCTCCACAGAGCTGTGACTCTGTCAGCCTGGCTACAGTGCTGAAGAGAAACCTGGGGTTGTTCTTATTTTTCTATTACAGCTGAGTAATAGGCTGCTCTGGCATTACGGAGAGCCTTCTTATATGTTTTAAGACTATCTCGCCAAACTAAGCGGGATTCTTCGAGATTAGTTGAACGCCATATGCGTTCAAGCTTTAAATGACGTTTGCTTCAGTTTGCGGGTCTGAGGGTTATACCAGGAGCAAACCTCCTCTTCCTCACTGTCTTCTTCTTCAGAGGGCTATCGAGTCCAGTGTCATTCTCAGAGAGCCTGTGGCACTGTCAACAAGATGATCAATCTGGGATGGACTAAAGTTAGACCAGGAGTCCTCTGTTATATTGAGACGTGGTATCGAATCAAATACAGAAGGAATCGCTTCTTTAAATTTAGCTACAGCACTGTCAGTTAGACATCTGGTGTAGAAACTTTTGACTAACGGAGTACACTCCGGTAGTATAAATTCAAAAGTTATGAGGTTGTGGTCTGACAGAAGAGGATTCTGTGGGAAGACGTTCAAATGCTCAATGTCAACGCCATAAGTAAGAACAAGATCAAGCGTGTGGCCAAAGCTGTGAGTGGGTTTCTGCACTCTTTGACAGAAGCCAATCGAGTCCAACAAGGAGATGAATGCAGCACTAAGGCAATCATTATCAACATCCACATGGATATTAAAATCTCCAACAATAATAACTTTATCAGTTTTAAGAACCAAACTTGATATAAATTCTGAGAATTCAGATATAAACTCTGAATATGGACCTGGTGGCCGGTACAGAATCACAAATAGAATTGGCTGTAGTGTTTTCCAGGTTGGATGTGAAAGACTAAGAACAAGGCTTTCAAATGAGGTGTAGTGTAATTTTGGTTGAGCATGAATTAATAGGCTCGATTCAAAGATGGCTGCTACTCCACCTCCTCGACCGGTGCCTCGAAGAATGTGAGTATTAATATGACTTGGAGGAGTCGATTCATTTAGGCAGACATATTCTTCATGGCTCAGCCAGGTTTCAGTTAGGCAACATAAATCAATGTGATTATCTGATATTAAATCATTTAGTAACACAGCTTTAGATGACAGAGATCGAATATTTAGGAGACCACATTTAATAGACCTGTTTTGTTGCACTGCTGAAATAATGGTGTTAACTTGTATAAGGTTATTGTGTACGACTCCTCTTCTGCTTACTTTTGATTTATTTAATTGAAGTGGCCGTGGGACAGACACAGTCTCTACTCTAGAGTCATGGGTGGGTAACTGCTCGAATGGAAGAGCAGAGAAGGGTGTTAAACTACAACTCTGCTCCCGGTTCCTGATCTGAACCCTGGGTTGTCATGGATTAAGTCCGGTGATCAACTTGGTTATGTTCGCAGAAATGAGACGCGCTCCGTCCAACGTGGGATGAATGCCGTCTCTCCTCATCAGATCAGGCTTTCCCCAGAAAGTCTTCCAGTTGTCTACGTAGCCCACATTATTCGCTGGGCACCACCTCGACAGCCAGCGGTTGAAAGACGACATTCGGCTAAACAATTCGTCTGTCTGCAAATTTGGGAGAGGGCCAGAGAAAATTACGGTGTCCGACAACGTCTTGGCATAAGCACACACGGATTCCACATTAATTTTAGTGACTTCCGACCGACGGGCTCGGGCGTCATTACCACCGGCGTATTACAATCTGACTGTATCTCCGCTTGTCCTTAGCCAGCAGCTTCAAACAAGACTCACGTCGCCCGCTCTGGCCCCAGGAGGCACGACTCTGGTCCGCGGCTTCGCTATTTTCACGTTCCTGACTATAAAGCACCCGATGACCAGGGTGTGTTCCTCAGCGGGTGTGTCGCTGAGCAGGAAAACTGGTTCAAACGTGAAGTGGTTGGTGCACAGCGGGCTTCTGTGTAGACTTACTACTCATGCGAACAGTTACCCAACCACCCGGCTGCACGGTTACCGCGGGAACAGCTATCAGCTGACTGTAGCTCCGCGCCGGCTACGGGAGAGGGCGGGCTAACTAGCATAGCTGTCTGAGCTTCGATAGCGCGGAGCCGTGCATCTAACCCACTTAGACCTGCCTCCAACCTAGCAAATAAACTACACTTGTTGCATGTATCGTTATCATTAAGGGAGGCAGGGGGATAACTATACATGAGACACACTGAGCAAGAGGGAGCGGGAGGGGGAGAAGAAGAAGTCATTCTCGCTGCTGAGCTGGCAACCAGAGCTTACCGGAAGAGTGAGATGATGCGTTCAGGAGCAGCTGGGAGAATCACCAGCCCCTCTTTCTTCTCTCCTCTCCTCCTCTTCTACCTCCTCACCCTCACCCTGCTGGCCTGTGACCGTCTCCCCCTCTCCCTCCTCACCTTGCTGGACTGGGCCAGTGCCCCCCTCCTCTTCCTCCTCCACAACCTGCTGGGCACCCCCCGCCTCTGCCTGCTCTCTCTCCTCATCCTGCTGGGAGCCCCCAGTTCCTGCTTGCTCCCTCTCCTCCCCCCTCTGGGTACCTGCAGTCCCTGGTTGCTCCCCCTCACCCCCCCTGCTGTACACCCCCCGTGCTCTCCACCCCCTCCTGGTTCTGCCCCCGAGGAGCCGCCCTGCTGGTGTTCTGCTCAGCAGCTCTCCACCGGTGGCAGTCCCTGGCTATGTGCCCCTCTTGCCTGCAGATGAAGCACTTCCCGTTCCCTGAGGAGATGTATATTGGGTACTCGTGCCCGGCCACCCTGATAAACACCCGGAGGCAGAGCTCTTCTCCCCTGTTGTTCAGGATCATGGAGAGATGCCTCCGGTGGGACCACACGTGCCTCATCCGGGAGGACTTCCACCCTGAGGGGATCTTCTTCAGCCGGGACACCACCTTCCCGTGCTTCACCAGCTCCTTCAAAATTACCTCCTCTTTTATAAAAGGAGGCACGTTGGCCACAGTGACCGGAACCGACGGTGTGGCCAGCGGCGCCACCGGCACATACATGCCTCTAATGACCACCCCCGACACCACCACCTCGTTCACCTTCGCCACGCTGTCTAAGAACAGCTCCACCGCTCCGTTCATACGGGCAGCGGACCTCACGCAGTCGTCGCCGACCACGTCGCCCACTGCCAGCCCCACCTCCTCCTCCGAGCACGGGAAACTCGGCGCCACCCTGATCCCGTGTGCCCGCGTGAGGAAGCTCATGTCCTCCATGACGCTAGCTCCCCGCTAGCTTCCCGTTAGCCCACCGGTTAGCTCCCCGCTAGCCGCTAACGCGCACACAGACACACAAACAAAACCCTCCGTGAACTCACACACTCACACAGACAGTCGGGTGAACCCACATACACTCACAGCAAACATACCTGTTAACCCAGTCACTCGTTAACGTGGAAAACCCACCTTTAAACCAACACAGTGCTCCTCTGCGCCACAGACACACGTCCTCTCATGCTGAGAGAGAGAGAGAGAGCATCTTCTTTGTGTTATATAAATGCTGTTTAGACAATTTCAAAAGTATGTTGAAAGTATGTTTATAAATGTCACGATAATTCACAGCTAGAAAATAGGAGCTAAACTATGCTAACAATGCTAGCTCTCGGTGTCATGCTATCCTTGTGCCTCATTGTTTTATGTGTTATCTCTTTGTTTGGTCTGTTCCAGTCTTACAACGGTCAATCTTGTAGAAAACGGACAACACAGTTCAGCTAAAATAGTTTTAATTTATAGTAAAGTAACAACACAAGTAATTCAAACTATAGTTTCTAGTCTTCTTCACTTTCAATAACAAATGTTCGCAGCTTCTGAATTTTCTCTTGGCTGTTGATGTCTATCAATATCGCTCATTTTGAAAATGAGGTCAAAGGGCAAAACAGATCCGTATCATACCAGCGAGGAGGGCAATACGTGGCTGGCATGACGACCCATTAGCCAATCAGGCGAGGACAGCTTCACTAGTGTATTGCTTCAACTCTGTCACAAAACATTTTTGACAATGGGTGCCCTTTTTTTTGGTTTGAGCACCTGCCCCCCAAAATGTCTGTGCACGTGCCTGCCTGAGGATATCGACAAGCATATTTTCACTCGGAGTCAAAGCACCACCGACTTGCACAATGAAATCAGTGTTGCATGACAAACGGTAAAACGCCCGAACGGCCGGCCTGCGTTCTCAGCCGAGGGAGCCGGCGTCCGGCCAGCACCCACGAAGTGCGAAGGAGTAACGAGGACCCGCACATCGCTGCTTGCAGCTTTGATTATTCCCGTTCTTCTTCTTCTCTAGCAACAAGTGTTTTTGGGGCCTTTATCATATCCCAAAAGTTGTCAAATTTGACATGCACATCAGGACTGGTGAAAAATTTGATATTTTAGAGGTCTTGCATATGACTGATTGTTTACTTGGACTTGCTCTCCAAATAAGTTAATGGTGGCCATCAAATGCTTCTACTTAGATTTTCCGCCATTTTGAATTTTGTAAACAAATATTTTGTTCATGTTTTGGCCAGTTGTACAACAGTCAACTACTCCTAGAGATTAAACTCAATTCATTCCATATTCGGCCACTATGGTCTTGAGACCTTTGCAGGGAAAAATCTTTGAAAGATTTTAAAAATATTAAACTGTGCGGTGGGCGCAACGGTAAAGAAACACCATTCGCCATCTGAATTATTGTAAAATATATATATATGTACAGATTATTAGTAAATATAGGATGCATTAAATACTATTTTCATAAAGAGTGACACGGAATATATTATGGCCTTCCATGTTTATGTCAAAAAAGTGGCAGGACACTGCAGGGAATCGAACCCCATCCCAGTAAACCAGGAGTACCATTACCAGTGCCTTTTGCTTTTTGAGGCTATATGGGAGGCAAAACAAAACCTGCATTAGCAACAGCGTATGAGTGGGAACGGGCTAGTATCTTTGCCGTTTATGTTTCGTGATTGTAATTTATAGATCAGGAATAGTATCATTGCTGCCGTGGTCAGAGAGAGCAGTGAATACATGCTCTTGCTCCGGCTACAACAGTGCTTCTTCAAGGAGTGTCCTGATGCTAGAGATCTTTCTTCCATCACTGTTCTTTGGGTGGCGTCACCTTTTCACATGAGTTCACCTCCTACCACACTGATTTCTGTATGACAGCTTTGCAGTTTGAGAAACTCGGGTTGCTCCCCTCCTCTCTCCCCAGCCACACAAAATAAGTGAGGTGTTCGGTTACGTCACTGCTAAAGGTGCGCTTGTTGGTAGCTTGGTATGCTACTTGATGGAAGAAGGCGCTTGCTTTCTCACCCTTCAACCTCTTAGTCTGGACCAGTAGCAGCTGCTCCTTCTCCTTCCGGATTTGGGATGTGTTTGCAGTGGCTTGCGTAGACCTACGTTGTTCTCCCTTCCACTCTCACCACCGTCTCCGTTGTCAGGGGTACTTGGAAAGGACCCGTGTAGAGTCTCTGCTTCCAGTGCTTTCTCCTGTGATCCTTGATGAGCACCCAGTCTCCTGGTTTCAGGTGATGCTGGACCGCAGTGGCTGGTGAGGGAAGTGCAGATTTCACCTGTGTGTGTAGTGCTGAGAGAGAGGATGATAGGTTAACTCAATTTCCCAACATGCTATCTTCGTAATGATTGTTTTCAAAAGGGCTGAGACCGTGTTTGTGAAAAAGCACCAGCGGAAGTGACTTCACCCAAGATAGGTCTGTCTCTTCACAATATTTTGCCATTTTAGATTTAATAGTATAATTTTCTCGTTTAACTGCACCAGTTGATTGAGAATGATAAGCACAATGATCCCTAAAAACGTTGAGATTTAAAATCCACTACTAAATGTTCAAAAGTTGTATCTGCAGGGGGGTGACCCTGCTGTGGTATTTTTATTGCCCGAGAGGCATTATTTGCTGCACAAATGACACATGTTCTCTCAAAATCAGATGCAAAGGTTGAAAATGCTCTGGTGTACGAACTTGCATTTAGAGCATTACACATTCCTCCTTTGCCCACGTGCTCTCCTCCATGAGAAAATCTAGCATAAGTATGGAAGAGAGCGAGTGGCAAACAAGGCTTGCCGTCTGGGCCTGTCAAACCCTCGACTCAAAGAGTGGCACCAGAGCGTTCCACAGGGAGCGCTCCTGGGCATTGGCAAAAGAATGAATTGTGGGAAGATCTGCGTAAGTACTGAAATCAGTCTATGTGGGGAAAAGGGGTGCCCGATAAGGCTGCCGCCTTTGCTACCAGATCTGCCACTATGTTTACTATTGACACAGGGTCAAAAGAAGAGATGTGAGCTTCACATTTAACGACTGAAACAGCTGAACCCACAGTGTGGTGTGCATAGGTTTGCCACTGATGTTAGAAACCCTCTGTGTAATTGTTAGTTTGACCTCTTTAGCTACCTTACATTCCTCTGTGAGTGCAATCAACTCTGCTGCTTGTACTGATAGGTGTGCAGTAAGCCTGACAACAACAAGCGTGTGATGTGATGTAACCATAGAACATACAACCTGACCCCTGCCCCGTTATGGGTGAGCTGGATAGCTACAGATAGCTCGAATCTGCATTCTAAGGAGGTGTGTCCAACAGATCAGGTCTCGGGATGCATGTCTGTTGCAGTACCTGGACACTATCATGAGGCTCTCCATCATCTGCAGTCAGAAGAAGTGTAGTTGAGTTAAGTACATCGCAGCGTTTTACCGTAATGTCACACTATTCTAACATGATATCTGAACCATCTCTGAGCAGAGAGGTGAGAAGTCTTCTGGGCATGGAAGATGTGGGAAACTGCATGCAGGACTATAAGTGTGACATCAGAATAGCTCACAATGTCCGTGATGCTAATCCATGGCTTTTCCAGCTGCTGCAACAGAGAGGAAGACCTGTGACAATAAAGTCATGTGTCGAGGAGAAGTCGGCCACAGGCCTAAGTTTTCCTCCATGAGGCTGACACAAACTGGATGTCATGTAACAGTCCTTTTGGTCTATGTATAAAATACATATCAAGTTGGGTCTCGGCAGGCCCCGGTCGGGCCTGTAATAAGGAAGTCTTTAAGTCCTCAAATGTCTTTTGCTTCTATAGTCTAAGTCAATAAGTCATGTGCGCTGAGGCCTTTACCATGGACGAGAGGTGTGCCTCTCTTTCTAAGTCATTTGGGATCCACTGTCTGAAGTATGACGTCGTTCCTGAAAAAAACATAATTTGTTTCTTCCTAATTAGTTTTGGTAGTGATTGAACTACCACAATACGTTTGGGAGAGAGGAATTTGCCCTCTTCTGTGATCACATGTCCCAGATACATTACTCGTTTTAGTCCACATTGACGTTTTTTTTCTTTCCTTTTTCTTCCTTTTTCTTTTCTCCGTGTACACTTACTGTGCTGGTCAATTCAGTTTGAATACATTACCAGTAGCTCTAGTTCCTAGGCTTCTCGGCACTACCCATCTCTAGTTATTTGTGTATTACGTCGACGTGTGCGTCAATAAATTTTTTAGGATTCACCAGATGCATGCAACTCTAAACAATACACATGAATGACCAAGGCAAGTCAGTGACCGCTGCTATCTCTAATAACTGCTTTTCGTTTTCCCTGAGAAGTGTGCATCAACGATTCAAACCCCTGATGCATACAAACTTCTAGAGAACCCGACAGTTACCAAAACACGTCTGTTAACCACTCTCAATGGTTGCAAGATTTTTCTATTTTCCCTGTTTCATGACTGTTTGTTTTAAAATAAATTGTATCCCTCACCGCGTGTTCTCCATAGTTTTTCAACTGGATTGGATCGGCTGTCCGGTCTCCGCCTGAAAGGCAGCTACTCAACCTCGGGGGAGGATTCATCTATATCAGGGCCCTGACTCCCCGACAAGCGCGTCCATCGCATCCTCGTCGCCAATTTGTGGTGGGGATTAGTGTTCCTTTACCTTGTGAGAAATCAAAAGTAGTTTAAGCATGGTTGACCCATTACACTTTATTATAGTAACAAGTTTACAAGTAATGCAAGTGACTTTTTTTTTGTTCCGTCTCGATGCGCGCACTCTGCGGCGCGCGAGACGGAGAGCCGAGTAGTGTTAACGTAACGCGCGACACGTAGAGACAGAAATGACATGCTGTTGTGTAGATACGATCAACTACAGACGGCTGTTTAGTTCAATAAAAGAACAAAGACGTGCTAAAGAGAAAATGTCAGGGGGGCGGGCCAATTTTCTTTTATGTCATGCGATCTACCATACTACGCCGCGATCGACTGGTAGGTCTCCGTGAACGACTGGTAGGTCTCCGCGATAGACTGGTAGATCGCGATCGACGTATTGAGCACCCCTGCTTTATATGATCTCAGAGACAATCCACATTCCCAAAAACCATCTGTTTCATCTCCACTGAGTGACCGATTGGGTTTGGCCTGTCAAGGACCATAACCTTAAGACAATGGTTCGTGACCTTTTCACGTTACCCCACAGGATTAGGTAAATTCCCTAATCATAAATGGAGAGGAAACCAACCATAAAAGAAGAGAACTTTTTTTCACATTTTTCCTCCGACATAACACACATATAACACACAGGTATAAAACACACATAACACAGGTGGAACACAAACACGTGTTCCACAGGTGCTCTACAGGTGTAACACACACGTGTTCCACAGGTGTAACACACGTTTTCCACAGGTGTAACACACGCATGTTCCACAGGTGTAACACACACATACCACAGGTATAACACACGTGTAACACATACGTGTTCCATAGGTGTTCCACAGGTGTAAGATTAACTGTAGAAGTTAAGTAAGTCCCTTGCTTTGTTTGTTTCTTCCAAACCTGTCTACATACTGCTCCTCGTCCTATCTACAGGCCCAGAGTAAACATACCATCAACATTAGCTGTCAGGTTAGTGCTAGCAGCTCAGGGAGCGAGCTGCAATCCAGTCAAGACTGGTGAGAGGAGATGTGTGAGGTTAGCTACAATGAGATGCTAGGGTTAACCTTTTACTTTTGTCAAGCCACATAGTATGTTCACTAGCGAGCCAACGATAACAAACTAGCGCTAGCTAGCGTTAGCACGTTCGCTAACGGTAGCTAGCGTACACAATGTGGCTCGAAAAGGGCCGTTGTGCGGGATTAACTGGTTTTTGAATTAACTGGTTTTGGTACGTGTGTGTTGGTTTTTGGACAACATCACACACCACCTAGACAGGACTCACTGGAAGAAAGAGCGGTAGACTTCTACGTTACATCTATAAGCGTTTTATTCAGAAATCAGGATACAAGTAGACATCATGCATATGGACCCTTCTCCAGAGCTCTGACCAGTGGCCTCAGCGTTGGAGAAAAAGACGCCGGTTCAAAGTGAGCAGCCATTTTAAATAGCCGAAAGGAACAGTTCTGATTGGACAGGAGCATAAGGGGGCGGTGTCTTCTCATTGGTTCTTGTTGCCAGCTCCCGCCTCTGCCGTCCCTTCATTGGATGTTGTGGCCAGCACGTAAATGCATATATTTAGTAAGGGGGTTGTAATAAAATAAAGAAATGATTCAAGGTCCTTCTTTTGAGAAGGACTCCTGCCCGGTCATTCATTAATGAAGGTAGGGTGCTGGTTCCTCTCAGATGGCTGACTGGACAAAGGACCGAATCATCAAAGAGTTGAAAGAGTGTGTGTGTGGCCACGTGACTCTAAGGAGAGAACGAGCCTTGTCCTAATCTTTCTGCCCGGTGAGGTCAGTGTGTCATTGCCCTTTCCTACCCTATGAATATAAAGAGCTTCTTTGGTTGTTGACCACTTCTAAGCTATTCGTGATGCGGGGGACGGGGTTGTGCATAGAACTTCCTTAGAGAATGTCACCGTTATCTTTATGGCGATCAGCCAGTTAAAGATGATTCAACATTCCTTCAGAGCTTCACTGTTGTCTTTCTTTAGATCAGCTCAGGCTATTCAACTCTTATTCAGTGTTTTTCCATCTTACACATAATATTTATGCAAACAATACTAGGCTGTGCTAAGCTAGAATATATATTCTTTACAAATCCCTCTTTTCACATCCGCTGGATGTGAACCCTTTCTCTGGGAATATTTATTTCCCTCTTTTTTCCAGATCTTGTCATGGCCTGGCCGCACTGAGCGGCTATGTGTTCTGGTCTCCTCGTCCTGTCTTAGCTCTGTCATTTGACGTGAATGAGTCTCCTGAAATATAATCTTTCGTTGCCTAGATTAAGGTCCCATAAGACCTGTATGATACCTATTTCTCGGGGAGAGTGTCTCTCTCTGTTAGGGATGGAAATAGGGGCGTGGTTTCTGTCATTTGGTACTCCGATCCACCCTCTTAGATCTTCCATCCTAGGGAAGTCAGTAGGTCTGTGTGCGTTAAATCTGTAGTGTGCAGGTGTCGAAGGAAAGAGGTGAAATTGAGAGTGGTCAGGCAGGGGGGGGGGGGTCTTGCATCCTAGCGGCTGGTGAGTAGCAGGTTGGCATCCTGATAACCAGTTGCTGCAACTCATCTGCTTTATCCTGGTCTGGGTCCTGGATGTCCTCCTGGTCCTCTGGTCCTCTCGCTGTCGATGGGGTCTTTATCCGGTGGTCTTGAACTTGATTTCGTCTGGATCGTCCTGGTCAGGCTTGTTGTTCTTCTTCCACTGGTGTCGCATGGGCCCTGGATTCGACATGACTCTCATGGGCAGCATCGTGCTCTTCATTGGCTCCTGGTCCTCTGAGCCGGGTGATGATGGTGTCCGATGCTCCTGTGGGCAGCTCCTCATGGCAGGTCCTCACAGCAGGCAGTCAGTACACGATGGAGGTCGATGCTGGAGCGTCAGGTGTAGCTGTTGAAGAGAATGAGAAAACACAACACAACACAGCGGCCACTAGGCCGGCTCTATACAGAATGTGACATTTGACTATGAAAAATTTTATTTTAATTTCTATATTTAATAAGTATCTAATACTTTCTAGGCTTGAATTCGCAATCTTTAACTGAGTCGGAGGAACAGCTTCTCACCCGTGTGGGAGGAATCATCTATTAAATGGCCATCCGTAACAGAGTCTCAATTACTTATCCAATCCAATCTAACTTTATTTATCTTTACTGGTTATGATAAATGCAATTGATCCTATCTGTGGCCCTTGACTAGGGCATAGAAATATTCAAATCCTACTAGGATCTGATAGCAGGCAGGTATTCGTCCGTCAATCTTCTCTTTCGTCCCTTGAAAGCATCATGGGAAACCAAACAGTCGCACCTGGTGGTGCAGCTAATGGCAAGTCTCACACAGTGAACAGCTGATCTGCAAATGTACAATGTGTTATCTCTTGGTGAAGCCTCTCACCTGGGGGGCGCTGTGAAGTCCTATGACTTCAAAACACCATGTCCACCTGGGCTCAGTCCACTTCCCATGTGAACCTCGAGTCTTACCCAGTCACCTGGTTCCACTGATGACTCATCAGCTGGCTCCTAGTGGGCTTCAGCAACCTGCTTGGAGAAAAACTTAGATCTGGTCAGTTATATATTTTTTTTCAGAATATTCTCTGAAATTTGTCAAGTCTAGGACTGTCTCCTAACTCTCTGTTGGTCTTCATGTCAATAACTCATGGGAGAGAAATGTTCTCCCTCCTTGGTGATAATTTAGCCATCATTGTCTCAATTGCTTCAATTGTTGATTAGCTCTCGCGACTATCACCTGTGATTGGGCAATAGACTGCTCCGTGTTAATGTGCTCTCTAGAAATATTTCTCAACTTCTTGTAGGTGCTTGTTTCTAAATGTGGTAAATGTTTTGTTGCAAAACTGTGTGCCGTGGTCAGACCCTAATCTCTTCATTGGCTCCTGGTCCTCTGCCCTCCTTCCGAGATATCTGTTGATGAGGATCTCTAATCCCCAGAGTCTTAGACTCAAAATCTGCCAATCCTCACTCAAAGGTGAGTCCAGCCTTTAACGCCTAGTGATTAGTTCAAAGTTCCGCTAGAACAATGGAGGGGTCAAATGTCACTAACCCATGGTCAAAATGTCACTTCCGGTCAAGTCGCTAACCAAGTATTTTCACAATAAGAGTCTTCTTTTCTTGCGATTTCTCTCTCTTTTCTGTCTAGTTCTTCTCTCATTTGTCTCTCTCTGTCTCCTTCTTGTCTCCTTTCTGTCTCCTTTCTTTCCAACCTTTCTTTGCCTGTCTTTACAACCTTTCATTGCCTGTCTTTACAACTTTTCTTTTCCTGTCTTTCCTACTTTTCTTTTCCTGTCTTTCCTACTTTTCTTTTCCTGTCTTTCCTACTTTTCTTTTCCTGTCTTTCCTGGCAGGTTCTTCTCTAAACCTCACATGACTAATCCTACGATACTGGCAAGGGTCAGTCCCATGACCATTAGAACAGTTTGTCTGACTCCCAACTGTTCCTATAGTTGTTCGCGGGGGGACCTTCTAGCAGGGCTATCAGGCTCCCCGAAACACCTACGGAACGACCTCTGTGGCATCAACATTTTTCGATCTGATAGTGTTTCTGTCAATGTCCCTGTTGGACAGGTGGCTGGGGCACAATGTGTCAGGTGGTGTCAAGGTGCCTCTGCCTTACCCTTGACCTGGACCATGTGTGAAGTAACCTCCTTCACTTCGTACAGACCAGTCCACCTAGGCTCAGTCCACTTCCTCTTGTGAACCCTGACCCTGACCCAGTCACCTACTTTTACTTTGGTTGGCTCTGCTGCCTCCTGATCGATCGTCTGGGCTCGAACAACCTGGTTTGAGAGAGCTTTTGGTGAGAGAAATTAGAGCTTTTATGTATTCTGACATTTCAATTTTACAGACATCCAGAGGTGGCATGTGACCTCCATCTCTGGGTGGCTCTGGCATACTTCTTCCTATTATCAACTCACTTGGTGGCGTCTTCCCCCCTGGTAATGCTCTCACGGTCATCAGTACCAGTGGAAGCGCCTTCGCACATTATCCTCTTAATAATTTGATTGGCTCTCTCGACCAATCCTTGAGACTGAGGGTGATATACAGACCCAAACTTGTAGGTTATGCCCAGTGCATATCAACTTTCCCCAGCAGTTTGTTGTTAAAATGTGTTCCGTTGTCGGACCTGATGCGTCTTGTAACTCTATACCTTGAGTGTGTGCCTGTGTGCACTATATGGGGTGTGATCAAACACTAGTTATGTGTACAGGAGTGGCGGCTCTTCTTCGAATCTGTCGACGTTGAACCCCATCTACTATCACCACAACTATGGAAGGAACACAAATAGGATTACATCTTTTCATTTATCAAGCATATTTATGATTTCAAAAATTATTTTTTATGATTCTCTGGGGTCCCTGATTCTAAACCTGCTGCTATCTGATCTATTAGTCTGTACTTGTCTGGCCCTCCTCTTAATAGTCTGTCCTCAACATAGATTGTTGTGTGCTTCTATCCCTCTTTTGAAATAGGATGGAATTCCTAAATCCGTCCTTTTCAATAATAATAATCTTAATAAACAGTCAACCTCTAGAAGAGAATATTCGTTACTTTAAACAAAACTGCCAATTTAGCACGTCGCATAAATAGGTGTCAGTTTCTTAACAGCTCATGAGAAATCGATTACTCGTACGTCCAACGGACGACTGTAATAATAACCACTATTTTTCCAAAAAACAGTAAACCCAAAACTATCCTTTGAAACTGACTAAAATAAAAATAAACCTCAGTTTTTTAAATGGTGATGAGAAATCAATTACTCGTACGCCTAACGGCATTACTGTAATAATAACCACTGTCTTTTCCCAAGAAAAAACAGTAAACCCAACACTATTCTCTAAAACTGTCAATCAAAACAAAACAAAAGATAAACAAATAAAACTCAGTACTGAAATAGTGATGAAATCAATTACCTAATGGCATTACTGTAATAATAACCACTATTGTTTATCAGAAATCAATAGTAAACCCAACCTATATTTTCAACACTGACACTACAATCAAAACAGTCAATTTCTAGAAGAAAGGAGAGAAATAAAATAAAAATGCTTGCGTTTGTCAAATCAATGCAGGAGAACCATGTCTTGTCTGAACTCACAGCGTCATCATTGTGCTTGGGTAAGGAATGTCATAATAAGTAAACAATTATTAAAGAACGGGTTACACATTTATTTATTGGCCCCAAATCAAGGTCCATTTTCCAAGTTTAGGAGATTAATTAATTACTGTATTCCAGGGCGCCCTCGTCCTCTCCATTATACCTTCCTATAACAACCATTCTATAATTAAAAAATATATCTAGTCTGTTCCATCCTTAAGGGATGCTTGTGATGATTAAATTGGAATCGCACGCAGTTTTAACTCTACCTCTACGGGAGCTATCGGAATCAGTCACACATCAGTTCACCCTTTTAGTCCTAAAAGTGTCTGGAAATAAGTTTCGCATGTTGTCAGTGTCCCCATGATCAGTGTTCTCTCTCCTATGTGTGTGGCTAAGCATGTGTCTCTAATATTAACTGGACCTCCGATGTGTGTGCAGTTCTTTACATATTCTCAAATGTGGAGTAATGCAAGTGTTAATTTTGTTTGTGCACCCAGTCCGTAGCCTCAACCTCTGCTTTCACCATTGTTCTTCTCTGTGCCTCCACTCTGGACCAACACTGTGATGTGGAGCTGCGGTGTCAACGACTGCATTCAATCTGCAACTCTGGTGTTCATTCACCGGCCGCTGCTACTCCTTGTTCAGTGCATAGATCTCCAAGCCTCCACAGTTGGGTCTTCATGAACCTCAATCTCGTGTTGCAGGCAGTCCCTCAGGATCTCAGATCTCATCCTGTATCAAGGAGGAGTTAAGGGCACAATGTGTCTTTGGTCCCCTGGTGGCGAGTAGGGATGCAGGACTTTGAACCAAAGTCTCCACTGCTGGCTGTTGTCATGCAGAGGTGTGATGTCATCATCATCTACTCTGTCCCACCGGACACCTTGCTTCCTGTTCAGTGTCTCTTTAGTCTCCAGTTGAATCATTGGGTGACTAGTGGGTGTGGCACATTTCTGTTCAGTGAGTACAGTTCGCTGTCAGCTGTTGGATCTGGGCACGCCTAATTTTGTGTCTCTGGTCCGGGCCTGGTGCCGTGGATCACTATTGCCTTGTGGCTGTGGCTATGTGTTGGGTGCTTGTTATGGCGGGGTTAGACATTATGAGAGTACTGAAGTGGTCCTGACTGAGACTGCTTAACCCTGTGGTGGATAAGGACAAAATTAGCCCAATGTCCAGCCTGACTATAATTAAAAATTATTAATGCTCGTCTAAAGCCTCCGTTGCCCCAGTTGTTACTCCTCTTACTCCTGTTTATGCATATTATCTCTCTGTTGTGGGCCCCATTTATTGGCTGCTGACCCACCTGTTGCGGGACATAAGGTTTGAGGGAACTAAGCTTGAAGCGGTGCAACGTGGCTTGCTGTGGCTGTTGATAGATCAGTGCTTATGGATTTGGAGGAGGGGCTGGATACAGACTATGATGTACTGTGGTTGTGCTGCTGTCTGCTGCAGAGGGGGGGGCTGTTGAGGGGGAGTCTGTTGCTGTTGTTGAACAGGGGTTCCCTGGGGTCCATTGTACCCTCCAGGTCCTCCTCTGTATCTTCCTCTTCCTCCTCTTCCTCTGCCACCTTTTGGCCTCTTACAGTTCTTGGCAGAGTGCCCTGGCTCATCACAGTTGTAGCAATTGTGTGGGCCTGTTCCTCTTCCTCTGCCACCTCTTCCGTAATAGTTACCTCTAGGCCTCTTACAGTCTCTGGCAACGTGCCCTGGCTCATCACAGTTGTAACAATTGTATGGGCCTATTGTCCTGCCTCCTCTACCAGGTATATAGTTGGAGTCGTGTCAGTCTGTCCGCACCACCCGTTATTCAACGGCTGGGGATTCATCTTTGGGGATCGTGTGGGTTGGGGAGGGTAGACGGGAGGAAGGGGGCTAATTGTTGTTGTTGTGTTCTTTTATATTTATCTGGGTGTCTACAAATGTCCGTTTTCTGTTAATCTTATAAAAAATACGTACTTATTAAAAACTATGTTTCAGACAGAAAGATGATGGTCACACACTCTATCAATTAGTAGTTATCTTCAAAAAGAATTCTTCAGTCACTGTTCTGGCTTCGCTCCACTCTCACTCTGCTCTGCTCTGAGACAGAGTGGGTAGGGGAGGGGCTACTCTGTCTGTGAAGGCGCAGCAGCTTTTCTGCTTATCTCCCCCTCCTTTCTGCTCTTGTATTTTTTCAGTATTAAGCTGAGTTACCTCGTTGTTTCTCAGTAGCCTCCTCAATCTCAAACTCGTAACTGCTTTTAAACGTAGTACATAATCGCCATACAATGTGTTCTTTACTCGGCAGCGTGCCTTTCAAAACAATAAGTCCTTATTTATCACTCGTGCAATTCAACAGGCTAGAGCTTGCGTTGACACCGTGAGGTTTCGACTCTGCTTTGTTGATTCCACTTTGACAACACTTATTCACCACCGGTATTCAACATTCATTCACAGTTTATGCATTACACATGTGTTCTGATGCGGGCCCCTGACCCGACTTTGGCCCCTGACCGGCTCTGTAGAGTCTTCGGCCCCTGACCCGTCTTCGCCCCTGACCGGCTTCCTATGAAGTCTTTCGGGCCCCTGACCCGTCTTCGGCCCCTGACCGGCTTCCTATGAAGTCTTTCTACGTGCGGGCCCCTGACCCGTCTTCGGCCCCTGACCGGCTTCCTATGAAGTCTTTCTACGTGCGGGCCCCTGACCCGTCTTCGGCCCCTGACCGGCTTCCTATGAAGTCTTTCTACGTGCGGGCCCCTGACCCGTCTTCGGCCCCTGACCGGCTCTCTGTAGAGTCTTTTAATGCCTCCCTGAGGTCTTTCTGTCAAACTGTATCGTGATTTCCCTTTTTACGCTTTATTTTAATTTTTTTAATCAAGTCAAACATTTTAGCAGTTCCGATACTCACATCCGCGCGGTTCGATCAGTTTCTCGGAGCGGGTCTTAGAACAAGTGGTCCGTCTGGGGTCTCAGGTGCTGTCCTCCTCAGGTCTCTGGACCGGATTTCACAACCATCCTCTGCTACCATTTGTTGGTTTTTGGACAACATCACACACCACCTAGACAGGACTCACTGGAAGAAAGAGCGGTAGACTTCTACGTTACATCTATAAGCGTTTTATTCAGAAATCAGGATACAAGTAGACATCATGCATATGGACCCTTCTCCAGAGCTCTGACCAGTGGCCTCAGCGTTGGAGAAAAAGACGCCGGTTCAAAGTGAGCAGCCATTTTAAATAGCCGAAAGGAACAGTTCTGATTGGACAGGAGCATAAGGGGGCGGTGTCTTCTCATTGGTTCTTGTTGCCAGCTCCCGCCTCTGCCGTCCCTTCATTGGATGTTGTGGCCAGCACGTAAATGCATATATTTAGTAAGGGGGTTGTAATAAAATAAAGAAATGATTCAAGGTCCTTCTTTTGAGAAGGACTCCTGCCCGGTCATTCATTAATGAAGGTAGGGTGCTGGTTCCTCTCAGATGGCTGACTGGACAAAAGGACCGAATCATCAAAGAGTTGAAAGAGTGTGTGTTCGTGTGTGTGGCCATACGTGACTCTAAGGAGAGAAACGGCCTTGTCCTAATCTTTCTGCCCCGGTGAGGTCAGGTGTGTGATTGCCCTTCCCTAACCTATGAATATAAAGAGCTTCTTTGGTTGTTGACCACTTCTAAGCTATTCGTGATGCGGGGGACGGGGGTTGTGCATAGAACTTCCTTAGAGAATGTCACCGTTATCTTTATGGCGATCAGCCAGTTAACAGAAGGGCTCATTTGTAGATGATTCAACATTCCTTCAGAGCTTCACTGTTGTCTTTCTTTAGATCAGCTCAGACGCCAGATTGCCCTGCCGAAGTATTCAACTCTTATTCAGTGTTTTTCCATCTTACACATAATATTTATGCAAACAATACTAGGCTGTGCTAAGCTAGAATATATATTCTTTACATGTGCATGAGGCAGATGTTCCGTAGGAGTGGCCTTGAGTGGCCTCTCAGGACCCGTCTCGACGAACTAGGAAATGCACATTTCCATCGCTTAGCCTCTCTGTCACGTTTTCTTTATGTAACGCTAATGTTTTAAAGAGTAAACACCAGAATTCCATGTGTTTTGGAGTTAAAATACATTTAAATACGTAAGCATTTATTTTATCGGGAGAAAATAAACACTTAATAACTAGTGCTGTGAAAAATAACGCGTTAATCCAATTACAGGTTTAACTAGTTTTTTTTTAAAACGCATTTAACGCATGCGCAGAATGAGCTTCCAATCTGTCTGTTGTTGGTCGTCGGGACGAAAAAAAAGTCACTTGCAAAATGAGCTTCCAATACACCACTTCAATCTGAACTCTGTCCGCTCTCATGCAGACGGTCTGTTCATCGGTAATGATCCTTCCGCAGGTTCACCTACGGAAACCTTGTGACGACTTTTACTTCCTCTCGATCAGGGTCTCAACACGTCGATCGCGACCTGCCAGTCGATCGCGGCGTAGTGTTGGTAGATCGCATGACATTAAAAAGATTGGCCCGCCCCCTGACATGTTCTCTAGAGCACGTCTTTGTTCTTTTATTAAACTAAACGTCTGTTGTTGATCGTATCTCCACAGCAGCATGTCATCTCTGTCTCTTCGCGTTGCGTTAACACTTATCGATCTCCGTCTCGCCACAGAGCTCCGTGCGCGCATCGGACCGAGCAAAAAAGTCACTTGTCAATCTGTCCACCTTTAGATTGTATCATGGTGGAGTTAATGGTTGACAAACAAGAGAAAATGCTCTGTTTAACCCTCCTGTTACCTTTACATTTACGAACATATTTTACCCTCGGGGTCAATTTGACCCCAGCAATTAAAACCTCAGAAAATTATTAGAATTAATATTGCTTCCCAAGTTTAAGTGTGAGGTACTTTATGTTTGTTTGTTGACTACCTAAATAGCCCTTTAAATAAATAAAAAGTTGATATTTCTGATATGTTTGACACAGTGAAAAACAGCCTGGGGTCAAATTGACCCCAAAGAACACCGACATTAAACATTGAATGGGGTCAAATTGACCCGAAAGGTAACAGGAGGGTTAAACATTCTGTTTAGGATGAAGATGTATTAATGTTCCATATGGAAGAAAACTGCTAAATAACTGCTGAGTTGCAGCACCATTGTATAGAAGAATGTATAAATGTATATATCCGTCTTTTGTCATAAATCTCTATGTTCTCACAAAATATACCGAGAATATCGGTAATATGTGATTAATCATGATTAATCCACAAAAACCTGTGATTAATCCGATTAAAAATTTTAATCGTTTCACAGCCCTATTAATAACACAAAATAACACTCGTATTTGTAGAATGTACTAGCTTGTATATTATGAAGACTGTATCTTTAACATCCATTATATATATTTGTTTGCCACACCCCACTCATTGATGAGGTTAGATTAGAAAATGTTATTAATCCCCAGTGGGGAAACTCATTTGCCACCAAAAATTCATAAAGACAATAGTAGACACAGTCCACAGAGCACAACATACAATAAATGCACTACAAGGAACACACAAAACCAGAAGATGCCCCATAAAACATGACCATCAGAAAGATGCTAAATTTAAATCTGAAAAAATAAAAACCTAAAGGTGTTCATAAAAAAAATCTAACTGCTGCTGGAACAAAAGACCTTCTGGGTCGTCAGTAGAGCACTGAGGCCTCCTGAGTCGCTCACTGAGGGAATAGGATTTAATTCACATGACTTCTCACGAAAGCAAAAGACAAGGAAAGGCAACTTTATTTATGAAGCACATTTCATACACAGAATAATGTAAGTCACGTGAGAAAAAGAAAAGAGAAAAAAAGTAAAATATAATGAAAATTTGAAAAAAGATGAGGAAAAAAGACAACAATTTTAATTAGTGTGTAATTAAAATTGATGGCACATATGGTTTTCTTACATCTGAAAAGAGTCCATGTTAAAGAAAGAGAAGTGTCCCCGGGTACAGCAGATTAAAGCAAGGGAACCATGTTAGGATGTAGTTCTAGGAACAGTCAGCTAACCTGAGAAGTTGAGCTGCTCGATGTTGTAGCAGAAAGTGTTTTAGTCCCAGAGACAGATGAGACTCTTGTCTTATGATGCAGCAGAGTAGGAAACATATTTGTTGTAAGGCCCTGTTTTGTGTCTCGGGAACGATACGGGTCTCTGATTGCCCGAATAGTCCAATCACGTGAAATAAGAAACGATGTCGTTGGCCAGGGCGCACATTTCTGCGCCCGAAGATTCACGTTTCATCAGACAATGAGAAGCCGTCCTTGCCGCAACGACCGTGAAATGTTTGCTCGCTGCCGTACACACACGTTAGGGTGGCGGGCGTAAAAGGGGCGGGGCTTCTCTCCGTGACGATGAGTGTTGTAGAAGCCATAATATGATTTGTGTTTACCTGTCTGTTTGTTTGGTCATGTTTTGATGACGCAATGTCAGTGGGCGTAACATTATAAATAGACGGCACCCGAGTGCCGGCAGGTGTGTTTTTGTTTGAGAGAGCGGAAGGGAAATTATTTTTAACCGCAGGCAGAACCGCACAAGCGCACGCAGAACCTATTAAGAATCTCACTAGAACCGTATTAAGATATCGCCCTTGGAAAGGCATTTAGAGATAAGACGGTTTAATTTCTGTTAGAGTTTTCCTTTATTTTCTGTTATACAATAAAATGGTTTAAAGTGACATTACGAAAACTGCGCGTTAATTCACCGACCGCCTCTACAATTATTATTAACACGTGAACATAGATAGATAGATATACACTTTTATTAATCCCCAAGGGGAAATTAGTTCTCTGCATTTAACCCATCCTTAGTTATTAAGGAGCATTGGGCTGCAGTGATGCGCCCGGGAAGCAACTGGGGGTTCAGTGCCTTGCTCAAGGACACTTCGACTTGCAACAACTAATGGGGAGAGCCGGGATCGAACCGACAACCTTGGGGTTGCAGGACGACCCCCTTACCCCACTGAGCTACAGCCGCCCCAAAACATCTGGTACAATAACATCTATCCAAAAGAAACTGCAAACAAAAACTACGCTGTATAGTCTAAATATCTTGAGCCTCCTCTGACCTTGCCCCGTATGATCATTACATCGAGGTCACAGAGCTGAGCGTCCAGTTACACTCTGCAATCTTCCAAGTGAAGACAGCGTGCCATGCTAGCAGCGAGGCAGTGTTTCTGTTGCATTCGCATGGAATCATCATTTTAAAAGACGAGAGCGCGGCGCTAAAGTTTAGTGAGGTCGGCAGAGAATACGAGCAGAAGAAACAGATTGGAATATGCTACATGCGGACTAGTATAGTTGCGTAAAATAATACACACAATAGTTATATTTAATTATTTATTATTTTCCATCACCACAGCATCATTTCTGAATGAAAGCTCTTGCTTCCCCCATGGTGTCCAGAAGGCGTCCGTCTACTACATGGTTGGCAACCTCATGAATGAAAATTAGGGAGGGAGAAGTGGTTAGAAGACAACAGTTGTTCTTGGTTACCTGGAGAAGAGCGTTGACCCTCTGCAGCTTCTCCTCCAGGCTGCCTTGTGGAAGATCCAACAGCTTGCAACTCCTCCTCTTCATCACACATAGTTACGCAAGTTATTACTGCCACCAGCACACCAAAGAATAGCAACAAAAGAACGATGCCGTGTTGCTGCTGGCTGTTCATCCACTGCAAGTCCACTAAAGGTGTTTTTATGAGTTATCGTTTTCCAGATCAATGTAATGCAAATGCAAGTCAGGGGGCTTTAAAGGCACAACCTGCCTGAACTTCAAGGACCAACACAACAAATAATTAAACTACCGAGTCACATAATATTTGGAAAAATACCAGTACTTTCTCTCGCAAAAAAACAAGTGAAAACCGTTGATGTTGCTTGAAGTACAGTCTCAGTCTCTTTAAACTGATTTAAACTAAATTACTGTTATCAAACCTTAGTTTAAATCCAAAACCGTATTCTGCACCAATTAAGAAAAGTTCTGCTAAAATGCCAAAATACAGTAACAGTATATATTCTATATTCTACTCAAAACAAAGTGTGTCGGGCTATATAATAATGCAGCCATGGATACCGACTACACCACTTTGCCTGAAACAGTAACTTCTTGTGCTGAAGTTGCTGACGGTCACTGTGGCCAGACTGTTCCCTAAAGAGCAAAGGAAACGTAGCCTAGCCTGCACATGCATGTTTTAACATTATAATAATTATAATTCACATTAAACAGGTAGGCAATATTAACAATGTCAAGCATAATAAAACACATCAACACAGAATCAATGTAACACCTCACCTGAAGCTCTGCTGGTCCAGCTGCTGCTCCCTCAGCCTGATTTGAGTTTCCTGAATGCATTGAAAACTGATGCAGGTTTGCACTGTGTGGGTAGTTAGCCTGCTACTAGCTAGCTAACAACGACATTTGAGTGTCTCGAAAAGCGCTATAAATTCCCAGTATTATTATTATTATGACCATCTGGGTTACTCTTTATTTATTATAAGTATTATTTACCCGTCAACTCTTTTAATTTATTTTTAATATCTTTGATTTAGAGATATGCCAATTGCTTGATTCAAACCGGCGGCTTGGTCACGTGACGCGTTTCATAATGATAAATTAACCAAAAATGCCATAGAAATTGCCCAGAGATGATGGTCTAGCGGTAGAGCGCTCATATGTAACACGGATCCTTCACTTTACAAGGGTTCGCGCCCCGAACCGGGTGGTCTGTGGACGCGTGAGTCAAATCCGTCTACGGGTGGGTTTCTCGCTCTGTAAAGACAATTGTCCGAAAAACTCTTTTACAAACTTTAAAAACATTTCACATTTTAATTCTCGACCCCCCGTAGCTTTTGTGAAATACGCGGAATGTTGGCGATTTTTAACGGCTCTCAGCTCTCTGGGCCCCGACATGACGAGTTAGCTCCGAGGCTAGCCGGCGAAGCAGGCAATGAACGTCGAGACTTCACAAAAGATAGATAACGGGTTCAACTCACGCACATTAAACAATAATTGAAGCGAGCAAACGACAGGCTGGATGAGACCGAGTCCCAGGACTTTGGAACAACAGACAGGAGAAACAAAACAACGCATTACTCACCGAGCATCCAGCTAACCAGCTCCGGTTAGCTTCTTGCTCGCGTAGCTACGTGGAGCTCTCTGGCTGTGAGGGAACAACACGGGTCTCTGATTGGCCGAATAGTCCAATCACGTGAAATAAGAAACGATGTCATTGGCCAGGGTGCACACAATGAGAAGCCGTCAATTGCCGCAACGACCGTGAAATGTTTGCTCGTACACACATGTTAGGCCGTTGCCCGTAAAAGGGGGCGGGCTTCTCTCCGTGACGATGAGTGGCGATATATTATTTTTGGTCACATTTAACTCAAGTGGTTGTTGACAGGCTTATGGTCTCCCACACACATTTAGCGCATCAACACACTTTATTTCTTATTTAAATTATTTGGTATATAATGTTTTTTGACAGTATACAGGACTGTCTCAGAAAATTAGAATATTGTGATAAAGTTCTTTATTTTCTGTAATGCAATTAAAAAAACAAAAATGTCATGCATTCTGGATTCATTACAAATCAACTGAAATATTGCAAGCCTTTTATTCTTTTAATATTGCTGATTATGGCTTACAGCTTAAGAAAACTCTCAAATCCTATCTCATAAAATTTTAATATTTCCTCAGACCAAGTAAAAAAAAGACTTATAACAGCTGAGTGTTTGTCAAGGCTCAGGAAACCCTTGCAGGTGTTTCGAGTTAATTAGACAATTCAAGTGATTTGTTTAATACCCTACTAGTATACTTTTTCATGATATTCTAATATTTAGAGATAGGATATTTGAGTTTTCTTAAGCTGTAAGCCATAATCAGCAATAAATCAGAATAAAAGGCTTGCAATATTTCAGTTGATTTGTAATGAATCCAGAATGCATGACATTTTTGTTTTTTTAATTGCATTACAGAAAATAAAGAACTTCATCACAATATTCTAATTTTCTGAGACAGTCCTGTATATTATATTGTGTTCTTCTTCTTTTTTCTTTTCTTCATCTCAACATTGTAAGAGCGGCGGCGCCCTAGCGCCCTCTATTGACGCACCGCCACTGTACATGATGTATGTACAACTATGCTGCAAATTAACCATGAACATTAAATATCAGAGGAAATAAACGGCATTAAATACATATTTATCAATAACCTAGTTAGTTAACAGAGACGATGGGTACATTTAATTAAATGTATGGTTTACATAAGCGTATACTGCCATCTACTGGTAGAAAGGTTCCTCTGCTTCTCCTCATACAGGCTCTGCTTTGTTCATTCAAGAAACAGCACAATGAGGTGGACAACTATAACAGCAACAACTCTATACACACACACGCACACACACACACACACACACAACTTTGATTAAACTATATTAGAAACTGTGTTGCATTAAACAATGCAACGACTAATTGAAAAGTTGCTGCGTCCAGATATAGTCGGAAAAGGTGTGTTTTCAGTCTCCGGCGGAAGATGTAGAGACTTTCTGCTGTCCTGGTGTCAGTGGGGAGCTCGTTCCACCACTGAGGAGCCAGGACAGCAAACAGTCTGGATGGAGAGTGATGAGCTCGAGGTGCAGGAGGCACAAGTCGGTTGGCTGTTGCCGAGCGGAGCGAACGCGCCGGGGTGTACGGTGTGACCATATCCCGGATGTAGACGGGGCCCGATCCGTTCAGAGCACGGTACGCCAGGACCAGTGTTTTGAAGCGGATGCGAGCAGCCACCGGTAACCAGTGGAGAGAGCGGAGTGGTGTGGGTGAATTTCGGGAGGCTGAAGACCAGTCGAGCTGCTGCATTCTGGACGAGCTGCAGTGGTCGGATGGCCTTAGCGGGTAGACCAGCCAGGAGGGAGTTGCATTAGTCGAGGCGTGAAATGACCAGAGCCTGGACCAGAACCTGCGCCGCCTTCTGAGTAAGAAGAGGACGTGTTCTCCTGATGTTGTGCAGCATGTACCTACAGGAACGCGCTGTCGCAGTGATGTTGGCCGTCAGGGAGAGTCGACTGTCTAGTGTCACCCCGAGGTTCCTGGCAGTCGGGGTAGGGGCCAACACAGAGCTGTTGAAGGTGGTCGTCAGGTCATGGGTGGGGGAGCCTTTCCCTGGAAGGAATAGTAGCTCAGTCTTGTCAGGGTTGATTTTCAGGTGGTGAGCAGACATCCACTGAGAGATGTCGGTCAGACAGGCAGAGAGTCGCGCCGCCACCTGTGTTTCGGTCACATTAATCACATTTATAACTCTCATTCTTTAAATAATTCTCTTGAAAACCAAAAAGGAGTTCACCATTCTTACATTTCAAGATTCAAGATTCAAGATTCAAGATGTTTTATTTGTCACATACACACACAGGGTGTGCAGTGAAATGAAAGTGGCAATGCTCAGCAGGAATGTGCAAGGGCAACAAGTACACACTATTTACAATAAAAAACAACACAATATTTACAGTAAGTGTGTGTGTGTGTGTGTGTGTGCCTAAGAGGCAGTTGTGTGGGTCTATGTGGGGGTCCTGGTGAGGTCGGAGTTCACAGTCCTGATGGCCTGAGGAAAGAAACTCCGTCTCAGTCTCTCTGTTCTTACAGCGTGACTACGGAGGCGCCTGCCTGACCGCAGCAGCTGAAACAATCTGTTGTTGGGGTGGTGAGGATCCTTCATGATCCTGCCGGCTCTGGTTCTGCACCTCCTGGTGTACAAGTCCTGCAGGGTGGGAGTGTAGCCTTCCTGTCCTGAGCGGAGCAGTTGCCAAACCAGGCTGTGATGCTTCCTGTCAGGACGCAGCTCCAGAGTAGAAGGACTGAAGGATCCTCTGGGAAACTTTAAATTTCCTCAGCTGCCTGAGGTGGTAGAGGCTGCCTTGCCTTTCTCACCAGAGTGTCTGTGTTTGTTGACCATGTCAGATCCTCGGTGATGTGGACTCCCAGGTATTTATACCGCTCACCCTCTCCACAGTAGTCCCTTAATCCCCAGTGGTGACCTCTGTTGTTGTAAAGCCCACAATCAGCTCCTTAGTTTTCGTGACATTCATGATGAGGCTGTTGTCCTGGCACCAGAGTGACAGATCAGCAACTTCCTCCAGGTAGGCCTAGATCAGGCCCACCACCACTGTGTCATCCATAAACTTGATGATGGTGTTGAGCTGAACCTGGCCACACAGTCATGTGTGTACAGGAGTACAGGGGGCTGAGGCTGGGGATCCTGTGTTCAGGGTGAGGATTTGGAGGTGTCTGCCCACCCTGACCACCTGTGGCCTGGCGGTCAGGAAGTCCAGGATCCAAGCACACAGGGGTGTTCAGTCCCAGCTCAATCAGCTGGACTATGGTGTTGAAAGCTGAACTATAATCAATGAACAGCAGTCTCCCCCTCTGGCTGTCCAGATGAGAGAGTGTGGTGTGCAGTACCAGGGAGACAGCATCATCCGTGGATCTGTTTGGGCGATAAGCAAACTGCAGCGGGTCCATGGAGGAAGGGAGGAAGGCGCAGATGTAGTCCTTTATCAGCCTCTCAGCATTTCATGGCCACCGAGGTGAGGGCCACCGGTCGGTAGTCATTCATACATGCTGGAGAAGCATTCTGATGTTATTGGACAATAGTGGATCTCTTGAAGCAGGCGGGGACCACGGACTCAGCCAGGAGAGGTTGAATATTGTGGTGAACACTGGAGCTAGCTGGTTAGCACAGGTCTTCAGTACTCGCCCAGATATGCCATCTGGACCTGCAGCTTTCCTGGTGTTCACCCTCAACAGAGCCCTCCTCACACTGTGCTCGGTCACAGAGAGTGTGTGTTCATGTGTTGTTGTTGTTGCTAGCCTCAAACCGTGCATAAAATGAGTTCAGGTCGTCCGCTAGGGATGCACTCACCATTGGTCTGCTCTGGTAGTCTGTGATAGTCCGTAGCCCCTGCCATAGGCGCCTGGTGTCGCGCTGCTCCATCTGTGATTCCACTATGTCTCGGTACCTCCTTTTGGCTTCCTTCACCGCCTCCTCAGTCCATAGACCGCTGCCTTGTACTCGTCCATGTTGCGGATACAAGACCGGAGTTATAGGCAGCAATGCAGGCGTTCACAGCTTCACGGATGGATCTATCAACCCACGGCTTTTGGTTAGGAAAGACCCTAACTTTTACCGTGGGGGTTGCTATGAGGCTCATTGCTACTTGTCACTGGAACTGGATTGGATCATGTCCCAGTCGCGTCCTGTAGCTCAGCCTCTGATTGGTCAGACCACCGCTTCACGTTCCTCGTCACTACCGCTTCCGCGATCTTTGAAGCAGAAAAATGGCGGCATGGTCTGATTTGCGAACGGAGGAGAGAGACAGCCTTGTAGCCTCTCTTGAATGGCGTATAGCAGTGGTCCAACGTTCTTTCCTCTGGTAAATGTGCTGGTGATGACTTTTTAGGTTTGCCCTATTAAAGTCCCCAGCCACCACCACAGCGGGATACTTGTTCTGATGCCGACATAACACATCATGTAGGTGGTGTCCGCTTGTGGTGGAATGTAGACGGCTGTGGTGATGACCGAGCTGAACTCCGGTAGAATGGACGGCATGAGATCGTCAGATGTTCCAGGTTCAAGAGTCTTAATGTTCTTGGGGTCGCACCACTTGTTGTTAGTCATGAAGCAAACCCTCCACCCTTAGATTTACCAGACTCTTCCGTTCTGTCTGCACGGAAAACAGAGAAGGACTCGGTTGGGCATATGACTCGATCCGCACCAGCGGGTCAGCCATGTTTCCGTCAGACAAAAGATGTTACAGTCCTCATGTCCCGTTGGAATCTGATCCTAACATCATCCATCTTATTTTCCAGAGACTGGACGTTAGCAAGATGGATGCTGGGCGAACTCTCAGTCTGTTCCTCGATGGCGGCTCCACTGTTGTTGTTGTGGTTCGCGATCTCGGCCGCCACGCTGGATCGATGGAAAAAGTGGACAAAAACCCTTGTTTTAAGTTTATGTCCAAAAGATGCTGTTAGTGCCGATGTGTTTGTAAAATAAACACAAAAACTAAAAGAGCGCACAATCTCCGCGGAGCTACCTCGACGGCGTCTGGACACAGCCGCGCCATCTCTCCATCCATTTCAACATTAGTCCAAGATTGGACTCCTCCAACAGAAATACATCTTCTTTTAATCCCTTTTTTAGCCTTTTGTACAGTAAATTTACAAACATCTCTCAAATCCACATCAACTAGTAAGACCGAGTGGTGGACTTCCGCCGTGGTAAACGCACTCCTCCGGTACCAGTGAGCATCCAGGGACTGGACATTGAGATTGTAAAATCTTATAAGTACCTGGGTGTTCACCTGAAACACAAACTGGACTGGGCTGACCACGCACATGCACTCTATCAAAAGGGACAGAGCAGACTCTTTCTGCTGAGGAGACTGAGGTCCTCTGGAGTGCAGGGAGCACTCCTGAAGACCTTCTTGGACTCTGTGGTGGCATCTGCCATCTTCTATGGAGTGGTCTTCTGGAGCAGCAGCAGCAGCATGGCAGCGGCTGACAGGAAGAGGCTGAACAAGCTGCTAAAGAAGGCCAGCAGCGTGCTGGGTGTCCTCTGGATACTGTGGAGGTGGTGGGGGACGGGAGGATGATGGCAAAGCTCTCGTCTCTGATGAACCACGCCTCCCACCCCATGCATGACACTCTCGCAGCTCTATATATTTTACATGTTTTTTTGACATCCTATACTAGGATTTTTTATGACCTTTTCTATATTTACTATGTGACATTCGACCTGCACACTTTCGTGACATGACCTTTTGACCTTCTATGTGCTGAATTTGATTTGACATATTATGCTATGACTTTTTATGAAGTTTTATTGACAAACTATTCTAGGATTTCTGTTTATATTATGAATCAACATATTCTACCCTTACTTCGTATAGTTTCTTTTTTTTACTTTGATGTCATACTATGCTATATATGATTTGATATTATGTTTGTCTATCCCATGATCTTTCATGACATTTGTTGACAGTACACCTTGTTAAGTAAATATATGGTGCTAGAGTTTAGTCAACTGAGAGTCTGGATTCAAGGCAAAGAAATGACCTGAGGTGATGAAGGTGAATTTGAACACAAGTTATTTAGACTTTTTCCACAGCAGACACTTTGCAACCACCAGGTGGCGCCACCTGTCTGCTATTTGGGTGCCAACACGTGGATTACATGTTGTTATTCAGAGTTTATGTCCTTTTTAAACTATCTGATAAACACGTGTAGTGGAAGTCAACACACTGGAACTTCCTGATTACTACTAGATTAAATACTGTTGTTGTTGTTGTTGTTGTTGAGCAGCTGTTCTTGAATGCACAACACAAGGAGAGAATAACCTCAAGTCACAAGTAAAGTGAACTGAATGTAATGCAAAGTATTGCTCATTGTGAGGATGACATATCTCAGCTAAGTTTTCATTTTTACTTCACTATATTGACTGATGGACGCCTGTGAGGTGCAGAAATAAATCTCAAGGCTAAAAGAACGATTGACAACATGTGACCGGAAGTGTTCGGAGACGTAAATGTGGTTCAAGTTTAAAGCTATTGATTCATGGGCATATCACGTGTGTAATGAACACACCTCTTATAACTTCTTTCTGATCATATCGTTATGGCAACACATCTTCCATCTGGTTGTGCTACCCGACCTGCTCCTCAGCCAAACGCAGGAACAGTTGGAGCGTGTATACATTTCCCTCAGGAGTCGGTGGGGACCAAACCAAGTGGAAACGGAGCGTGACTAGTGGACTCATCCAAACGCAACTCCTGTCATGATCCAGAGTTTTTGTGTCTTATTTTGTGTCTTATTTTGAAGTCCCTGTCTCTCATGCAGTGGCGGCTGGTGAAATTTTTTTTGGGGGGGGGCGCAGTTTAAATAGCACTCAACAATGAGAAGAAAAGAGGTTTTGAGTAGAATATAGTAAAAAACAAAGCTTTATTTCAAGAACACAGCGTGCTCAACACTGTCCAATAACAACTATCAACACACTGTAACTTTGGGCATGAGAGGTTCAGAGCAGCTTTAAGGAACATTGGGTTGGGTTTCAGAGGTTTGCAAAATAAAAGAGTTTCACCCTCACATGAAAGAGGTTCAGAGCAGAATAGAGTCAGAAAGAGATGCAGCACATGTTACATTGGGTGACAGAGCAGACCCACTACTGTAAAGACAAGTAGCCTCCTCTCTTTAAAGTTGGCAAACTTCTCAATAACTCTCTGGTTAAAGTCAATCATGTCTGTAACCAGCCTGTTTCATTATTCTTGAGGGAATGTGTCTGTTTTTCAGAACTTCTTCATTGTGTTTCGATGCCAGTTCGGTCTCCTACTGCTCTGCATGGAGCTAACTCGCTAACAGCTGTTAGCGAGTTAGCTCCATGCTCTTAGCTAGATAACTGCGGCAAGATTCGTGCTTTACACTTGTCTGAAGCTCTGTAGATCCCTCACCCCGTTGTAGTCCAGAGAGTTTCAGTCCCAGGACTTTGGAACAACAGACAGGGGGAACAAAAAACGAATTACTCATGGAGCATCCACTAACCAGCTCCGGTTAGCATATCGGCTTGAGGAGAATCTCCAGGTGTACGTCCTCCCGCGGTCAGCGATTTGCTGCTGAATTTTTAATTCCGGATGTTCGGGTCCCAACTCTTTCAGCCTCTTCTTATCAATATCTGACCGTCGATTGAAAGGTCTTTCGCGTAGAGATACCACAGAGTTTTCAGTCACCAACACCATGCTAACAACAAGCTTCTGCTAGCTATGTTGCTCGCGTACCTGCGTGGAGGTGGAGGTGGAGCTCCTTGGCAGGGTTGCCAGGTCTGTGAGATAAAACCAGCCCAATATCAGAACTCAAAATATGCCCGTGCCAAACCATATACACTGCTTTTAAAGTCCAACAGCATTGCTATCATTGCCAAATGTATTGTAATATCTACAAAGTAACAACATATGTTTAGTTTGCCAGCATTAAAAGCAGTTTTCCCTCAAGTTATTTCACCTAGGTCCTAAAATGGCCTTGTGTAATTAGATACAGTATATTATCATAAATAAAATGTGTGTACGTGCTGATCTGGAGTCAGTTTGGTAGGATTTGGGTATGAATAAATTATTTCATTTAAAATATGGATTTTTATTTAAAGATATTCATGTAATTTGCATGCAAAATAGGTCTACCCGAACCAAGGACACAAGATTCCCGGTTTCATCCGCCAATGTGAAGCCGGTCATTGCCAAAACGACTGAAATGTTGTATAGATGCAATACACACACGTTAGACCAGCGCCTCGAAAAAGGGGAGGGGCTTCTCTCCGTGATAATGGCGATATATTATATTTTTTCACATTAACTTAAGTGGTTGTTGACAGGGGCTTACGGTCTCCCACACATATTTAGCGCGTCAACACGGTATATTTACTATTTAAATGATTTGGCATATAATGTTTTTTGACAGGATTTTTTCTTCTTTTTTCTTCTTCTTTTTTTTTTTTCATGTCCAAATTTTAAGAGGGGCGGCGCCCTAGCGCCCCCTATGGACGAACCGCCACTGCTCTCATGTCACCTGTTTCCCTGCATTTCCTGTCCCTGTGGTTGTCTGCCCTGTTCCTGATTGTTTCCTCCTGTGTGATTGCTAGCCCCGCCCTCATTGTGTCCACCTGGGTCTTGTTCCTTGTGTCCAATCACCTGCACCTTCCCCGCGTATGTAAACCGTGGTTGTCTCATTCCCCGGTGTTGATTCGTACTGTTTAGTTTGTGTCTTGGGGTTGGCCTGTTATCAGTAAGGGATTAAATCTTCTGTGGTAACGTTGTTGGCGTTTGGGTCCTACCTGTGGAGGCCATTGTTGTCTCTGTGCTACGTTATCAATAGAACACAATTGATTACCTCCATCTGCCTGATGGATCGCAGAGGTCTGGATCGTGGAATATGCCTACTACCAACTACGCCATGGCCCTGTTGATGCCCCGCCCACTCCTCCTCTACCTCCATCTGCCTGATGGATCGTGGAGGTCTGTATCGTGGTCCATGCCTACTACCAACTATTCATACACTGTCATATGTCATATGTGTTTGAACTCTTGTGTCCTTCTGTACACATGGCATCTATTGCACCTGTCCATCCTGGAGAGGGATCCTCCTCTGTTGCTCTCCTGAAGGTTTCTTCCCTTTTTTCCCTGTGAAAGGGTTGTTTGAGAATGGGCTATACAAAATAAACTGAATTGAATTGACAAGTGATTGACTGATACAAAGTCATCGATACGGTCTGCAAGAATGGGCTATACAAAATAAAACTGATTGAATTGACAAGATTGATTGGATACAAAAGTCTCTGCACGGGTCTGATGGAAGGTCTGCTAACATGAAAAAGCTGTAATGGGTTCAAACATGCGTGCAACTCAAATTTCTTTCTTCCTGCTTGTCATTGGTTGGTGCAAGACATCTGAGGAGGGAGGAGGTAGCTTGAGTATTGGCACCGTTTCAGCTACGCCATTCTGCGTGTCATGGGTTCAAACATGCATTGATTCCAATGCTGCCCTGAAGCCATGGAATTGATTGGAACTGTGTGAGGCAGCACATCTGAGGAGGGAGGAGGTAGCTTGAGTATTGGCACCGTTTCAGCTACGCCATTCCTGTTCAGGGATCAAAGCATTGATTCCAATGCTGCCCTGAAGCCGCAGAATTAAACTGTTCTTGATTCATACCTCCGGGGAGCTGTGAGATCATGAAAAGGTCACACTCAGTGTTGATTCCAATGCTGCCTGAAGCCGAGAAATTAAACTGTTCTTGATTCATTCCTCCGGGAGAGAGGGAGACAAAGAAAGGTCGTGTGTGTGTCTTCTTTTACTTAAATCTTTATATCACAATTAGTTTTAGAACTTTATTGTGACCAACATTTTTGGGGTCCTCAGATCCTCGAAGTTATGTTTGAAGGTTTAGTTTTAGTGTGAGGTCTATAGGTTAATAAAGGTATAATCTCCTAGGTTCTCACAGTTATACAATCAACAGAAGTTGTTTCATATAGAGCTTTACATACTCCTCATTAATTCAATTCAGTTTATTTGTATAGCCCATTTTCACAAATTACAAATTTGTCTCAGAGTGCTTTACAATCTGTACAGATAGACATCCCTGTCCCAAAACCATTTATTAATCATTAATTCACAGTGAGCCACACGTTCCTTCGAGTGCGATAGAGGCAAAGAAATATGGGGTCAGATTTACTCTCAATAATTGCAAATGCACAGAGACACAGAGACTCACAAATGTGCACAGAACAATTCTCAAATATATTCCATTTACAAATTCACACAGATGGATTTAGAAATAAATTAGAATCACAAATGCACGCACAACGATTCACAAATACATTCCCATGCACACATCAATAAATGACGATAATATTTCAATTTTGGGGAATGAGACGAATTTTTCGCTTCACTTTTCGCGTAATTTGCGCCGCGCCAAGATTTTTTTTACAAGATCTACAACAGGGGTCCCCAAACTTTTTCCTCAGAGGGCCACATAACATTTCCCTTGTCTGCTGGAGGGCCAGCGGAGCGGGGGGGGGGGCTCACCTGCATGCGCTCTGATCGCTCTTTTAATGGAGTATCGATACTAACAATATGCTAAATCACATCGTGTTTAACGTACGGGTACTTTGTTAGTATCGCTACACCGTGCAGCGTGACAGCAGCAGATGTAGCGGACTAACATTCAAGCTAACCTAACTTCCCAAACGCTGTCGACATCTGAACGCTGATGTTCTATTGCGAAGAGCACCACTTCACATTTTCTCCGTGTCTCACTGCAATCTCAACGGCAGCGGGCCAGGTGAAAAAAATAATAAATCGGAACGCGTCTCTGGTATTGTTCAGGGGGCCGGTCCAAATGTGGAGGCGGGCCGGATACGGCCCGCGGGCCGTAGTTTGGGGACCACTGATCTACAAGATTAAACTGAAGTTTCAACGATTTACAACAACTTCCTTGTTGTCATGACTAGTCATGGGATTGGTTGAAAATGAGGGCGACATCTGATTGGCTACAGATAGGTCTATGTTGAAAAAACGCATTTGCGAATCGAGCCCCAGCAGAAGTCTCAAAAATACACAAACAAATATGTAGCGATTCACAAACAAATGCAGTGCGATCGACAAACACATCGTAATGTGTGCATTGGAATGTATTTGTGAATCGTTCTGTGTGCATTTGTGAATCTTTGTGTTTGTATTTGTGAGTCTCTCTCTGTGCATTTGCAACTATCGAGACTGATCTGACGCCATAAATGAAAAACTCCCCTTTAATGGGACGAAACCTGCAGCAGAACCTGGCTCCAGGCAGGCGGCCATTTTGTTTTGAGTTGAGACAGACGGTGTTTCTCAATATGCGTACTTGTGTGTACTTTCCTCTACTTGTGACTCGTGAAACGTCATCAGTCGCAGCCCGAGTACATGTTCCAATGCAAAGTTCGCTTCTCGCAAAGCATGGTCAAAATGCCCGGATGTGACTTGATCCTCCCACTTTCTGGAGGATGCATCAGAGGAGACTTGTGCATACTCTGGCCAGCATATATCCCAGAATGCATTTCACAGGCAACCGGAAACAATAGCGGAGGAGAGAATAAACTACTGACAGTTGACTTTTTATAAACACTACTGTTGTTGAGTCACGGAATGTAATTTTAGGATGTTTTGTTTATTTGACTGTAAAAAATAATTAACAGTGAATAATTAGAGTAAACCCAGGAGCAAGAACAGCTGATGTGGTGACGTTATCAAGTCAGCTGCTGTTCCAATCGCAGAAAGACCGTCCTCCCGTTCTCTCGTCCTCCGGAGTCTGGACTCCCAAGACCAGACTCCCAAGTCCAGACTCCAAAAGAACACAAGTCTGTACTCGTGTACTTTGAATTGAGAAACGCCGAAAGAGACTGTTTACGAGCCACGTTTTCTTTTCTATATTTTGATGTGTATTTTCAAGAAGTTCTTGGACGATATTCTCATAACGTGCAAATGCTTGTCTGGAAACATGGCCAACGCTGACATGAAAGAACATCTCAAACGTACCCAATTGAAACATTCCTGAAGACCTCTCTCCATTAAATGGATTAAATGACCAAGCTGACTGATGTTTTCAGTTTGCAACTCTGTTGATGGAAGACACAAATTATTTTTGCAACATTTCAAATGTTTTCACCGAATATTTGAACGGAAACACGACTATTTTCCTTTTTTTTGTGTGCATTGGCAATATCTTTCATGTCCATACCATGCCTATTGAATTTGATGGACAGATAGATAGATAGAGATGCACAGCAACAATACAACAGAATAACCCACGGTGTAAGGCTCTGTTCTGTGTATCCTCTGTCTACTCTGTGTGTCTACTCTGTCTACTCTATACTCGGTGTCTTCTCTGTGTCTCCTCTGTTTCCTTGATCGTTTCAGCCCCTTCACCTGCCCTCAGCCTCTCCTGTCTCCTTGATTGTGTCATTACCTGCACCTGCCCTCAGCCACGTCTCATGTCATACACCTGTTTCCATGTCGTACACCTGTTTTCTCCCCAATATATTGTGCCACTCTTTCACTTGTCTGTGGCTGGATTGTTGTCTTTTTTCCGTCGTCCTGTCTTTCGTATCTGATCCTGTCTGCGTCGACCCTGCCTGCCTGCCCTGAACCCCGATTCTCTGCCTGCCCCTTTGTGGACTTTTTTTTTTTTTGTGTGGAAACTTTTGACTCATTAAAGAGCATCTTTGTGTTAATCTACACTGAGTCCTCGATTCCTCTGCGCATGAGATCCTGCACCTTACTACCTGTGACGTCAGGCGTGACGCATGGGAAAGATGACTCATCGTTTTAATAGTAAAAGTGAGCCTCAAGCAACACAACCATAACCCATGGCAACATCTCTACTTCTTTGTGGTTGCTACAAGTACACTTTATGTTTACTCGCACAGATGTGTGTGTGTGTGTGTTGCACTTTGGCGTGAGGTGAGGGCAGAGCCATCTCTGACGCAGGAGGGCTGCTCCTCATTGCCTGCAGTTACACCTGGTGACAAATCTAACAGAGTTAAAAACATTAATCACGGGGACGGTGTGTTTGTGTGTGTGTTCATTTCTGTGTGTGTGTGTGTAAGCGGGTGCATACTCTTGTAGTCTTTGCGTGTGTGTTTGTGTATTTTTGAATGCACATAACTGTGAGAAAGGAACAAACATTTGGAATGCATAAATAAATGTTTCCATCTCCCTCATCAAAGGCCTGTATGTGTATGTGTGTGTGTGGGTGTGTGTGTGTGTGTCAGCGTTTCTGTGTATGCGGAGAAGAGATGAATTTGCATGAAGCGGCCGCACACGAAACCCGGCGGTGCGGCCTCCTCTGAGAGGTGAGTGTCTCGGCCTGTTGGAGGCCTCTCGCTAACACAACAGAGCGGCGCGGCTCGCAGGGCGCGGCTCACCTGGATGAATAAAAAAAGACAAAATGAAACTGTGGTTTTCTCTTCCAAGCTCCCTTCAGTTTACATAAATGCTGAATCCACTGGAGAGAGAATTGTGTTATCTGCCGACTGAATACATCTGTGATTCCTTTAATGAACAGCTGGTTGAGTCCATTGTCTCCACCAACACTTTAAATCACTGGTTAGATTGAGCTCCTTCCTCAGGCAGCGACGCTTTAGTTCACCTGTAGAGACTTGAAATGTGTTTGAGGAGACGAATACATCACGCTGAGCAATTTGGGTCCTGTAAGTTAAATAAAATTAAATATTGTCATCAGATATATTTGTTTTTACAAACTGCATCTTCTTTTCATAGTTTTAAAAGCGTGCATCAAAATGTGATACCTGGTAGAGCCTTCGGAAGAATTCAGCCAACAGCTTTTCTCGATCTGGTAGATTTATTCTTACAATCACACTCCGACAACACACAGGTTGATGGGAAAATAACTCTCTTCCCCAAGCCAAGTTCGGCCCTTTAATACACAGATTTTGTCACATATCACGTCATCCTGACCTCTGATTGGCGCTGGTCTTTTTCCTGAGCCCTTCTCACAAGACGGGGCTGTCCACCGGCCTCAGCCCCCCCCTCATGTAACAATACCGATAACATGAGTGTTGTTTGAGGCACGTATCTAAACTTGAGAAGCAGACATTTATCAGACACATATTCCAGCTGCTACGCGATGTTATTCTGAACTTGAGAAACCAGACGAACACATCAGAACATTCAATATTTAAGATTTATACCGACCGTTTTCTTCATCGGATTCCAAGATCTGTGGCGGTGACATGGCGGGTTGCCAGCGGGTCAAAGAGGACACATCTAATAACTCACATTTACAATGGACAGATGTAAAACTGGAGAGTTGCGTACAGCCTGACTGTCTCGTCGTTTTGAGCTTGTCAATCGGTTCTATCTGTAGGAAACTCCTATTTACCCTTCAGGCTTTGGTGTGGAAGTCTTCCTCTACGTCGGCAGAGGAAAGCTTCCTGGCAAACACGCTCTCTCGGTGCGTTGTTTGACATTTTGAAATCGTCAAATCTTGTCAGGAGTTAGCTTTCAATTTGGCAAATTTTTCTGGCATTGAGAAGAATGTGCTTTTGAAAAGTGTTTCCACCGGGTCGAGCCTCGTGGTTCCAGATTGAGTGCAACACGGATGATGAAATATGTTCCCCCCAGCATTTGTTGCAGAAATGTCTCAAGCCAGTCATGGAAAAAAGCAACAGTTTCCTCTCTAAGCGTGCAGGTTTTGTTGTTGTTGTTGCATTGCCTTTGCTTATCTGACGTCATTATGCACAACCAGATCCTTGTGATTGGCTCACGAGAAGTAAGGTCAGTGAAGGGCTTCTAAGATAGAAACCTTCTGGGAAGTTAGTTTGAAAGTTTAAGTGCGTGGTCGGTGTGAGGAGGAAATGAAGTCAATGCTGACCCATGGCTGAACCCGAGAGGAATAATGACCCTGGAGGGAGGGAGAGAGAGCGAGAGAGAGCGAGAGAGATAGAGAAAGAGAGCGAGAGAGAGAGAAGCAGCCATGTTTGTTTTAGATCTAATCCGATAGTGTTTAGGGTTCATGTGTTTTGGTCGTTATTAGTTCTTGCCTTGTTGGCTCTAAATTTTAAAAACACTCTACTTCGTCAGGTTCATTTGACCTTGAAGGGGGTTGTGTGTCGCCCTTCTGGACTTAAGGGTGCATTGAGGAGCATTGTTGTTATTTGTCATACACACACATTGTAAAATAACGACTCAATCAGGAATTTAGATCCACATTTTTTCTTTCTTGAATCAGCCGAGCGCAACACAAATCCATTTGCCCAAACCCGGCACGATTATTATTAGACAATTATTATATTGTTATGAATAAAGAAGACTTTGGATCATAATTAGACTTATAAACTCTCATAGACATCATGTCATGGTTCAAGAGAGCAAGTGTTCCTTCTACTTTTCTGAAATGAGGCTTTCCGACAACAGTGACAAAAACGCATCACTAGATTTTTAGAGAATCCCGAGATTTCTAGTTTTACTTTCCAGCCCAAAAAAGTGTCATTTGTACTAATTGAGCTTTTGTACAATTTGGTTTAAACGCTTTTTTTTCCCCTCTTGTGATTTTCACGGAAACAGTGAGATTGAGTAAGCGATGCAGTCATAAATCCTGCTGTTTGACAGCAAACACACGGCAGGGTCACCAAGAAAACACACACACACACACACACACACTCTCTCTCTAGCCCCTGGCTTCTGAGAGGCTGAGAGGAGTGTGTGTGTGTGTGCACTATATTTCAGTGCATCAGCTAATAAGAAACATATCTCTGACAGCATCTGTGTTTACATGGAGACTTTTGCTCGATGTATAATTTAACTGTGATTCTCAATTTAAAAACCTCAATCACATTTCAGTGACTTATTCAAAGAAAAAGAAAAACAATATCATAGTGCTTTCAGAAACTATTCAATGAATTAAAATACGTCAAAGATTTCCCTTTGTTTTATTATGTAACAAGTTGAAGATGCACCTTTTCTCTTCTAATTTTTTTGGGTGATCTTTGGTGTCTTCCTGTAAATGTGAAATAACTTACTGGACATGGAAGCTTCTGTAAATCTGGAGACAAAGAGACAGTGTGAGATGGAGACCCAAACAGTGAGCTGTCAGGCCGGAGTCTCAACATTGAGGAGAGCTTTTTAGGTCCGACGGTGACGCCGAGTGAACGTCTGAGGAACAGGAAGATGAGGAAACCTCAGTCCTAAATATTTACAGTGAGAACAGACAGGAGCCATTTCGGATCTGTGGTTCTGTTTTTGTCACACGGATTATAAAAGAGCAAGTAGAGGGGTCAAAGAAAGTGCACTTGTGTCATTCAGTGTGTGTGTTTGGGTGTGTGTGTGTAAAATTAGCTCAAACTGACCATCTGTATTCAAACTGAGAGAAACAGATGTACATAATCTATTTTGCGTTCTCTCTTGTTGTTATATTTTCTAAAAAATAAATGTTTGTCTGATCCCAGATAATCATTCATAATTCTTGCTCCCCTACATTTAAATGTTGCAGCTCTGAGGACCCCATTCAGACCGGATGGGTGATCCCAACATTGCCTGCAGCGCTGTATTGACTTGTTCGACTAGATCAGAAAGACACAACGGTCCCTGAGAGGTTTAAACGGATGAAGCCGCTCTTTCCCTCTCTCCCTCTAAAAGCTTCCAGCAGCTCTGAGGGGATCCGAGCTTTCAGACCACTTGTTGCTAATAGAGGGATATTTACCTGAATGGGAACAGAGAGAGAGTGTAACCCCGGGTCACACAGACACACAGACTGGCACAGACGGACGCACTGTCAAGAAAAACAGCTCAATCCGAAGCAGTCATGTAAGCTCTGTTAAGACAGCCGGGGGGAGGTTCGGTACGGGTCACGGTTGTTTAAAAGATAACTAGTAATCAATGTATGAGGCCATCTTCGAGTCTAATACTCGGGCTGCACATTTCTCCAGTATCGCAGCAGGTGTTGAGCACCGGCTGTCGAAGGTAAAGCACCTGCACCTGCTGGTTTGGGGCGTGGACATTTAAAAATAGGAATAAAAGCAACAAGGAGAAGCAACAATAATCAACATCGCTAGTTTGTGTTTTGTTGATGTGTCGTTACATTCACGTGTACAGACTAGAATGTATAACCAACTGTAAGATTTAGTGTTTTCTAGACTCGAGGATATGCCCCATCTTGCTGGTCTAGTGAGGCGGTGTTTGGCATCTCTTTCTCAAATGATTCAATTCCGTGTAGTTTGAATTGTTCGAATAAAAAGCAACCAGTTGAAGTGTTTTTCCCCCAATTATGAAGATAAATAGTCCATATCTGTCCATATTAACTCAGAAGTACGTCATGCTATTGTCATTTGCAGAGAAATAAGAAATACAAAAATGCCATATCAAAATAAAGGGTTTCTGTTAAAGACCTGGCAGCCCCATTGGTTGGTTGGTTGCTCAGTTCACGCCCTTTTTTTGTTTTCGTCTTTCGGTTCTTTGTCATCTGAAGAGGCCGTTGAATAATGGCAGCCAATCATAACAATGTAAAGCCGATAAAAGGGAAGCTGATACAACAGAGCTCAACTGGGCCCCCGCTGGACGGAGATAAATTGTGTGTGGAGGGGACGGCGAGGGTCAACAATAACATGTTATGTGAAAAATAAAACCCATAATAAAAACTGAACACTGATTGGGTCAAACGTCCTGTGTTGTCAGCCAATCCCCGAAAAACAGCAGCAAATTAGCCCGGAACAACACTTGCACTGTGTTTGTTGTCATTCCGGAGCCAGTTATGCCCGCCGCTGCTTCTCTGTAACCCCGCCGCGGTGACACCTACCTCCACGCTAAACAAATATGGCGAGGCCCTGACCCTTCCGTGTTTGGATTCGCAGGCTGGGAGCCCAGACAGCCGCGCGGCGATGCACGTATCAACACAAACCTCCGTACAGGAATGCAGCCGCGGCCCGTTTGACTCGGCAGTGGACCCCACCGTGACCCTGAGAGAGTGTGTGTGTGTGTGTTCATGTTCGCACAACACACAGGTTGGACTGCTTCCAATCCACACTGACAGTTTGTGGATATTTGACATTGTTAAATGACCATTTCCACGTAGTCTTGATTTTCTGCGCCTCGTTGTTATGAATACACTGTATGTCTTCATCTGTATGTGTGTAGAATATCTGCAATTATCCTTTGCTAAGCCCTTTAGTGTGTGATAGCTCTTTCTGTGTGTGTGTGTGTGGGGGGGGGGGGGGGAGCATACATGTTCCTCTGTAAATCAGACAGTGTGTGTAACTTTAGACCAAATAAAGATGGATAGGTATAGACAGACCATTAATCGGGTTGGTATTGGACGATTCCACGACTCTTGACCTATGTCTATAACGATGTTTGATGTCAGAGGAGGTAGGAAATAAGGGAAAGTATAGATGTGGAGGTCGGGATGGAGGATAGGTACATTGAGCCTTCAACCTCCATGCAGGGGACGGGAGGGCAAATAGTACGATTTGAATATTTGAGCGTCTTTGAACCTGTAAATAGTTTTTGACTCAGCCACTAAGTCTGCAACGGGGAAGGAATGCTTCCATTTTCCTACTGCCAGTATTCACTGTCTGGCGTACAGAGGGTAAATATAGATAAGAATGTGTGGTGTGTAAAGCACATCCAAGCGTCTATTACAACGTCAGTCACAAAGGAGCTGTACACCTGTATCCAATGTGCTGGAAAGACAACTTTAAGCCATTTTGGGAATGTTGGACCCGACTGCTTTGAGGCGTTCTTCTTCCGAAATTCTTCCACATGTGCATTTGAACTGCACTACAACCAGAAGGTGACTGGTGGACGTTGATGGTGCAACACAACAAGCAGAAGATTCATAGGCCTGTCAGTCACAGTCCGCCCACGCCCACACGGAGATCCGATTGGGTGGAATGAGGCGGAGGAACCGTAACGCACATGCGTGTGTAGACAAACATCTTCACATACTGTAGGATCACTAACGCATGTGGACCCAGCGGCACCCGTACAGGGGGCTTTAAAGAGCCACCGGCTGGGTGTGGTTCCCCGACGGAGTTCATGAATTAACTGAACTCTTGAACTGTACTCTGGTATGTGGCAAGACAGTCATTCAGACAACCAGTCGTGCAAACCGCACAGCAACAATCTGTCTAAACAAGTCTGCAACGAAGACCTCAAATCTTATTTTAAAGGATGAAGAGTGAACCTTTCGGTAGAAGTCGGCACGAAGGAGTTTTTGCAGGATTCCTCCGACCTATTTGGGAAATATAGACGAATTGTATTTTGGATCCTCCAACACAGGACCGAGTCATCTGTCATCTCGTCATAATCAATCACCATGACAACCAAATAATCTGTCAGGTGGTTGGTTTGCAAACACGATTGTGCTTCTGCCTCTACACCCTCTATCCTCAGGGCTGCCACATCCTTTTCTCCGTCTCACACGCTTTCCTTTCCTTTTCTCTGCCCTCCTACCTCCTGCTCGCACTCTCCTTCTCCTGACCCCTCGAGGGCAACACACCTGCCGCATCATGTGTGTATGTCAAAGCGTGTACCTCGTCCACACGGCACACTTGAGGGTGGCGTGAAACAAAATGGAAATAACCGCCTCGAAGGTATTCATGATGTTGCACGAAAAAGGACGGAAGACGTTGTGTGAAGACTGTCAACATGAAGAAGAGAAGCTCAAACACTGCTGTGTGGAGGGGGAGGAATTGATGGATTGTCCGTAGTTAGAAGAAACTAATTGTTAGATGGTGCCCACACAGACTCATAGGTCCTACGTTGTATTAACAACACATATTTAGAGCAACATGACAAAGCAAATCTCTCCAAGTGAGTCACATGAAGTGCTAAATAGTGAATTCAAACGTAAGGCTGTGGAAAACAAACAGACAACTCAACCGTGTGTTCATTCTCTCGGACACTAGGGGAAGGTCAGAGGTCACGGTCAGCCTGAGGGGAGTGTGTGTTGGTCAAGGACACTGCAGCAGGGCAGACAGGGGTTTGAACTTTTGACCCTTGGGCTGAAGGTTGAGCAGCTCTGCTCACATAAACTTGAAGGTGAACTCCAAAGGGTCCAAAGTGAACGCAGGGCTCTGCCTTCCTGTGTCTGGCCTTGTTTCTGTCTGTCTTTGTGTGTCTCTGAGCTCTGCAGGCGGTTTTTAGCTCGTCCTCCTCGAGGCTGACGACTGGAATGCTGACATAACAGATGTTGTCTGACAAAACCAATAATTATCTGCGGTATGGTTGTATGTCCATACCCACTCCTCCTCCTCCTCCTCCTTCTCCACATCCTCCTCCACCTCCTCTGACTGCTTCACCATCTATGTTTCCTCCAGCTGCTCTGTGACTCCGCTGCAGATACATAGCCTCAGACAAAAGCTTTTCAAAATTGGTTCACTGACATTCCACCCCAAACATTATATATTTTCTCCCTTCAATTTCGTGGCATCTATTCATGCAGATCGTTTTTTTCTGAGATTCCTGCCTCCACCCAACAGCATGATGTTCATTACATAAATGATGGTTCCATTCAGGTTAAAATAGACGATGTAGGGCGTGGCGACCTTGTGATTGACAGGTCGCCACCACAGCGTTGTCTGCTCTGGGAGTTGTCTGTGTTGTCTGTGTTTTTGTCTCACAACTTGAACCCTGTCACACAATGTGTGTCAAGTTCATCAGGGTTCATTGTAACATATGTGGTCGCCTTTTCATCATTTGGTTGTACTTAGCTCCGCCCTCTTGCGTCACTTTTTGTTTGCAAAAAGGTAAGATGGCGACAGTCAAAATGCCAAACTCCAGGCTTCAAAGCGGCATTCCGCGAAAACAATGCGTGACATCGCTCAGTGACGACATCCACCTCTCAGACACGGAGCCTTCCGGTGATCGCTTCAGAAATGTAGACGCAGATCAACCCGTCCCACACAACGTGTTTGGTTGATGCGTTCATGAATGCTTCATTTTGAAAACGAAGTGTAATTTTTTTACCAGCTGAAATTCACTTTCTATCTGAAAATATTGACAATAGTTCTGAAAAAAATATGTTCATATGCGAGTTAATCACTCACAAAAAAAACTGACACTGGTGCGTAAAGATCTTTATTCTGGATAATCCTAAAACACAATGTCGACTGCTCAATTTAGGGGATCTTTGACGTACATATTAATGCAATTAATTGAATAATTACTGTTTTTACAGGGCTAAACTTTGAGGGAGAATTTAGAATTATGAAGGAAGAGATTGTATTATTATTTCTGGCATTTTTAGTGTTATCCCCGAGTGCTAACTGGGCTATATTGTTAGTTTTTACCCAAAGGGAAGTCCTAAATCTACTCATTATATGGTGTGCCGTTTGGTCTACAACGTTAGCTAATCTCGCTAACGTATAACTGTGTTTGGAACTTACTTCTGAAAAGCTTGTTTTAAGTAAACCGGACCATGCCTGCTTGTTGAGGTGGGCGGGTCGCTGCAGTGCACCGTTGGCCCGGGTGAATTCATTTTTCTCCAAGGACTGCTCTTTTACCTCGTTATTCAATTCAATTCAGTTCATTTGTAAAGCCCAATTTCACAAATTACAAATTTGTCTCGGAGTGCTTTACAATCTGTACACATAGACATCCCTGCCCCAAAACCTCACATCGGACCAGGAAAAACTCCCAAATAACCCTTCAGGGGGAAAAAAAGGGAAGAAACCTTCAGGAGAGCAACAGAGGAGGATCCCTCTCCAGGATGGACAGATGCAATAGATGTCATGTGTACAGAAGGACAGATTTAGAGTTTAAATACATTCAATGAATATGACAGAGTGTATGAATAGTTCATAGTAGGTGTATTCTACGATGGAGACCTCCACGATCCATCTGGCAGATGGAGGTAGATTATTATAATGAAGTGCTCTCCCAATGACCTGAAACAGCCATTTACAGAAATCTGTGTTGATGCTTATCTTTTGTTCTGAACCAGAACACGAGCAACGCGAGGGAGGTCGGGTAAAGGCGACGGGTGAGAAGTTATGAAGTCTGCAAAATGATGCCAAATGATTTGATTGAATAGTTTTACTTCATTATCAGTCTTCAAGTTTTCATAAACATAAATGCCATATCTTGGGTTGAATCTTTTTATTCTGTTGATTTACAGTTGATCCCCAAAAAGAATCGTGCTCATACTGAAATGACTTCCAACCATTCAACAGATTAAATAACATAAAAAGCAGCAATTTTTTTAGATTTTGGGGGCTTAAATGTGTGCCTAACATCCATGAAACCGATTAAATAATGATTGCATTCATAATTTGAAAAATGATATGTCTGGTTCTGGTTGATTAAAGTTGAATCGCTTGTCTGATATTTAGGTCTCTGATAATGTGGTCAAGTTATTAGGCATGATGTAAGCTGAGATGTTTGAACACAATTTGAGATTTTATAAAGCTTCAAGGATGTTGTAAGTCAATCTTTGGACTAAAACTAAAATGTGAATATATTGGGCATAGTTTCTCTGCTTGCCCAAGATAGATGAACTGCTGGATATAGCTGCTATAATTTAAACTCAGTCCATTTTTATTTCCAAAGTCACACAATGAAGCCCTGAAGGTTCCTGACTGACTCGGCACATAAATGGCAAAGTAAACTTTCAATTCCAAGTACGAAAAAGCAAAACCACCAAGATTTCAGCGTTGTGGTTTTTCCAATGACAGCAGCAGCGATGGAAATAAACTTTGAGAAGAAACAAGCTGGACATGTTGGAGGAGAAGTATCTGGATGCACACACACCGACATGCTGGCTGAGGTGCTAATGTTTGCCGCCAAGCGTTTAATCCAAGTCAACATCTGACCCCGTTTCCCCCTCATTTTGGAAATTGGTGTTCCTTATCATGCCTGAGAACTGCCTTTGAACCAGAAATCCCAAAAGAGGAGGAGGGAGGGGAAGCTGAACTTTTAGCTTCCCTGTTCTGATTTTTATAGCTCAGAAGGAAAGAATAAATAGATTTCATGTGACGGATAAAGACATGTAGCAGAAACACATCAGGAGTCTGTTTCTAAATGTTTTCTCTATTCTCCCTCTTGTGTTCATAACTCATTCAAAAACTTAACCCATGAAAGGCAAAGTGATAGTGAAATCCACAGATCACTGTATTGAATGTTAATTTATATTCTACTTGAAAAAATGTACATGTATAGATTTCTTTATATTGCCAATGGGTGAACGATTTGAAACAAAACTTAAAAATGTAAACCTGCCCTGAATTTCTCCGTTGCCTTAAAACAACCTGTGGACTTACTTCCATATTTCTATATAAAGGACTCGGGACGTTGTTTTTTTCTGTAAAAATCCAAAGGATATGAAGTTTACGTGCACTGCAGAGTGCCTTGGCTCTCTTCAGCTCCTCTACAGCGCCAACAGTGTGTAGCTAACGTAACTCAAGATCCTGTCGCCTATTAAAGCAACCGTGTGGGCTAACATAGACAACGGATGTCATAGTTTAAAAAGGGCTGTAGGGTCTTTCTGGAAGTCATTGACCACAGTAAGTTATAAACTTAGTGTAAACTTAATTTATCGGAAGCAAAAAGTGTTTCCAAATTTGAGCATGATCCCTTTCAGCAGCTGTGAGCTTTGAGGTAACTCTTTAGTCTCCTCATTAAAGCACTTTAACATAGTCGGGTAGATATATCCAGCCCATAGAGGGAGCTAGTGAATCGCTTACACTTTTTTTCAGTTGTATAATAGGCGGCAATGGCGGTTATGTTGTGTTGGGTCCCCTCTCTAGTTCCCATGCACCCTCCCATCAGTTGACCGGTCGCTGACCTGCGCAGCCGGTTGGCACTGCGGTGAACTCTGGTTCAAAACGTCGGCGAGTTCCAAGTACCCATCAGATAACAAACCTTGGCAGAGCACCGGGACCCTGCAGCGGACATAATTAGGCCGGGCTGCTTGTCTTCCATTATTTTTTCTGCCACATAGCTTCGCCCCATTCTCTGCCTGATGGTGGAAATGCCTGGTGACCCCAAAGATGACCTTTGTAGTGACGTCAGCATTGTGACCTCAGGGGAAACTACACTGTCCATTTTGTTTTTGTCTAATACTACTTACGTTAACTCTGTACTAAAAAATATTCGGTTAGTTTGTATCTCATATCGGGCCATAATTTGGTGAGTTTTGGCTGCAGATTCGGGTCTGTGCACCAGGGGACGTCTTGATTGACATGTTAACAGAGCATTTTATTGTTATTGGAGATAAAAAACCTACTATAGTTGTATCATCTGCAGACATTTACATGTTCACCAATCTGTGGTGGGATGTGAGTTGGTTTTTGTAGAGATTAGAGCTAAAGAGAGAGCATGCAGCCCCAAGAAAAAGCATAACTTCATGGTGTCATACATATGGGTGTTAGGGGGATCCAGATGTTGTGGTGAGGGGCGTGTTTATAACGGCATCATTGATGGCCTGTGATGCAAAGTGCAGGGTTCATTATGGGAGTAAAGCAGCTTTTCAGGTCTGTAACCAGGCATGACATGAATCAGTCCAACAGTATGAATGTAAATAGTTTGTCTGGATTTTCTGTTCCCAAACTAATATTTTTTAAATATCTGGACAAAAATACAATGAATTATAAACATGTTGCTCGACAACAAACAAATAAAACCACTCCTTGTCCTCGTTGAAAACAAGATATGACAAACTCGTAAAACAACAACGTTTTTTGTTTTTCATCTTCTAATTTACTCTTTACATCAGCTGTACAGCAGCTACATCTGATACACTCAGCAAATGCACAAACAGGACACATATATACACACTCCTTAAAGCAGAGAAAGTGCTATCTCCTTCCACGAATCCATCCGTACATAAGAATTCACAGCGCGTCTATTAGGCTTCAAGACCCAGACAGAAACAGTCTTAAAATTAGACCATTAATAATAATAATAATAATAATAATAACAATAACTTTACTCTGTATATATATGCTGCTCTAAACAATGAAATATGTCTATGTACTGGCAGTGAAATAAAGTTTTATGGACATTCCTTTTACATTACAGGTTAGTGTCTATCTATTCATAATTACAGTAAATATTGTTACAGATAGAATAAAAGCACAACGGAAATGATACATCTGCATTTTAAATACAGCTTATTCATAATGCTACTTCATTTCATACACACATAATAGCACTGTTAGGGATATACTGTATATTACATTCATGTTCAAAAAACAGAACAGTTTGAATGCATTGGACCTCGATGTCTGGGTAGTTCCTGGTTGTGGGAGTTATGCATCAAAGTTAAGTACAAGTTCCATCAGTAAACGTGTTTTAGCGGTGGAGGTCATTGCAAAACTAATTTAGGACAAACACAACTGAATATGAGTCCAAGTTTTAAAATACTTAGATCTTTTCACTGTATGCCTGACTCGAGTCGGGTTCAAACTGTCACATTTAGGTTGAATAAAGAACATTTATCTTTGAGTTTTTATGTATTTTCATGCAGCTGGCAGGCACAGAGTACGCTGCTCACCGGCAGTTCAGGAAGGCAATGCCAGGTTTTAAGATATAGTGTCAAAGTCTGTGAATCGTGTTGATTCTGCGCAGTTATCGGAAGTCAAGTCCCTGCTTCTCCGTCCCTGGACTGGAAGAATTTGACCGGCTGAATGTTTTGGCGCTTGGTCAGAGCCAATAATCTGGAGCTGTGATGGCTCCATGGAAAGACTTTCTCTCTTGCTATCGACAGTCGGTGTGTTGTCTGTTCACTCGGCATACCCAGATGTTCTATAGGGCTACACAGACTTGCTTTTAAGTTGCACCTTTGTTCCATGAATTCAGTTAAGCTGAGGAATCATGCAGGTGAACACATCCGGTGGTTACAAATAAACTTGTGCTACAACAGAAAAGGGTTTTCTTAGGTTTGAACCACCGTGGAGATGATGACATGCTCCACACCAGCAATGTAAACCCCTGCTACATGCCCGTGGATATGAAAGGTGGCCCGAATCGCCCACTCAGGCCCGGCGAGGTGCTTGCGCCTCCTTTCTTAGGTTCGGACAGTTTTTTTTCCAAAAGCAAACTGAAGGTTGAGATGCCTTTTGGGGGAGTTCTTTTTGAAAGTCTGTCAAACTGTGTTTTTAAAGCGGGTGGTTGTAGGTGAAATTCACATGCAGGCCGTTGACCGGGTGCACTATCGGCACCGTCTGCATCTTGGGGAAGTTCTTTGTGGCCAGAGTCCATTTGCAGGTCCCGATCAGCTCCACTGCCAGAGTCTTGAGGATGATCTTTGCCAGTTCTTTGCCTACGCAGCTCCGCACGCCACCGCCGAACGGCACGTAGCTGAACCGAGCCGCCCGACTCTCCTCCCGGTCCGGGCCGAACCGGTCCGGGTCAAACAGCTCCGGGTTCTGGAAGGCCGCGGCGGTCTCGTGAGTGTCCCGGATGCTGTACATTACACTCCATCCTTTGGGGATCTGGTAGCCCTGTGAAATGAGGGGGAAAATGTCAGTTTGATGCATGTTTATATTTTGAAATCTGCAAAAAAAGGTGTGTTCGAAAAAGTTATAAGAATTAGTTACATTATATCATGAGACTAAATAATAAGATGTCTGTGGTTTTGTTTTACAGCTAGGTTTCGTGGACCATATGATGACTCTAAGGGCCGATCACACCAGCCTGTGGAGCGGCCTCCAGCTCAACGGAGCGTTAAAACTTTATTTACAAAATGAATTCAAGCAGACGTCGCTCTCTTGCCTTTGCTGTGTTGTGGGATGAGGGGGAGAGAAAAGCCCCAAAGAAGAGGTTCTTGGGTTCACGATATTTTAAAAAAAGGAAAGAGTACAGCGAATCTATTCCGCGAATTGTGTCTCGATAACGAGCGCTTTCAGTTGTAATAAAGCCCGCCTCCTGCTTGATCCGTTGGCTGCCTTGACTGAGTGTGACATTGATGAGCTGCCTTGCGTTTAAAAGTTACAAATATTCTAACTTCTATGCGTGCTTAAAAAACGCTAGAACAACACGAAAAGTGTCATTTAACCCTTGTGTTGCCTTAGGGTCATTTTGACCCGAATCAATATTACACCCTCCCCCCACTTTAGGATTAATTTGACCCCATTCAATGTTTAATGTCGGTGTTCTTTCGGTAGTCAACAAACAAACATAAAGTGCCTCACACTTAAACTTGGAAAACAATATTAATTCTAATAATTTTCTGGAGGTTTTAATTGCTGGCGTCAAATTGAAACCAAAGGGTAAAATATGTTAGTAAATATAAAGGTAACAGGAGGGTGAAACATTGAATCGGGTCAAAATGACCCATAGGCGGGGGGAGGGTGTAATATTGATTCGGGTCAAAATGACCCTAAGGCAACACAAGGGTTAATAGGTGCACATGAGAGGAAAACTATGTTTTTGCTAGCGACGCGTTTTTGGGAGTCGCGTCTGGTATGATCGGCCCCTAACTGCCATTTGTTAATGAACTTTAATCTTTTCTCTCATTTGGTTTTCAATTTAAAGTGTTCATTCATTCCAGTGCTTCCAATAATCTAGACCTCTTTATAACCTAATCCTAATTATTCCTGAGTTTGGATTCCCAAACAGGCTTTCACAAGATGCACTTGAATGAACAGGCATAATAACATGCTCAATACTGCAATTACTTCTCAGCTATATACCCAGCTTATACCCTGAGAAAGAGGTGCATAAATGGCGTTGTGCACTACGATAGTATTCTTGGAATTAGTTCTAAACTTCAATTATCCCTTCGCAATAAGTGCTGAAAATTGGGGGCACACTGAGGGCAGGGAAGGGTCACGTAAGGCCGCCGGATGAGGCCATGACGGGGCGCTTTCTCAGCAACGACCAACTCTGTTTGTGAATGTTTCTGTCGGCATGACAAGTGGACGAAGGCAGCATCCATTGAATCCAAATGTAGTTTTGCATTTTGCAAGAAGAGTTAAATAAAGACCTCACCAATCGAACTTTCCTGTTTGTCGGTAATAAAACCGGCTTTCTACTCAAACAGCTGTTGGAGCTAGTAGAAGTAGAAGCTGTGTTTTAAAACGGTGTCACTAAACCCCCCCCCCCACCCCCAATTCTGCATTGGAACATATAGAAGTCGCCTTAACAGGCAAAAAGCTAAGGCGGAGCAGGAAGTGTTGGCCGGCTAATGGTCCATACTGTCATATCTTCAGACTTCAACAACCCTAACAATGCCAATCTCCAAGAGACGGGTCTGCAAGTTGTTGCATTTGGATGGGGGTCTTTCATATTTGTTTCCAAGAAATTAGGAAGTATGCCTAAATTCTGCTTGCGTGTGGCTCTCGAAGGAAGCATCGATTAGGATTCCTTTGTATCTGTTGAATATATATTACATCCTTTGCCTATTAATTGCAGGAGACAGAAAACCCACCAAGACCAATGGGCTACATAACTACATATGAATGGTTATTTGCTTTATCTGTAGATTGTATTTGTAATCTTATGTTTTTAGGTTTGTTCTTAACATCAGCAACATTGGGACTACAGATGAAAAATAGCCTCTTGGCTAACTCTGGCACATTTACTGCAATGTTTTTATCAATGTGCACTGTCCCTTATTAAATAAACCATTAAAAAAAATTCCCGACCAGAGACTTGAACTTACATCGAGTTCAAACGTCTGCAATGCTGTCCGATAACCACCGGAGACCGGCGGCAGGAAGCGGAGCACCTCTTTGACCACACAGTCGACGTAGCGGAGCTGGCTCAGCTTGTCCAGGCTCAGGTACGGCATGTAAGACTGAGACTGTGGGAAGCCATCCCGGTGCTTCTGGTGACTCTCACAACCACCGCTCAGCGGGCAGCTCGTCTCCGTGTCTGCGGCAGCATCCTCCTCTTTCTCCACGGGGACACCGGATGGGCCGCGACCGCTGTGGGACTCGTGGCCGAGGCCCTCGGCCTCCAGCTCCGTCCGGGCCCTCTCCACCACCGCTGGGTGGCGGAGTAACTGCAGGATTAGAGACGTGGAGGCGCTGGCCGTGGTTGAGTGAGCGGCGAAGATCAGCTCCACTGCTGTTTCCTGCCGGGAGGGAAGTGGATGGATGGAATGATGTAATGTCGTCCAGAGTCACCGGTTCAGATGAATTTACTTGTAATTCACATTCAAAGTGATGTGGCCCTTAAACAGCTGTGATCATATTATCATCCCACAACGTGTGTCGCGTTGTAGAGAACTCTTATAGACGTGTAGTCTGATCTCATCATTACTGTCAGAGTCCTTCCTGAACAATAGGTCACCGTGTCTGCGTCGCTCGGGTACCTTGAGCTCCTGGATGCTGAGTGGCTGGCCGTGCTCCTTGGAACTGGACAGGATGTAGTCGAAGGCGTCGTGATATTCTTCCTCCGCCTGCTGCCGCTCCATCTTTTCCGCAATGATTTTCTCCATGTTGGCGTGCAGGATTTCTCTGGCTTTTATCCCCTGGATAGAGAACAAAACCAAAAAAGGACTGTTAGATTGCTAATATTCAATAATGCGAATTTGCCTTTTTGGGAGATAAGATAGTAAATAATGTAATTTTAGGGTGAATCTTTGGTTTGAAGAGTAAGGGACAGTTTCATATTGTTTTCAAACCTGTGATGCCGGACGATATAAAGATTGGTATGACAGTGTGTCTGAAGATGACTTAGCATTGAGTTGCTTCCGTCATCCTCTCTCTCTCACCTTGCGTAGCCCACTGAGCGGAGCGTCGATGGGCAGCGAGAAGAGGTTGTTCATCAGCTGCTCGAAGATCCGGGCCAGAAAAACGATCCGCTCCTCCTCCATCTGCAGACCCAGCAGGACCCTGACGGCGATACGGAACGTCAGGGACTTTGCTGCACTGTAAACGTCGATGGCGCCCGGCTCCGAGCACCACTTGGCGATCTCAGACTTGACGACGTCCTGCAGCCGGGGCAGGTAGGACTCCAGAGCCCCCCGGCTAAACACTTTAGCCAGGATCTTGAAAGGGTGAAGCAAACAAAGGAGAGAGGTGTCATAAAAAGTTATAACCTTCTACACGACAGTCAACACCTTTCAGTAAATACTCACTAAAGAGGAGGACAGGGTGGGGTGATAGGACTGGATAGAGGTAAGGGAAAGATGTAGAACATAGAGGAGAGAGGAAATGACAGGATGGGAGGGGATATGATAGGATACTAGAGGAGGACAGAGTTTAAGCACTGGATGGTTCGGAGAAGATGGAGACATGATCTGAATTAGCAGATTGATGAGATAAAAAAAGGGAGTGTCCCCCCCCCCCCCCCCCCCACACTGTATTTACTATACCTGTGGGTTATTTAAAGGTCATTGGTTATACAAATTCACCCCCCCTCCCCCATTCTTACTTTTCTGTTCCTCTTGTGCAGGTCTCCGGTGGAGTTGACCAGGGTGTTGGGTCCCAGGATGATGCGGGTGCTTTGGGGCCACTGGGTGCACACCAGACTGTGCTCTCCCAGGAGGATCTTGCGGATGTTTTCTGCGCCCGTCACCCGGATGACGGGCTTCCCGAGGAGGTGGGTCTTAAACACGTTGCCGTGACGCTCTCGGCGCGAGATGTGGAAGTTGGAACCCTGTAGTATGAAGATTACGTTTTAATTACAAGTTTGACACATTAGAGGCCACAACTTGGTGACATGCATGCTGACTTTATTGAAACAAATGAATTTGCATTTCGAGATTTCACTATGAACCGCCTTTTTTTTGGCCCAGTTAATTTGCTGCTCAGCAGGATTTTGAAACAACTAGTTTGTCTCTCAAGGGGCCAAAGCACTAAGTAGTGTTGTGTGTGTTTGTGTTGGTGCAAATCTACTTTTATCTACATATATATTGTTCACGATCTCCTCTCATTTAGGGGCCGTTTTTATTTTCACATGAACTATAGTTTTGAGTTTCAAGTTATTTATTTTATTGCACAAGCAGCAGTTGGCAATGAGAATCTTAGATCTCAGACTCCCTCCAATATTGCTCATTAAATATAAATATAAAGAAAAATTGAGTAAAAAGTACTACTTACTTGAATAATTTTTTTAAATGATGGATTGATGAATGTTCAGATAGTGTCCACATAATGTTCTTATGGGCTCTCTTTTAAAACAAATTATTCGTGTTAGCCCCCTCTGCCTGTGCGTTATAATAGTATTTAGAGATGTTTAATAACAATTTATAAATATATAAAAATGTAAAAAGCCCAGCTGTAATGGAACATCCGGGGGTAGATAATTAAGAGGAAGGTGAACAATCCGAGGGAGGAGGAATAAAAACAAAAGAAACAGCCTCGTCACGTGTAACGAGGCGTTCTGACTGACGCCCATGAGCGGAGGGATAGTTTGAGAGACAGAGAGATGACGGGATGAGAGCGCATTCCTCACTAGAGAAGAGACTGAAAGAACGACAGAGCGAGAGGGAGGGAATGAAAGAGAGCAAGAAGCTTTTTTTGAACAGAAAACGTATGTTTCTCCTCAGGAAGAAGGAATTGCGCACCGAGCATCAAGTCCGCACATGTTGCAATAACAACAGAACTCTGAACTCAAGAATCTGCGGAGCTTTTCAAAGGTTCCCGCGCGCTCCCCGAAACATTATCAATTAATATCGATGAGTAAATCCTACAGCGATGCGGGGTTTACCTCCATTTCATTGTAAACCAAAAGAAAATAAGTAATAATGGGATATTCATCTATAAGCGGTGAACATAAATAAAGAACACAGAGACGCGCCGGAAGCTATAACCTATTTTGGAACGCTTGTAAAAAAAAAAAAAAAGAAGAAGGATGTAAAGATCGACAACTACAGCAGCCTAGACGTGTCAACTCTCACCTGGAAGAGCCAGTGGAAAGTCTCTCCGACCAGCGGCCAGCCCATGGAGCCCTTCGGCAGCGGCAGGCTGCTCTCTTTGTCCCGGGTCAGGCTCCAGCGGATGCTCCACAGCTGCCGGGTCAGCACCAGCAGCAAGAGCGCGGACAGGATCGATGTGAGCGCGGTGGCCAGAGCCGACAGCACCCCAAACTGGGCCATGGGTAACATCTCCTAAAAGAGCTTGGGCCGCTTCCCAGCATCCACCTGTGTCCGTGCGTAAAGGCGCTTCTGTCCCGTTCAAAAACGACGGCGTTGCGCAAATCTTCTGTGTCCAGTTTCTACTTCTTGTTCTTCTTCTCCTCCGTAAGGTCTGTCCACATAAAAAATAAATGTGTGTTAGCCTGGTCTGCGTGGGTTTTACCTCACCAGCTCAGCCAGACAAAGCGGAAAGGGGCAGTGTGAATCTCAACTCTTTCTGAACCCATGGAGACAGCCAATGGCGGAGAGTCGTTATAAGCTGCTATTACAGCTAGTTAAAGGATAATAATAACAGTTATCATACAAGCTGGACTTTGGCCTCCCTATCCAATCTGAAATATGCAGTGAGGATGCACTGGGTTTATTTGTGGCCACTTCTGGAATGAATGTGCAATACCTCAAATCAAAATAAGTAATTGTTTTGTTGGAAGAAACAACAATAATGTATGCCTTCAATCATGTAATTAAGTCTGTTACGCAGACATACGCGCCTCCAAATATATTTATAATACAACAGTAATCAGACCGGATGGATGCGCCTGCACAGGCTCACGTGGTTTATATGAAAAAAAACGTGCTTAATTCTCTCCTGTGCGGAAATTCCCCTCCATTCCGCTGCGGCTACTCCTTCAAAATGAGGATAGCTGTCAACTATTCCAAATAGTTTTACAGGTTTACATGCGCCGGCTTGTCTATTAGGTTATGCCCCTTTATAGGTACAGTTCAGAGGGCTCAGCCACCAACTCCCCCCGGGCGGCCCAAGGTTTATGGAGCAATGGCAATAAATCATTTTTTTTTTTAGTAGAAGAAGAAAGGGGATTTGAATACAGTAGGCTACAAGCATGGAGCGGATTAACAGGCCTGGCGAAGTAAACGAAAGCTGAGAGGAGAGGAGGCGAACAGGATGAAAACAAAGTTGAAGAAATTAGTCACTCAGGAATCAGGACGATATAACAAGACAACTTTGTGTCCAGTAACAGGACTCGGACAGAGGACTTACCTCCAACCAGCGTCCCGTCAGCTGTGGGAGAGAGAAAACAATCCGTGTACTTTGAAAGCAAAGTTTCTTTCTCCCCTTCTCTGCCAAACCGGCAACTATTCCTCCTCAGAGAGCGGGCTGCGGGGTGTTTTATAGACAAGGCTGCGCGGCATGATCCACCTTCAGAGGATGACGTTGGTCTGAATATGTTAAAGAGGCTCGTTCATTCACTGCGCAGACCAGAGAGAGAAATACCGAAAGAAAAGAAAAAAACAGTTTGGAGATCAGCGCAAAGACGCAGCGGTGCGCTCTGAGAGAGGGAGAGAGAGAGGGGGGGGGGGGAGTAGAAGGGAGAGAGGACATAGAGAGAGAGGGTCAGATGGCAGCGGATGGAGGAAACTCACAGGTAGCCAATCAGCTGGGAGCCGCTCAGAGTTTGGCGCAGGTTTAAGAGAGAGAGCGCAGTGTGTCAGGTCGCAGCTGCGGCTCCCAACAGTCTGCGCGATCATCTAGATTTCTACTTTATTTTGAAAACTATGTGTGAATCTAATTTGACTGCCTGCACGTGCCTCTCGAGAGGTTTTCCGGCACAGAGGTTTGACATCTGATCATCACATTAGAAGTTGTCGCTCTGGATATCATTTGAAAACCATTTAAATACCATTTAAAAGTGTAGAAGGTCAAGAGGCTATTTATGATAAGAATAATTAAGAATAACGGTGATAATATTAATATTACATTTTAGAGAATTCCCAGAGTAGGTTATATATGATTAAAGTAAAGAACACGCTAAAACTGTACGACACAACTACATTATTCACAGATATAACTGAACACCGTGCAGGTCGGTGCGGTGTCGGATGTGCTTTGGGGAGAGAGTCGAGACCAGTGCAAAATGTGTGCGTAAATAGTTGTACTTACGTCACTCGATCTATATGTTGTTGGTGTCTCAATTGAATCCCCAAAACCTATATATTTGTTTTTGTTCGATGATATTAAAACTAAAACTGTTCTCAAAGTCTCTAAACCGGGTATGTGTATATGGAATAAACCGGCTGTGACGGTGACGAAGAGGCACGGGTGCGTAATGTCCTGAAGATCCGAACACTGTCCCGGTTGAAGTCGGTTGAGTCGGTGTTTTTATTTCACGACTCAAACGAAAGCCTATATGTGAATAATTCGGGTCTCATGAATTGAGTCGTGTGATGAAACTGAGATCTGAGCATTAGAGCTGGATTTGTAAAATCGGACCAATCAGCGCCACGTGCGCACACTTCCAGAACGCTGTTTTTTTCCCAGCGAGCGATGTTTACGTTTCACCATTGTGTGAATACGTTTTGTGATCGTGAACGCGCGCGTGGGCGGTGAATGAGATCCGACCGAGCAAACCGGAGGAAACTCGCTTTCTGAGTCAGCAAACAATCAATCTGCTGCATGGGGTCCCTTCAAATGTGAATCAATTAAACTCATTCCAGGTTGCAATAATAGTAATACTATATAACATATAATTCAATATGTTTTTAAGTCAAATTCAGTACTTTGTGCTCCTGTCAAAAACGAAAACATGTTTGAACTTGATGATTAAAACAGTTCTATATTATATTCACAGAGCAGTAAATCTCCAGCTGACATCAATAGCTGTATAAACTCTGGGGAAATTCCCCAAAATGCACAAATCACATGAGAGTGAAGAAGTTGTGATGCCTTTGAAGAAGACTTCCGGTTGAATTCCCAGAGACCTGTTTTGTAATGAAGATGAAAGGAAATTAATTTTGTAACCGAATTCATCACGAGATTAATGCAAATGGATTCATGTTATATTATTATTATTATTATTATTATACATTAAAAATCTACTTTCTTGTTTTTAGGCCTTGGTATCAAAAACAGTGGCACACGTTCCTTCAGCTGCAGCTATTCTCCCTCTTCTCTGTTTTCTATATATGCTCAAATCATATTTTAGAAACTAATTAAAATCCCTGTAGTCCAACTGCATGTATACAGAGTAGGACATAGATAATAATAATAATAATATTAATATTAATATTAATAATAATACTAATAAATAAAATTTAAAAATGCAGGTATTAGGATCTTAACTAATTAATTTAACTTAATTGAGTCCTGACATGATAAATGTCATGTTTAGAGCAGATTGGAATTTGTTATCAAATATACAACTTTACACAACCTTTTCCTGACTTTTGTTGGTGAAACTACAGCCTGCCATAACCAGAGGAAGCTTCTGCTTCAGTCGAGCCTACTCAAACATGAGTGGGTTTTACAGAAATCTGACATGTGTTTCAGATGCACGGCTAAAAAAAAAAGTTGCAGAGGGATTAAATGTCTGGTGGGCATTTTACTAAATATATCTTGACAGGAACCTGAAGAAAAAAAACTTTGATTTAACAAAAAAGTTATGCCTCACGAGATTTAAATGACACCATGGTGGACGAAAGCTCCACCACGGTGTGTTAGAATCCCTTCAGTTCAGATGTGAAGCTCTTAAAAAAAAAAGCGTTTCTTTTCGTCTCCTCCTCCTCCTCCTCCTCCTCCTCCCTCCCGTTGTGATCACATTCAGTTCATATACTTGTGTCAGAGCGCTGCTGCCTGTCAGCTCCCATCACAGCGAGCCGAATCATTAATAACAGCAGCAGGGAGGTTTTCAGACAGGAAGAGCGGCGGTGTGACGTCAGCGCTCTCCTGCAGGTCAGGTTGTTGAATCCCGGGAGAGCTTCATTTGAGTGTGAGGCTGAAGGAACTCCTGCTATCGCTTTGCGTAGAGCTTCGTCTGGCATCTCTAACAGTTGTGACAGCAAATCAAGAAGCAGAGAACTGGGGACATATTACTGACGATCAGAGTTTACACCTTATGTTTGATATGTATAGAAATCTTCTTTGAAAATGGGCTTTAGAGATGTGAACCTCTCTGAAGATAGACAACCTAAACTTCTTGCTTCTTGAGGAAACGCATCACCAGCTGCCACAAAGTCCACAAGCATAGAACATCTATACACCAAATACAAAAAAACCTGTACTCAACAACAATTATCCATTTCTCAACACAAGTTATCCATTTCTGCAAGTTTATTATGACACAAAGCGGACATTAATGTCACTCAAGTTTGGAAATCAGTTTATAAAAGTGATTTGAAGTCATTTTGAAAGTGTTCAACGTTGGCATTTACTCTCTAAAACATGAAGAAAAAACAACTAAAAATCAGTAATATTTCAACTATTACATAACCCCTTAGACTTGTTGGTTCTGACCTGTTAGCATTCGTTGTTTCTCTAAACACACGTGCATTTCCCGTGCTGTTGTCCCATCACACCATACCGCTCTGCTCCGGACACTTAAAGGGCCATTCCACTAATCCTAATCCTGAGCTTTTAAAAGCTTCTGTAATGGAGATCTTCCTGCGCGCGGCGCCTCGGGGCCGCTACCTCCACAGCGCTTTTATTCCCGAGATCACATCTCTGGTTTCAACCTCAGACACTCTGGAGACCCAGAAACACATCAGATCTAATGCCTTTCGGCTTCTGCAACAGAAACACCAGGGAACAGAAAAGATGGCGTCTCATTGAGCCTCACCGAGAGGGATGTTCACAGTATTGAGACTCAAGGTGGAGGAGCAGAGGAAGAATTTATCATGAGGCAACAACAAGAAGAGTTGAGAGTGAAGCGTGTGTGTGTGTGCGTGTGTGTGTGTGTGTGTGTGCGTGCGCTCGCAGGCCCGAAGGCTGATGAGTTGATAGGTTAAGCCTGAGTTTAAAACTGTGTGCAGATCCTCCATCTTGGCTCAGATGGTGGATTCTTTTCTGCTTTCAGAGTCTCGGAAGTCTTCACTGAGACTCCAACGGGTCACAAACTGAAAACGTCTTGTGCACAGCTGTTTCCGTCGGACTCTGACGGTCTAATTAGTGATGCTGTAAACATTTAGAAGACCGATTTTAAAACGTCTTTGTGGATATTTGTTGATCTCAAGCTCCATATACTTTTTTCTTTTCGATGAAACATTTGCCCTTTTTTTGCCCTCCCTGTTTGGTTGTCTTGTGTCGTCTGAGAGCGAGGACGTCTCTGGAAAGAGAGGCCATCTCGGTCGGTCCTCACAGTTGAGGCTTCATGGGGTTTCAGAGTTAGGCTTTGAGTTATGTTTAGGCTGAGGTTAGTCCTCTGTTGGTTCTTGGGCGAGACATCCTCCTTTGTCAATAATCTCCAGTCATCTTCCATTATTTATTGTATTTGGGAAGCATGAGCGAGAGAGAGAGAGAGAGTAGAACGTTAGAGAGCGAGGGAGGCAAGTAGGAGCATGCCGGACACACTCACACAAAAGCCAAACACATACGCTCATTTAGATTCTCCACAGCAAAACACGTTCGGAAAAATCAATTCATGAGCATTTCTTCAAATTTAATAAAGTGTTTGATTTATAACCTTCACAAATGTCTCCGCGTCATGACTCACAGGGCAGAGGATGAAGCCTCCCAGAAGAACTTTCTGAATTTGATGAAATCAAATCAAAATCCAGTATATTTTCCGGTTTATTGACTTTCCTGTGACCCCTGACCTTTGACCTACTGACTCCCGCATGCTCACATGTTACTTTTACCCCGGGAAAAAAATTATTTTCATGTTGTGAAAAATCCCCCTTTTCTATCCGTCAAACATGTCTGACTCCCCCAGACGAGCTGCACTCCCCTCACCGCGGGACGATTCAGGTGTGTGTGAAGATGTCGGCCATCTTATCAGGCCGCCGATCAGCCGGTGAAGTGTGTGTGTGTGTGCAGAGAGTAGAAAGTGCTGTAATGTAAACACTGGATGAACTGCGGCGGCTGTCAGCCCGAGGCGACGCGGCCCCGTCTGAAGGCTTCACTTTGATCCCGGTCCTGCTGAATACAAGTGTGTGGTGTGTGTGTGCGTCAGAGAGAGAGTCTGACATGGTGTGTTGTGTGTGTATATGTGTACACATGTAGATATGTGTTTTCTAAAGTTTAGTGTGTGTGTGTCCGAGTGCTGAGCCACTGTGTGCATATGATGTGCATATATGTGTGTGTGTGTGTGTGTAGTGTAGCAGCATGCCTCTCTGGGTCAGAGGAGTCTTCTTTTAGGTTTGATGCCGACGGAGTCTGGCAGGTGCTAAAATCTGTTCAGCTTCAGCTCCTGCTACCTGAGGCTGACACACACACACACACACACACACACACACACACACACACAAAACAAACCACCACCACCTTTTCACCGCCATTGTGATGTTTTGCATCCATTGCCATCCTCCAAATGTCTTGCATCCATCTGAAGTAAAACATGTGAGGTCCTGCGTTGTGTAACATTACACATATTAATAAGTTAATTTTACTTTCCAGATTTTTGTTTTTTTAGTATATATTTCTTGTATTATCGTTTTATTTATTGAGTTGTATCATTCACACCATGAATTTTTCCCTCTCCATTATTGACGTACACAAGCAACGTGTAGTGGTTCATTGTGATCTGTTTAAGATCAAATCTGGTTGTTTTACTCTTAAAACTTTAATAATGTATCACATTAGACCGTCTTCAAAAAAAGAGGTGGTTATAAACATTTGTATATCAATGATGAGTACGTTCCCATTCACACAGCTATTTATATTTGTATTTGTTTCATACAATGGATCAGCCAGTTACGCAGACATTTCTATTGTTGACTCTATATTTAGAGTGAAAGCTGAAACGGATGATGTCATCCTTTTGTTGAGTTAGTCTTTGTCACTTTACATCTTCAGATCAAAACGCTGCAGGGTATTATAAAGTAATATCTCGTGCTTATTACGCACACATTTCTTTCATCTGTAATTGCCCCACACATACTTTCGAGGGAGGTGCTCACACACACACACGTTTATACCGTCACACACACATCACACACACAGGCATTTATTTCAAACCCTGTACAGTCAGGTTCACCTTTCTAACCTCCGTTAAAAAAATGATGCCTAATGTCTTTACTGCTATTGTTTGTGCAGAAGAAGGAGAGGAATTACGTCGTAAATCAAATTTAGAGCGTAAGGACTCAAACAGGTAGTACATCTAAATCATCTTAGTCATCTCTTTGGATTATAGTGCAGTAAACTCCGGTTATCATTGTGATAAAATGCCAAATTGTGCCCAAATTGTGACCTTTATGAACAGACTTTAATACTGTAACATCTGTTTAAGGATTTCATGCAGACCAAGCTGAACCGCGTCACGGGTAGCGAGGGGCAGGAGCTCATGTGCAGAGGAACGAACAGGACTCGGTGTGTATAACAAGAAACGCTCTTTAATGAGGCAAAAGTTCCGAAAAAAGGCATAAGGCCCAAAAAGGGGAAAGGCAGATAATTGTGCGTCACTGCAGGCAGGCGTGGTCGAAACAGGCAGGATCAGGAATACGCACTAGTAACACGAACGACAGGACTATTGGAAAAAGTCAACAATCCAGCAAGAGACAAGGGAGAGAGTGGCACAATATATAGGGGGGAAACAGGTGTACGACATGAGACACTAACGAGACGGGAATGGCTGAGGGCAGGTGCAGGGAATTAAACAATCAAGGAGACAGAGGAGACACAGAGAAGACATAGAAGATACACAGGAGACAGGAGACACAGAGGAGACACAGAACAGAGTCTTACAGTTGTATTAGTTGTTCTAGAGAAGCTGCACATCATCTTCCCTTCCCAGCCTTGAGAGTGGATTTATTTTTCCATGTGTCTTTTGGGCGAGACACTTGACCCCCACATTGCTCCTGTGTGTGTGTGTGAATGCTTAGTTAGCCCTGATGGATAGTGGCCTGCCATCGCTGTATGAATGGCCGTGAATGGGTGAATGACGTGGAGTGTGAAAGCTCTTTGAGTGGCTGGAAGACAAGAAAGGTGCTTTACAAGAACACTTCCTGTGCAATTCAAATGGTCTGAACAAAAAGAAAAGTGTATATTTTAAATTGACTGCGCATAACGATGTATACGAGGGAATTTGGAGTGATTTGAAGAGTGTTTTGATCGTCTGTTTGCCCCCGAAAACCAGTCAAAACCAATCAATCAGTATACATTAAGAATCATTCAACGTGAACCGAGGGAGCTCCACATTTCAAAAGCTTTTTTTGTGTTGGTCCCTTGACCTGCGCCGGCAGCCCGGTGGACGCAGACTTCCTGTCCTGTTAAAGAGCTGCCAGTCAGGGGAGCGGCTGTCAATTTACAACGGAAGCGGCGGTCGGATATTTTACACCGTCTTTCCTGGAAACCCAACACGCCAACGAGCAGCAGGAGGGAAGAGGGAGAAAGTTTTCAGTTGTTCCCCGGAGACGAGAGAAGATGAATGAGGAGGGGATTGGTGGGTGTTGGGGGGGGGGGGGGGGGTGACAACGAGGGTAATGTGGATCATCATATTTGATATTATCCATCTGTCATTACGTAGGTTTATTTTCTAGAGCTGTGATTCTGGTCCTGATTTTAGAAAAAAAAATAAGGTAAGTTAAAACGAAAGTAAAGACTGTAGAACAACCAGAGGTCCTGTCATCACACACCGAGAGGCTCGGGGTCTCTTGTATTCTTCTTTTTGAGTTTTGAGGATGTAAAACTGTCTCATTTGAATGGAATTTGGCTCTCAGAGGAGATATTTTGTGCAAAGATCCTAGATAATTCATTTAAAAGTTAGAACTGTCACCAGTAAGAAGAATCCAAACGCTCATCGTATCCCTACAATGTAAGACATGGATATAAAAATTTCGACATTTCGATAAAGAAAAAAAAAAGAAGAGAGAATCGGAAACCGAACAAGTAAAAAATCGGATCGGAAAAGAGATAAACTACGAGAAGAGATGCATTCCTGATACGTCTATGTGTGTAACTTTCACAAAAACCTCGGCCTAAAAAACTTCAATACAAACACTTCAGTGTCTAAGATATATGAACTGTTAATAATTTTTTTTTAAAATTATTGTCGTCACTTTAAACGAATGAATGCAGATTTGTTTCCCCCTTTTTGTCGTTAAAGAATTCCACGTGGGATCGGCCATCGCTCGTCATCAGCCAACATGAATTCAAAGTATGAAATCAGGGAATCGGCATGACGATGCCACACAGTAAACACGCGCTGTCCTGCTGAGCTGCTCAGCTTGTGACTTTAATGGAGGTAGCATTGACATTGTGAGGCGTTCAAGATCTGTTAAGTTTCGTATCGTATTAGTTTTTAGTGTTTAGCCTGAACTTCACTTAAAAACTGTCTTTTGAAGGCAATCTTTCACAATAATACAAAATGGGTCCTTGAGAGGGAGTGAAAGAGAAAAGAGACGACACACTGCACCGTGGTCTGTGTGGCCGGACTAGTGCTCACCTTCAAGACGTCATGGAAGTGGAATGGAATGCGGCCGAAAGGTCTGACTCGTGTCACCTCTCGCTCTGCGAGGCGATAGTTGTCCTTTTAACATTTAAAACTAAACTGAGAAACATTTGTGCTATTTTTTGGGAGTCTTCTAAATTAACACTCTGTTGTACAAACACATCGACGCATTCACAAGTGAGGCAACACAGAGTGGTCCCCCCCCCCGACTCCACTTCACCTCCCCTCCTCCTCCACCCGTCTCTTCTCCTCCTCCCCCTCCTCGTCTCTTTGATTCTCTCCTCCTTTCTCCTTGTTTGAGTCGCTACCTGTCATCGGCGGCTCCCTCCTGGGAGTGAGTGTGTGTGTGTGTGTGTGTGTGTGTTGACCTGTTAGCTGAGGACGTTTTATTTGTTCACTTTAATAGCGTTCGCTTCAACGTGACGACTTTGACTTTTGGGTCTTCCGCAATTTCAACCAGATCATATTCACAAACATCGTTCAGAAATATTCACACGATTTCTATTTTTTAAAAGTGGCATTGCGCAATAAAATCTACAAAATAGCATTTTATTGGTGTAGCTTCGCAACATTTATTTGGCCCGGATGGCGACCACATAAATCTGAAGGATTTGGACTTAATGTAAATAATTACATATATATATATATATATATATTATTATTATTATTAATAAATATGAATTAATTAATTATATATAATGATTACAGAGGAATGAAGAAGAAGAACTGCCTCAGCCTCAAACATTTGTTTTAATTTAACAATTTGAGAGGTTTAGAGGTGAAATGTTTTTTGTGGAACATCCAAACTCTCTGAAACATAACAAGCCAACAAAAAGAGAACAACTTGATTTAAAAAGGGCCACAAAACAAACAGCGTCGATATGTTCCGATTCAAACTGAGCCTGGGTCACTTTCTGAGGACCTGGGGAGCCCCAGTGTGACACACTATGGTGCTCGGTCGCAGTAAACGTGGTTAACATTGTTCATAAAAAGATAAACACATGCCAACAGCACCATTTAGTTAGTCTTCGGTAAAAACATCATGTTTATGCTGAAAATGAGTACGTTAACTTAGTAAAACAAGATAACGTAAGAACGGAAAACTTCAAAATATCTTTCAAATTCTTAAGGACATGAACACCGGTCTCCTGGTTGAAAGTCCCGTATTTGCTCCGCAGTGGAGCAGCAATATAAAGTAAAGTGAAATAAAAAATACTCACTTAAAGTACTTAAGAATTATATGTAGGTACTGTACTTGAATAACAAAGATATATACCTCATTTACATCTGCAAGACATCAGATAAGTGGACTTTACATGAAGGAGCTTTGAGATGCAAGACACCTGTCTGATTTAGTATGTAACTGTGTTATTACACACACACAAAATGTAAACATGTGCTAATCTCTCCATTTAACCACTGGTTTTAGCTTAATCATCAATAACATCATGTCAAAAGAAACTTTTATATTCAAATGGTCTAAAAAACAGTTTTTTTTTATCAACTTACAAAACTTAAATACATTGGGGATTGCACCAAAAATGTAAGAGAGGAATGTGTATTCTAAGACAGAAGGAGAGAGGAAAGTGAGCAAGGAGAGGAAGGTGAGTAAGGTGAGGCGCACTGAGATTGACCCCCGGGGCAGCCCCAGGCTGAAGGGCAACACCAGGACTACCGGTGGTCCACTTCCTTATCTTTCAGGTGGAGCGCCCCGCCGAGCGGGCAGCCCTCGTATCGGGTTCGGGCCGGGGCGAGGGGGTCGCGACCTCTGCCGGGAACAAGGGCTACTGTTCTGCTCCACTCGAGCTTTAAAAAGAGGCGCCTGTTTTTTTTTTGTCCGAGAGGAGAGGAGGCTAGCGAGTCCAACGTTTCGTGCACAGGAAAAACCCTTTATGTGATAATGACGATCAAATCAGGAAGTAAACATCCTGCAAAGATCAAACTGATATTTACGGCACCTAACTGTTATTAAAATAACTCTGTGAGTTGTTCTTCTATCAACTAGAGAGGGCATTTAAAATGCTTTGGGTACCTTTTGGAGATATCTCCCCAGTGGTGCATTCGGGGCACCTGATCCAAGTTGGCAAAATACAGATTTTTAAAAACTTTTAGGCCATCGAATCTTTTTTACCCCGAGAGACGGACAGCCGACCACTAGTCCGACCTTTTCTTAAACATCCGATTGTATCAGCTGCATTTAATCAGAAACGTTAATTCCATGGGAAGCTTGACCAAAGACCAAATGAAACTCGGCTAACATTCTGGTTAATGAGCTCTTTGCCGATTTGTTGCACTTGGCAAACATTGTTTGTTGGAGTAATCGGTCTTTGTGAGTGATGAGATGATGTTTCTACAGTCCATGACCGTCAAAACACAAGTTCAGCTACCCTTCATCCAGTCTATATGAACGAGTAGTTCTGAATGAGAATATCTAATGTGGATCAAATCCCCATATTCTGGTTGGATATTTAAATTAGGAACATTTCATGATTAAAACTGATCTTTATATCTGATTTTCAGTTATTTTCAACTTTACTTCCAGATGTTTGAAGCTGTGGCTTTGATAAGGGACTCAGACACTCGCGCGGTGTCTCCTCTCCGAGTTGTGACGGTGTCCAATGGGAGCTGGGGCGTCTCTGCCACCGAACACTGGTGGTGTCCCTGAACCTCTCGCCGTGGCCTCGGGGCTGACATACCTGACGGAGGGAAATGACTCCGCTCCACTTCCTACCTGCGTATGTGTGTTGGCGTAGGAAGTAGCATTCTTTGTTTACTGTGATGTGGGAGTAAACAAAGGAGAGAGGAAGTGTCCTTTATGTGAGGGACGGGTTTCCATCCAGCCCTGCAGTGCAGTGCGCACGCACACACACACACACACACACACACACACACACACACCCATAGCAAGACCACCTGTTACACAAACACACACACAGAGGAGTGTCCTCAGGCTACAATTACAGATCACACACACACACACACACACACACAACAATTGTTGCAATGATTCCAATCAGCACTGAGTTGAATCAGTTAAGGTGTGTGTGTGTGTGTGTGTGTGTGTTTTACGAGCTGAGATGACGTTCACAGTGAACCACAAGGTAAGTATCTCTTCCCCTTGCGGTTTGAATTTGTGTGGGAATGTGATTGAAGTGTGTTTGTGTGTGTGTGTGTGTGTGTGCAAAGAAAGACGTACAGTCATGTTAGAAGTAACGCGTCTCTTGTTTTGAAGGGGAAAAACTTTATAAAATCAATGTCAGAATTCAGTTACAGCGACAGCAACAGCATTTCTGCAGCAAACTTTTATTGCAAAAAGATATAGTATACAAAAATAGTATACAATATGAATAATCTGGTGGTAAAATGCACCTGTTTTATAAAACACTGTTCTATAACTCAATGTGCCCACTCCCGGGTTTGACTCGTTTCCTCTGTGTCCATCAGCGTTGCCCTGTGAGCTGGATCCAACAGCTTCATGCTCCACCAGGTAAAGTAAGTATAACAAGTTATATTTCACCCACAGTCGGACTAAATGAAAGTGTAAATGATTCAGATGATTTACATCTGTATTACATTTAAGATTCAGTGTGAGATTCAGTATGAGAGGGCGGAGTCAAGAGGGCACACGCACACATTTTTGCTGTGCGTGCGTGTGTGTGTGTGTGTGTGTGTCAGGTGTTGATGGACCGAGTGTGACACTGTGGTCCAGACGTGAAGCTTTTTGCCGTCAGGTCTCGGTCCACCATCTGCTTCCTGCCGCTGCTCGCTCCGGGACCCCGAGCAGGAGGCGGGGAGACGCATAAGGGTGGAAGTGAAGGAATCGAAGGACACGTGTAAAGTGTGTGAGAGTTTGTGAGCGTCGGGTGTGATGTGGAAATAAAGTTAACTGTTTAGTTTATTTACACAGTGATGAACACCATTTGTCAAACTCCTGATCAAAAGACTGAGTTCACACTGAGCTCTAAATCTGAAGACGTTGTGTTTGTGAGACAAAGACTCACGGTCTCCCTCTCTCTCTCTCTCTCTCTTTCTCTCTCTCTCTCTCAGCAGTGTGTCCTCCTCCCTCTCCTCCCTAATCCATTTATCACTTACAGTAGGAAGCAACCTGCCAGCAGTGAATTATCTGCTCCACCCCCGACCAGCACACACACACACACACACACACACACACACACATTTTCCTCAGTAAAAATGTGTCAGTAGTAAAGTAACAAAGAAACAAGTTGATGCTGAATTACGCTGACTGTTGCACAATATGAAATAATGAATCAGAGGGATGGTTTGTGAATGAACACCTGAACTCCACCGACATACACACACACACAAACACACATACTTGGACTAACACACACTCACGTCCAACAAAACCTGTAACACACACACACTAATTTCTGGTTGCTCTCCAATTGCTGCCCCAGTGACTTCTGACCTCCATCCATCAACCGAGGTGCTACCTGCCCTGCAGCTCTGTGTGTGTGTTTCCTGCGTTTTTACAATGGATTCTCTCCAAGGATTAGGGTAAAATATTTTCTTCAAACATAATGACGTTATAATTTATAGAATTGTCAGTTTAATATTTTGGGGGTGTTGAACTGTTGGTCCGACCAAACGAGACATTTGAAGATGGAAAATGGTGTTGAGCATTTGTCATGTTGTAATTTTTTTAAATAATAATCAGATTAATTGATAGTGAATAATTAACACTTTCAGCTCGAGAAGAAATTGAATAATTTAATTGTTTAAATCTTGTATTATCTGTTCACCTGTCTGTTCCTCACACTGAAGTTCCAGCACATAGACACTGTTGAAGAATCCATCAGTTCAACCCAGCCACGACCTCTGCTTCACCTTCACTGTCCTCACGACCAGCCAGCCGCTGCTCTGTGGACATGTTTATGCCTATGTCCTGATATGGAAGAGTCACGACCAGGTTCCAGCCTCCAGATTCACTTAAAATGAGACATTACAGGAAATAAATTGACATTACAGAGGACCATTATTCCCAAATAAACCGGGCTAAATATGTGTTATGCCTATATCGGCTATAACGACCAAAATCAATTCTCTTCCGACCCACACACTTTGTCTTTCTTACTCTTTGGAGTCTCTTCTGGCCGTACATTTTTTCATTTTATAACTGATCCATTTCTGAGTCCCTGCATCTGGCTGAACGTTAGCTAGCTAACAGCTAACAGCGGCAACGCACCATGCGGCGATGTTCAACATTTGATTGGTCATTAAAATGATTTTAATTCAACGTTTTTCTAAACTAATGTGTTCTTAAGCGCATTTAGATATTAAAACCACTAGCTTTGTGTATTACCAAATAATGTTTTTAAATGTAATTTAAACAAAGGGCAGTAGCTCCGCGACCCACCAGATGGCGCTCTGAGGCCCAGTGTGCAGTCCGGATGAAGAGGAAAAAAAACCTCCAGCGACACAATCGAATTTACTCAAGATGCACAATCCCGATGGATCACTTTGTTCCCGTGGCGACGTAGATGAGCTGTTTGATTGCGCAATGTTAAAACTCGTGGAAACGTTTGACTCATTTAGTATGTTTCGGACTTTCTGGATCATATTTTACAGTCTCAATTGTACGAGTAACAACACGCCCACACTGATATCACTGTGTGTGTGTGTGTGAGTGGGTGTTCGGTTAACCACTCTATCCTATCCTGTCACTCTGCTTTTGATTGAAGCTGAGAGCTGTAATTATACTGTCTGGCCCATAACCACCTGTAGTGTAGTGTAGTGTGTGTGTGTGCCTTTGAAACCCTCCTACCTTCTAAACCACGGCGTCGCACTAAGATCACACACACCTGCAAGTGTAACACCTCTTCAGAGACCGGCACGTTATCCTGAATACTTTTTACGCGTCATCTTCTCCGCAGGAATGTTCAGCGTGTCGGCTGATCACCGACATTGCTAAAGACTTTTTAACTGAACGCTCAATGCAATTCCAGCGCGTGGTGTCATTGATGCCCTCCCAATGGGGGCCGGCGCTCTGCTCCCGGAGGCCCCGCTGAAGAATCTGCATGATTTTGTCGCATTTTGTGCGTAAACCGACCCAAACATCAATAATAACTCTAGAAAATCATCTCACTGATGGTCTTGTTTACTTATAAAGTTCATGTCTTGGCATCGGTATTCCATTGAAGCTTTTTCATTACAAAAGTTCCTTACCGGCAGGAATTTTACACACAAGCAAAATATTCTAAATATGTTCCTTTTTGATGGAAAATGCAAGAAACACAATGTAAGCGTTGATATTTCTCACTCGCTTGATTGTGAGGTCGTCCTACCGGCTGCTCTTTTTCCTCAAAACCGTCTCCGCGGCATAGATTGTGCCTGTTAAAGGAGATTAAATTGTGAAGGAGCAGACTGATGTGTTATCAATACATGAATTGGATAGTTAGATTAAGTGTATGATCCGGTGTCAGGTAGGACGGAGCACCGGCTCGGCTCAGACTGACACAAACAGATGAGACGAGCAGCAGGGAAACAGCAGCAACAATGAGGGAGCTAAACACACGCGGAGCTGCCCCTCCTAATGCCCTCCATGGTAATTGTATTGGCTGTGAGTGTGTGTGTGTGTGTGTGTGTGTGCGCTCTCCCCTGCTAGGTGAGGGAGGGTCGCGATCACTATGAAAAGAGAGGAGGAAGGACGTTGGGCCCGGAAGAATAAAAGCTGATTTAATGAGAAAGTAAAAAAAACCTCAGAGACTCTTAATGTACTGGAACACTTGTCCTGCTTGATGGATGGCAGAGGAATGAGGGTGTGTGTGTGTGTGTGTTTTAAAGTAACTGCTATATAATCTGATGGCTAAATTATCTGTCATAAGCCATTGTTGTTGTTTCTTGTCTTTACTTTTCATATAAATAAGAGGAAACACTTTCCTGAACAATTTTGGCAAAGAAACTTCCTTCTTTCTCTTTTTTGGTTCAGTCTTGTTCTTCTAAGCTCAACACACGTGAACCTGATGAAATTAAATGAGCAGACACTATTCTCTCTCTCTCTCTCTCTCTCTCTCTAGGTGCCGTCAGCTGATTGTTCGCACCTGAGAACTGAGACATCGATCTCATTGGCTCGTTTAAAACAATGATAGCAAGGGACACTTTGCTTTTTTTCGCCTGACTATTGTTACGTATATTTGTAATGTGTGTGTGTGTCTGTAAGTCAATGTATAATGTTACATACCTGAATTTGAATAAATACAACATGTTCACATGTCTATATTTTAACCGTGCCAAAGTGCGATACAAACAAATCACCAAAATTGCAGATTATATTGTTTCATTTCTTTAGCTTAATGAAATAACATTATCACAGACTCCCGACCGTCTGTTCATACAACAGCCACTACAGCTGTACTTTTGAAGGGATATAAGTCCCACCGTAGTTACAGTGGATGCCCTCGTGGGACCGGGAGGCGTCTGGGTAAAAGCCTCCAGTGAAATGTAACGTTTGAGTCGGAGCTCGGCCTCGATCACCTCTGGCTCCGCGCCGCTGTAACACGATTAAGAATCAGGTTGATGAATCATCTGTCGGATAAAGTTAAAAGGGGCATTATATACCAGGGTAGGAAATCACTCACGCACACACACACACACACACACGCAATATGTTACAGTGATCAATTAATCAAGTGTGGTCAAAGAAACTGAGTCAAAGTAAAAGGAAAGAAAGTAAATGACCAAGATGGAAATCTAGAGGACAAAAGAAAGTGAAATTCAGAGAATGAACCGAACAGAGAGAAAGAGAGGGAGGAGCAAAAAGAGAAAGAGATTGAAATGATCAGGCGGGTTCTTTACGTATTCAAACCTCAAGACAAACAAAAACAGTGCCGATCGGACATTTTCTTTCTGTTGTTCGGACTGTAGATGTTGGGTCGGCTGTCTGAGGAGCATGAGGTCAAAGTTCAAACCAAAAGAAAACTCCGGTGACCTTCCCGCTGAATGGATTCTGCCGCAGTCGGACGCAGCTCGTGACACAGCTTGTGTCCGACGTGCCCGATCAGCATCGACCCCCCCTGGAGTCGACACTTTAAATCTGTCCCTCTCACCGAGATGATGCCACCCACCCACCCTGAACATCTGTGCTCTCCTTGTTTCCCCCTTACAGGTGCTCGGCTGCACTTCTTTCCTCTCTCCTTTGCCAAGACAGAGGAGCCTTAACCCTTGTTTACTTTACGCAGCTATGTACCTATAAATATGATCACCTGAACCTTCGTCAGCATTGAGGTCAATCTGTAGACCAGGGGTGTCAAACTCATGTTCCCCGTGGGACACGTCAGCATCATGGCTGCCCTCTTAAAGGGCCGGAAACACTTTATTCTCCTCGAATATATTGTTAAATAACTCTCTTTGCATTTGATTATTGTTTATTTAAGTGTAGAAATATTGTACATACGTAAATTTCTCTAATATTATAACTAAAATCCATTTAATCTTAAACCTTTAAAATAAAAGCACAGGATATTTGTCAGCCCGCGGGCCTTGTGTTTGACACCTGTGATGTAGACGAACAAAAGGCACGAATGGAAAATGACAACTCAGAGTTATTTATCATATTCTTGACGACACTCATAAGGTCCAAATTAAACAGCAACATGTCCCCCAGTTGAACAAAGCAAACAAAACAAGAAGAATAAAATGATGGAAAAATATATCGATATTTTTTTCAAATTTTAACATTATGCATTCATATTATATCGTTGTTAATACGGTGGGTTTTCTGCTCATTTGCTTATCTAATTTAATATTTTTATCATCACATGATAAGTGTAAAACAAATCAGAAAATTAAAAAAAACAGAAAATACAGCCTAATCATCCAAATTATCTATACTTTGTCTGTTTTGTGTTTCTTTCTTTTGTTCATTTAATGACTAAACTTTCAGTGATATTTATGTATATTCAGAAGAAGACAAGTCACCACATTAGTGCAAACGGCAACACGCCGAGCCTTCAGAAAGAAGAAAGAGAAAATGAAAAAAAGTTTCTCCGATGGAAAAAAGACCCTTGCCTCCAAAGTGCTAACACCTCCTCTGAAGCTCAGGGCCTCGTGGGGGTATCGGGACGGGTCTGACGGGGTCACGAAACTCACTCAACGCGCAGACAACCGGGTCAACTTTCAGTTCAGGTAAGAGAAAGAAAAACAAGCAGAGTTGCAGTTTCTGCGGCTTCTTCCGTGACGGGGTCCGACTCCGCTGACACACGCGGTTCCTGAAAGGCAACGCAGATACACTGAAGGGGTCAATCATACACTCACTCAATGCATTCCTCTCTTCCCCCCTTAGCTTCTGTCTTTCTTTCATTTCTTTTCTTCTTATCGGAGGTGAGGGGAGGGGAGGGGGAGAGGAGGAGGGGGGGGGGGCAGGGGTGCTACAGCTTGAGAAAACAAAAACAACAAAAAACTGGAAGAAAAGAGAGAATGGAGAAAGATGAGAAGACAGAAAGGGAAGAGGGAAGAAAAAGAAGAAGAAAGGGAGGACAGAAGTTAAAGGGAAGGACTTTTTTTCCTGTGAGCGTCACCATGGTGGACGGCGTGACTAATGGGCCGCTCGGGCACCGCCGGCTACTTCTGAATGAGAAATATGACTACTGTCCGCTAATGTGTTTAGTATTGAGCTGCTCAGAGAGGGCCTGGTGTGTGTGTGTGTGTGTGTGTGTGTGACAGCCCCAATCCATCCTTTAAAAAAGTGAAGAAAAACATGCTTGAGCCATAGCCTGCGACACACACTTTTGATTGACACTCTGGCAATGTAGAAAGGTCCACACAGACATGAGGGGGGCGGTGTGTGTGTGTGTGTGTGTGTGTGTGTGCACGTGCTCCGCTGGGTTCCTAAAGCTGTCAATCATTCTAACAATGTGCACCAGGGTGCCATCCCCCAAATAGTGTCCCTCTCTCTTTCATGCACGCACACACGCATATAGATACGCACGCACACACACACACACACACACACACACACACACACACACTAAGACTAAGCTGCAACTTCCTGTTGTATTGTTGAATCCGGGAATTATGTGAAAATGACACCATGCTAATTTAATGTAACACCTATGTTTGAGTGTGTGTGTGTGTGTGTGTGTGAACCAGATGGATTGGGTAAAGTAATGTATTGCATGGCTCAGTTATGAGGAACTAGATTTAGAAATAACCAAATAAAGACAATAAAAACAGAAAAAAGGGCCTGCTGTAAACAATCAGACAAAAAAACTCCACTATGCAGCACTCTGCTCCAGGGTCTCTCTACATGTGAGTGTGTGTGTGTGTGTGTGTGTGTGTGTGTGTGTGTGACAGAGTGGCTGAACCGGGTCCAGTCCCCATGGGTAGGTTTCCTCATTCCTGTAAAACAAGTCTAATCTAACAGCCGTGAGACATTTATCAAAGCGGCTCACGTCCTGATGGCGCCCACAGGCACACCACGCACGCTCTCTCCACGACGACGCGGCCTCAAACACACCTCCGGGCGCACAGCCGGAGGGAGACGGGGGTGAGATCTTTGAAGCTGCGGCGAGGTGAGCCGGGGGATCACGCAGATTGATGCAGCGACGCGCCGCTCTGGAAACCAAACCCAGAGAGTTGTGACAAGTGGTGATTAGCGGGTGTTTGTGTCTCCAAGCTCCGCCCTGCGTCTGTCTCCAAGGGGGCGAAACAAGACATCCACCCTGTGTGTGTGTGTGTGTGATCCGTGTGTGTGTGTGAGTCTTCTTCGATAGAGGTGTATCACCTCTAGAACGCCGCGAGCACCAAGGAATCAACTTACTTTTGATCTTGAATTAAACGATTAAATAACCACTCTATTAACTGGCTTCAGGGTTTCGTCCCCCCCCCCCCCCGACCCTCCACCCCCCTCCAAAAAAAAAGGCCTTGACAAAACACAAAATGTTCATAATCCATAGCTTTTTACTCATACTCTCAAGTGTTCCTCTGAGGTGACGCTATAGACTCACCGATGATGTCATTGAGTGGTTGATATGCATAGAAAGTACATTAACGGATATGAAATGATTGGTTCTGGTCCATTTAACGACACTCTGAGTCGCTCCAAGTCCCATTTTGTTTGTGTCGCTTTGATTTGGTTTCACTTTGAGTCCCAGAAGTGGAGATAAAAGACGTGGAGAGAGATCCACCTGTAGAGGTTGATGAAGCCGAGCGCTCCCCTGGAGGTGAGTGTTTTCGCACCGAGCCGCTCGGATCTGAGCACTGAGCCGGGGCAAAGCAGAGTAATTGTCTCTTTCCTCCTTAACAGGATTAGAGGCCAGCGGTGTGGCGGGTTCAGCCCACCGGTCAACCATGCCGACCGGAGAAGGCCGCCAGCTGGACGAGCGCTGGCGTTAGCCGGGGTCACCGAGCTCCTCCGCGGTTCTGGACGTCTGAGAGAGAGAGAGAGAGGGTCCGCAGCCTGGTACCGTACGTGTGCATCCCGTAAACCGTCTTCATCGAGTGGAGGAAGAGTTTATTTGTGACTTTAGGGCATGACACCAGTAGAGCGTGCCAAATCTGAAAGCAACAACTTTTTTTTAATTGCCACTTTTTAACCTGTAATGAGTTAAAGCCCTCCTCCAATGGAGGGAGAGGGGGGAATATGGCTGTGAAATTATAAAATTACAAGATTTAGATGTAATGAGTACTGAACTGGCAACTTGTTAAACAGAGTAGAGGTTTTTATTTCTACTATTTTGAGTTGCAAGCTCTCTTTGTGTTTTCAGTTTGCATTCTGTCCACACGGCTTATGTGTCTATGTCTTCTTTAAATTAGATTAGATTTTACTTTATTAATCCCCCAAAAAGTTCTTGCCGCAGCAGCAAAACATTTTTTTTTACAATTTAAGAAAAGAAAAGAAAATATCAGGCCATGATGCATTTAAGAATTTAAATAATAAATGAAATGTAAAAAATGTAATAAAATATAAAGTGTATACAGAGTCTCTCAGTAAAAAATTAAATCAATACAATAAAATGAAATAAAATAGCAGGGCACGATACATTTAAGAATTTAAATAATAAATGAAAAGTAAACAATTTAATGAAAATTAAAGTGTATACAGAGTCTCTAAGTATAAAATGACAGCAAGACAATAAAATAGAATAATTATTTTCAGGGGTATACGTCCTGAGTTTTCCACATATTTTCGGGAGGGTTTTGAGAAAAAAATTCCTGGATTTTTTTCTAACATTAACTCGAATATTTTGTCATTATCACCAGATGCAAAATGCAGATGTAGAATAAAGCGTTCATATGAATGTCCGTGTCAGGGCCTTCGGGCGGAGGGGAAACAGACAACGTGCTTGTCATAGGGGATTTTTTTCAGACAGGACACTCTTACAAAAACCCAAACTGCAGACAACGGCAATTACCAGATCATGAACTGACAGAAACGTTCCTGACGTTTAAACAATTACACAGATTACGCCCTGAGCCGCTAAAAAGCCGCGCTAACTGATCAGATACCCGACCGAGGGATTCCTTGTGGACAAAGAGGAGGACATGGATGCGGTAGGTGGTCTCATCATCTCTCCGTTCATAACGTGCGGTACATCAGTGAGTTATTGTTCATACTGTGTATTAAACCGCTCTCTCTTCCTCCACTTTGTGAACCTGATATGATAATCACAGCGGAGAGGTTACGGGGAATGAAATGGCCTCAGGCACCGCGGTAGTAACTCAGTGTGTGTGTTGGTGTTTTTCCATCTTTGTGAGGACCGGATTGAGTTTTAAAACCTTGAAAGTGAAGGCATTTTCTGGGGGAAAGCGAGGACATGGTCACATTTTTGAACATCTTTAGGAATGTGATGACATTTTTTTGGAGAGGGAGGACACGGTTTGCAAGTGAGGATATTTGTGGAAGCATCCATCTGACCTTGGATATTTTTCCATCTGAGGACATTTGAAGACATTGGAAAGGGGAGATATTTTTTGTGGAAAAATATGTGTAATGTTTCCACGTAGCGAGGACACTGAGAAGAGTGAGACATTCTTGGAAAGTTCTTCTTCCTCTTATGTCGAAAAGGATCCTCACAAGTATAGAAGTATTTCACACACACACACACACACACACACACACACACACACACACACACACACACACACACAGGTAGATCAGCAGGCAGTTGGCTTAGTTCCAGGCGTTCAGTCGATTGGCCGCACACATTCAAAGTTAAAAGGCTTCTTCTCCTCCTCCTCCTCCACTCTGCTTCTTCTTACCTTTGGTTAACCCCTCAACACACACTTTTACACATTCTCTCATACACATCTTCACACGTTAATGGCGCTAATTACAAGCAATTACTCGACATATCTTGTGCTGCTGCCCTCCGGCCGTGTTTAAAGCGTGTTGACTCAGAGGAAGGTGCGTTGACCTGTGCTGGAGGTACAGCTGAAGGCCTCACACTGAGTCTGTGCACTTTGGGGCTTAAAGGGCCATACCACTGCTTTGTGTGGTTTAGTTCATACACATGGCAACAGCCGCCTTTGGCTTCAGATACATTCTATTCAAATCTGCTCACAGAAAGACTTTGTAATGTGATGATGGGTTCAAGGATGCTGCGAAGTTGGATATTTAAGAAAACCCTGTTAAAAAGCCACAATATACGGAAGGAACACAATCCACATTATTCTCTCTCCAACATCTACACTTCCACTATACTTTTAAGAATAAAATAACATACATAATTACAATCTGAAAGAGAATTTTTTATTTTGTATTTCATATTTAAATATGGAAGACATGTTGTGTTTTGAAAGTGAAGAATGTGAAGTATATGTTTGGAGTGAGGGCGTTTTGGGAAAGAGAAATGTACCCTTTCTTGGCCTTTATTTTGAAATACATATAATAAATCAAAGAAAATGAATATGTGTGCATACAATTTGAAACGAAATATATAAAAATACAGAAAATTCAGTTTTTTTGTGAACAGGCCTTTTTAAATTGAGCTTTCTTTAATGTATAAACATTTACAAACACATGGATCAGCACTTCCACATAAATGATAAATAAATGAGCAATTTAATAAATTGAGCTGATACATCTGTACGTATCTGAATGTGTATTAACGTGCGTGCGTGTGTGTGGGTTTAACTATAGCAGCCTTTAAAAAGCTCCGCACTGATCTGTCTCATTGAGCTCAGATCTGTTTCAGTCCAGTATTTAAATCCCTCTGTTGTGACTCTGCAGTGAGTCATCATGGGGAATGATGGCGGAGGAGGTGCAACCCCAACCTGACGCAAACCTCCGTGGCATGACGCCACAAACTTAATTACATTCACTCCAGGGACGACGCTTCTTCTTTTTTATCTGAAGGCTGTCACTTTTACCCTCGTCGGGTGTCTCCCAGTAACCCCAAAAAGGTCACACCAGTGCATTCCTGGGCGGCTCTTTAAAAATGATCGGTTGAATATATGTGTGATTGTAAAGTGTCTCTCACACTCTAATTAACCACCCACGGATTAAACGCAGTCACCGAAAATCCTCTCCTCTAATGAGTGTGTTTAGGTTATCACATGTGTGTGTGTGTGTGTGTGTGTGTTTAGGTGTGTGTGTGTGGTGTGTTATCAGCGGCCGAGCCGTTAGCGAGCTGATAGCACTGATGACCGCCTGCTGTCTGCATTTGCTCTCCCCCCGAGGGGCCAGATGCCCGCGGATCAATTTATCTGCTTCGATCTCGGAGGCCGGCGGCTCAGATTATTTATTTATCTGTTTGTGCTGACTCGACTGAAACTCTGACACATCTGCTTCCCTCCCTGAAATGCATGCGCCACGGAGAAAGTTAAAGAAATCCGTTTGGCTGGTTAGGGCCTTGTGCAGGGTACGTGTCGCCTGCAAAAGAAACAAGGAGTGAGGAAGGAGAGGAGAGGTGAGGTGCGAAGGCAAGAGACGAACGAGCCGGGGGAAGGAGGAGATGGAGGTGGAGGCCGAATCAGGCCGGTCGTGCTGAAGTGTTTACACAACAAACCTTTCAATTTGCAACGGGCGACAGCAGGCTAACTGTGCTGATTAGCAGGAGCGTGTGTGTGTGTGTGTGTGTGAGTGTGTGTGTGATTGTGTGTGTTGGAAGGGGGTGTTACCTGTGTCCGTCCTGATAAAATCATGAATGAAACTATTACCGATCGGCAGCCCCAGAGTCGGGTTCATTCATTCAGGGATTGTTCAAATGTCTCGAGCATCTTATCCAAGACATTGGAAAACTAAATCTGAACTTTTCTTTTAAGCGTCAATTTAGGTGTTACCCGAAACAACAGCTAATCTAATTATGTTGTACCAAAACTTTAAATTCCATTTGAGAAGGTTTTTTATTTGTATAGATTGAGCAAAATCATCAAGTTCATCAAAGAAAGTTAAAGAACCAGCTTTATGCTGCTGTTGCTGAAGGTAATATCTCAAATTAAACCCTATATTTTGATTATAATTTATCTTGTATAAGGTAATTAATGCATCAGAAAATAAATTCTCAATTTCCTCCAACAATTCTTGTGTAATTAATAAATATTTTGAGGAGGAGATACACGTAAGAAATGAAGAAGAAATAAACGATTACAAACCAAAAGCAAAGTAATGGAATGAGATTGTCCCCATTAAAGGTAGTGGTAGTTGTGTTTGTGTTGTATTGTTCTCCGGCCTGACGTGGGCATGGTTACAAACAAGTAACACAAAGGCATCGCTCCAAAGTTCAAATATCTCCCGAGGCTCCGTTGCTCCTTCTCCCCCGGCCTCCGACAGGCTCGTCTGGTATTTAAACCGATGACATTTGGAAGTGCCTCCATACTTCTGGCTCACTCAACAGATTAAAATGAATAAAACCATAATGCCGTTATCCGCCCGGCGATCTTAAGCTCTCCTCCGAATATTTGTCGCCAAACAAAAAGACGAAGCCCAGATCTTGAAGTGTAATTTTGGGGCCTCGGTTGCAAACAAAAGAAAGAATGCAAAGGATTCCTTCGGCGGAGGCAGCGCGTCGTCTCCTCTGGACGCCGCAGATTTGTTCTTACCTGTTCGGCGTCGCAGAACACGCATACCTGCTCTGGGAGGCGTGTTTTGCAAACGTGTGACAAACACACACACACACACAGAGGCTCCGGCACACGACATCCTACACAAACAGCGTTGACATACGTTAATACTGTCTGATACATGCACCCACCTCCATTGATGCATCCATTCCTAGGCAGGGTGGATGCTCACCCACAAGCTGTATGGAGCTTAATCATCATTTTATAAAATGACTGAATGATGAAATGCAGGTTTGAGTCAACAAACGCTGAAACAATGAGTCACAGATTCAGTAGATGAGAAGATAATAATAGTCATAATAATGCATTGTGGTTATGGTTTTATTGGAGGTGGCCCCGCCCATCCTCCACTGTGCGATGCAGATGTCTGTCATCGCGGGGAATGTGGGCTTTGAACTTAACTTCATCCGCCCTCAACCTTCAATCCTTCCTTTATCTCACTTTTCTCTCATTATTTTTCCAACAGTCATCCGTTTCTTTTCCAGGCAGCTTGTGTTGATTCTGGGCCGCGGGTTTAATTCCCTCCCTGTGTACATTTTTAGGTGAAAACACAGACGTCTGGGATTGTTTCCTCATGAGCTATTGTGACAACTGGTTAGCGTAGCAGTGTGTTGATGCCCTCCAGGTCTCTTTTGACAACTGCGGAAAGAAAGTGCTGCAATAAGGTTTGATAATAGTCATCTGACATTGTCTGGAAAAAATAACTAATTTTTAAAGTAGGATACTTTAACATTTAGACACATTGAAATATCTATCTTTACCATGAATGCACTTCATTCAGTTCAATTCAGTTTATTTTGTACAGCCCGATATCACCAATTAGAAATTTGCCTCAGCGAGCTTTACAATCTGTACACATACAACATCCCTGACCTTTGACCTCACATCAGATCAGGGTTGGACCAGGAAGAATCGATTTTATGGGCTCAATTGAGGAAAGATATTGGATCAGTTGCGCCTCTCTAATTGTGAAGGTTGTTTTTATATTCCCATGAATTTATCAGAAACCGGTCACGTGCCGGATCGGACCACGATCCACCATTTGGCCCGGTGTGTAGTATGAGTGTACCAGTTTTGTGTGTGTTTTTTTTTTTTTTACATGCCATCAACTCCTGCAACAGAGTGTGTGTTGGATATTCATCATAGCTTCACCTTTTGTATGAATCTCTACACGCATGTAGATTTGATCTAATTGGTCGACGTGTCTTTACATGAAAGTATTTTTTTTCTAATTGAGGCCCCCAAAACCCCACCCCCCACCCCCTCCCCCACCCCCCACTGATTCTGAACAATCATGACCCGCTTTCCATTACGCCACCTTATCATCGTGACATCATATTATTTGTCTGTGGGATTAGAGAAGAACAAAAGGTCCCGTTAGCTCTTCTGGAAGCGCCTCCGTCCCTCCAGTGATCACCGGTTCCCCTCACAGTCGCGGGTCTCAGGCCGGGCTTAAAGGTTCAAGGCGTCTTCGGCTCGGCAGCTTCCGTGTCTTTTGTAGACAACCTTGGGAGGCTTTCTATTCATCCCAGGGTGTATTATAGCCGTCAGCACTCGGGCTATATGTAATTAGTGTCGGGGTCAAAGGTCAAGGCGGGATTTAAGCCTGAGACCTACTGGTCAGTCAACAAACCTCTGGGGTGGAGCTGGGGGGGGGGTCAAATCCCCCTGGACTCCGGGGATAGAAACCCCGCCTGCTGACAGATCTGAGCTTCACAAACACCCACCGTCAGATCCGATGCAGGGACACACACACACACACACACACAGGTTTTAAGCACAAAGTAAGGCGAGCACACACACACACAGACACACATGCAGGTCTAACGACAGATACAAAAACTGTGTGTCTGCCTCGAGTTTTACAGTCAGAGCAATAATAAGACATTCTCGATACCGCGCTAGGAAAAAGGCTGAAGGAGGAGACATTTTCAAAACTTTGAACCTAAAAAACCCGACACCCTGGTTTCATATAAACATAAGCATAAGGCGTTGTGTCTTATCCTGTACTGTGTGTTATTGGTTTATGTTTGTTCGGTCTGTCAAGGGACTACAGATGCAAATTAGCTGAAGCTAAAATCTGGTACAGAGGATCACATGGTGACATTTATGTTTCAACTGTACATGGTGCCTTTTAAATAAAGATAATAATAATAATAATAATAAAATGTATATTTTAGCTGGAAACAGCAATACTTCAGTTGTTCAGTAATATTGTTATCCCCAGATAAACAAATCATACCTGATAATGAACAATTAAAAAGCAAAACCTAGATCATGCTTCGTGGTTTTCCATGATTGCATGTATCATGTTTAAAAGAGTATCTTTTCCCAAAAAAACATGTATACAAATAGAGAGTTTTTGATGGCTTTAATAACCTCCCGTCGGTACCTGGGTACAAATCCACAGTGCTCCAAAAATGTATTGAGTTCAACAAAAGATCAAATGTGTCTCATCCTGAGGCTGAAGGCTGCTCCGTGCGTCAGCAATGCAAACTGGCTGCGTGACAAATATACAGATAATTATCACCAACACGTCAGCTTTATCGCACTTTTTACCTCTTCAAGCTTCTACGTTGTTCTTCTATTTACCGTAAGCATTTTAGTCGGATGAACAAAACTTTGTTGATCCGTCGACCGTCACTATTTTCCGACTGTTGAATCCCGTCTACTCTCAAAGCCTGTTTACTTTTATTCAAGTTAATATTTAAATGGAGGGGTTTACACTAATGATGTGTTCTGTGGTATCCCCACAGTTAATTAAAGGTTTTCTCCACACGCACACAGACCTTCGTGCAGGTAAACACACACACCCTACGCCTCCTTCTTTCCATTAAGTCGTATTACACAGAAGTGGGCGGGGCTCAGCTGGTGACGCCTGCAGCCGGGAGGCAAACAACAAACAGCGACTGACGAAATACACGCGCACACAAAATAATACCTCACGATACATAACAATGAATGATATACACACGTTTACACACACAAACACATACACACACCGGATTGTGCAAGCGTTCACGCTATCATTACAGCCTATAATTCATCGTCAACATAAAGGCCTGAGAGTTCAGGAGCTTCTCTGAAACTTCCAGGCTTCTTTCTGCGGTTCTGCTGATGTCAGCGTGGACCAGCAGCCTACCAGCAGCACCTACCAGTGGTCGACTAGCGGTCTAGCAGCGGCCTACCAGTGGCCTACCGGTGGCCAACTGGTAGCCTACCAGTGGTCTATAGTGGCATACCAATTTTCCTACCAGTGGTCTAGCAGCGGCCTAGCTGTAGCCTAGCAGTGGTCTACCAGTGTTCTACCAGTGGCCTGTCAGTGTTCTACCAGTGTTCTACCAGTGTTCTACCAGTGGCCTAGCACAGAAAGGACCTCTTGAATCTTTTGAAATAGAGGTAGCCCAGTTGATGTTTACAGCTCACTGGTGATGGTGGGAATAGATCACTGAGACTCTGTGAACACATTTAAATCTACTAATTGTGATCATTTGAGCCTTTAAAAAAAATTACAATCCTCAGAATTTAACACAAACTTCTGTAGACCTAATACTCCTTGCCAGAATATATTCATTCTTAAATCATCAAAATGATTGTCTGTCCCTGTGTGTACAGGTACAGAATGTTATCATTGTTTTTTCAGCCAAATATAAATATAGGCTTGCATCCGACTAACCCAGAAAATAAAAAGCGTTGATCTTGATGGTGTTTAATCTTTTTTTTATCTCTTCCTTATTAAATGTTTTGTTCACGTACCATTATGTTTCCGCTTTCCAGTTCTATAAATCAACTTTCATTGTTATAATTAGAGATATTGTGTAATATTTCTCGTCCGTCGTCATTTCTTTGTGGGTGTAATTGTCTCTTCACTTGATGTTCACTCCAATGTTCTCCAATAATTCATTTGTGCAACTAATTTTTTATTATCAGTAATCTGCGGCTGTCATCACCCCCCCCCCCCTCTAATTACATTAGATTTGGCTTTCATGAAACATTCCACTCCAGTCATCTCCTTTTTTATTTTACATAATCAGACCAATAGCCCAAACATGACACAGGGTGCCGTTTATTATTAAAATAACACATTGAGGAGGTTGATCTGCCCAATAGCTAAGTGCTTTATGGTTTGTATACCATTCAAAGGCATTGTGTTTTACGTCATGTACGTCATTTCTAAAGTTACAAGTTTCTCAGCAAATGTCTCAGCAGGTTACCAAATACAGACATCATCATCATCATCATCATCATCATCATGTATATGAGTAGAATTTGATGTAGTGATTAGAAATTGATGTCAGAAATAAATGAGGACAAAAATGTTTTTTATTGTTATATGTCAGGATATTTATCTATAGCATGAAAACACTCATTAGAGTGAGTTAAGTGAACTCAGTGGTGTCTTCTGCCCGCAGTGGAACACTTGATCCCTGTGAGGTCGTCACAGGGGGAGGGGGGTGGGGATGGTGTCCATGGCTCTTGACGGAGGGACCCGGCATGCCGCTAAGTCCTTTTTAATACACGGCATAGCGAACTCAAGGCTAAGCTGACGTAACCTGGCTGATGCAGAAGGGGTCAAGAGGTAGACGGGAGGCAGACCGACTGCTCTGCTGACCTGGAAACCAGATCTACATGTTGAGTTTCATGACTTTAACCCAAAGACTACATTTTTCCACAAAAAATGTCAAAGAGAAGCCGGTCAGCGTGTCGGTAAACTACGCCTACAGCATCCGGGAGAACTAAGGTGTGTTCAAGTGAAAGTTTGAGGACAGGAGTCAACACAGCCTGCAGAAACCACTGCAGCAGTCACATGACGTCATATCAACCTGAACGCACCTTTTATGCTGTTCAGTTTGTCATAACTCATCAGAATATATGAGAATATAAAATATCCATCAACAATTAGGAAAACAGCTATGTTAATCAGCAAATAGCTGTTATCAACATGAAATGATTCGTGTTCTTATTTCTGTTTCTTTAGAATACAAAGCGTGTATGTTTGGGCTCAACCAGCAAGATATTCTAGTTCTGAAGAAAAGACACAAGAAAAGAAAAGAAAAGGGGAAGTGTATAGCACAAGAGGAACTTGACATTTACCTAATTGACATTTGGGCTTTAAGGAGCAGCTGTGTGTGTGTGTGTGTGTTTGCTTTGACACCAGTTTGACACCAACAACATCATCACAGACATGTTTCAGGAATCAAAGGGGTTTGCATTTGACCTTGATGCATTTTTTATTTTCATGGACATCATTGCGGCTTCATTCAAAACTTTAATACTTTCTTTGACGGAGGGCTTCGAAAGATTCACGGCGGATCACCACGACTGTATTACACATGTGAGGCCGGCGGGAGCAGAGCGGGGCGCAGAGGCTCAGGGCTTCATTAAGTGAACTCGTGAAGTGTGTGAGAGGTCAAAGCCCACGCAGCGCTGCCTAATAAGAACACCAGCAGCCCTCCACACCCCTCAGGCCCCTCTGCCCCCATCAGACACTGGGCCTGTCAGTTAGCATCTCAGACCCCCTTACTGGTCCTCTGTTCCGCACCAGTAAGCCCGCCTGGTAACCACTAACCACTGGGTGGTGTGTGTGTGTGTGTGTGTTCACACAGAAAAGCACAAAAAAGGGAGTTTCACTCTAATTTACTCTTTTTTAAATAGACACCATTTTTGTTTGAAATGAAAGCAAATCTTGACCGCTGTGGATTCAGACTTGTGTCATCTTTTGTCTTGATTATTTTTTGTCTCATGTGTGCGAGGACCGAGGCACACCCAGCATACAGTGTGCTGACCACGACCACCGAGCTGCATTATATCCCAGAGTTATCCTCAAGGCTTCTTACACGCTGACTGGCAGTCGGGCTCATCAATGGAGCCCGGGTCCCCCACTGACTGACTCTGTCACCCCCAGGACTACCTCCTCTTCTTCCTCCTTCCTCTCTCCTCCTTCTTCTTCCTCCTTCCTCTCTCCTCCTTCTTCCCCCTCCTTCCTCTTCCTCCTCCTCCTTCTTCTTCTTCTTCTTCTTCTTCTTCTTCTTCTTCTTCTTCTTCTTCTTCCTCCTCCCTCCTCCTTCTTCTTCCCTCCTGGAGGCCTCCTCCACACACATGCCACTTTAACATGCACTTTAACTTAAACACACGTCACACGTCTTTTTTTCTTAAATTAACATTCGGGGCTAATTAAAAAACATCCGGGGCTAGATGTTTTAGCCTAGGGATGCCACTGGTATAGAGGCCTGTCTCCAGTGTTCGAATGGTACATTGTGTTATCACCTTAGAAGACAAACTGAGGGTTATAAAACCCATTTTATGTGAGCGCAGCTGAAAACAGTTATGCTGGTGAGAGAAGCTATAAAACTGGCCTTTCTTTGAGCGACAAGTTTGAAGAACAACAATAATATTTAAAATAAAAATCATTATTTCTAACCTAATGCTGTGACTATATTTTCTATTCATTTTGCAATTAACTTGATAAATAAAAGTTAGATTTTTCATGGAAAACACGAAATTGTCTCGGGGGGGTGACCCCAAACTTTTGAACAGTATATGCTCAGGTGTTTATGAAAGCCTTCTAATTGTGTGTGAATGGATTGATTCTATTCATGAATTCTTCCTCTGTCAGTAGACCCCTCTAGTGACAGGTGTCCCAATGAGCACCGACCGGGATTTCAACGTTGTCACAAAAACACAAATTAGTTTTGAAATGGTCCACGATGTGTTCAGTTATATGGTCGACAGAGAGACGACGTTGGTTACTGTGAACGTTTCATTCCTCCAGTGGTCATATTATCTGCTTTCGGCTCCCTCAACCAATACGGCCTTAGCCAAGACCGTTACTGGAACAACAACTCCCCTGAAGTTCACTGAAGTGAGAATCTCTCGCATTCCCTTCCCCCTCTCCACAGACACCTGTGGATTGTTGACTATTCCCGGGACCTTTTCAAGGCTGTCTCCATGGCAACGACCATCTTGCGAACTGAGAACTGTCTGATTGTGGCCTGGGGGAAGACGACAACACAGGCCACTCACACACGAACTTTCAACACGCCTTCGCCTGTTTCCCATTGCAAGTCATGTTTAAATGTCTGTGCTTATGTGCTGAGGTGTGTGTGTTCCTGCTCCCACACTGTCCTCCTATAGGAGCGTAGTCTGAGGGTTGTTCTTCTCTCCTCTTTACCCTCATGTTGTGCTGTAATCTTTCATCCTTTACGTCTCTTCCGGCAGTGAACGCTGGCGCATTTAGCTGCCGCTGCTCTCCGGTTGTCTTAACTGTTTTTAATGTGTTGTACAGCGACCTTGAGTGCCTTGAAAGGCGTCTTATAAAATAAATGTATTATTATTATTATTGTTACGCAGCCGCTTCGGCTCACACTGCTTCTATTGATTCGGAGAGCGAGGTGAAGGCTTCACGCAATCCACATAAATGACAGCAAGGATGTTTTTCGCCAAATATAGTTTGTCAGTAAACCTGGGCGGCCCTTCCAAGTGAAGTCATTATGTCGGAAGAACTATCTTATCCATTGAATTGAGAGGTTTTTATTCGCTAATTTCACACTCATCCTTACATGTGACCAATGTGCTCCCACAAAGTGCCTCTGTGTCTCGTCTGACAACACAGACTGTGGCCGGCTGATCAGGGATCTGTGTTTGTCTTGTTACAACGTCAACACTTAAATTACTGCTGTTTCCGGACTCTGTTTGTGTGTGTGTGTGTGTGTGTGTGTGTGTGTGTGACTGTGTAAATCACTGAGACTGGATGCAGCAACCCTGTGATCGGCTCTGTCCACACACACACACACACACACACACATAACCCAATCAATCTGACTACATGACACAACCAAACACACACACACACACACACACTCCAGGCTGTCCCTGCTCTGTCAGTAGCTGGCAGCCCCTCGTCTCTTTCCGACTGGGAGCTGATGAGAGCAGGGAGGCGGTTGCCGTGACTGCAGCGGTGGCAGCGAGTGAGAAAAGCCATCACAGCTTGTTTCCACAACAACACATCAGTGATTATTAGAAGGAGTTACTTCCTGGTTTGGCATCCCGTACTATTAAAGGAGGGGCCGGTCGGGCGCCAGTTCCCTCTGAGGTGTATCGAGTTGATGAGGTCAGAACAACAAATACACACCGGCTGCAGGAAGTGTTGTCGGCCTTTTTCCGGAGTTCGAGTCGAACCTCCTGTTGGACGAGCCGTCGCTCCACGTCACGTTTAACTTCATCAAACGTTCTGAGTGCTTTCACTCGCACACGCTTCATGAATGCGTATATGTTGTTGGCAGCTTGTAAAATAAAAAATAAAAGAATAATACGATGAACCATAGTTTTTGCAGCCATTGTCAAATAAATGTGTTTATATTCTTCTTTGTATATGAGCCACCATTAACATCAACTAACAACAATGATATCACAAATAATGGACACTTTGAAAATAGGTCGGACGTCACCTGAACTCTCGTCAAGTCGAGTCAGTTTTAATTATATAACTGAAAATCACAAATGTGCTCTCCAAACTGCAGCGACGCTTAATTCTTATGATGAATCATTACGTGGGTTACAGTTGGTGAAGGATTACCTCATTGAACTGCTAATGCACAGACATTTTTATGTCTGTAGTGTTTATTTGTTGCAAATATTCTCTACAAACTGCACGGCAAAAAGTGTCCTCCATCCTCAGATGTTCATCTTGATATCAATGAATCAATATTTTATTACAGACTCAAGGTCCAGACAGTACCAAACATGAAAATGTAATAAAAAACATACAAAATCACAAGTAAAAAACAAACAAAGAAAAAAACCTACACATGCTTTATAAATAGACAGCTGTACCAGTGTCGCCACAGCTGGGACTGGTAGCTTGTAGTGCTGAATTTTAGATTTGATAAAAACATGATGATCTCATTTTTCAGAGTTATCATATGTATAACAAATATGACATTTGTGACAAGGCGGTCACAATAAAAACATTGAACTATACGCCAAACCGTTTAGTTTCTTTCGACTCGTGACTCTCCTTCGGACAGAAACACGCAAAGACGTTTCCTCGGCCTGTGTCTTCCCTTCCCCTCTGTTCCTCTCTCTTCTCATCAGCGGCTCTATTGACTGGAGCCTCCCAGCCGTCCCTCCATTCTTCAAAGGGGCACGATCTAAATTAATCTGCCACCCGGCGCCGGCTCGGTCCCTCGTTCACCCTTCTCGTTCGTGCACAAGAAGAATACAGGCTCCTCTTCCCTCTGTTTTTCTTTCCCATTCTGTTGCTGCTGCTCCAGGGTGAGCGGCGGGTCAGGCCTATTAGCCTTTTTCACTGTTAACCGCCTGCTAAACAAGACAAGCTTTTATTTCACTCACAGAAACACACACACACACACACACACACTGACTAATCAGGCAGGCACAAATGCGGTTACATCTACAAGCTCTGTAACTCACTTTGTTTCAATTCATGGTCATTTAGAAAAATATTGTTCTCCGATTATAATTAACTTATTCTCTTTTTCCTTATTTCAAATAATAATTGCTGCACCCCTCCTATTCAGTTTCAGAGCGAAAACACCAACAGTGATTGCAAAGGATCATGGGAACTACAATTTGCTTAATAACTCTTTGCTGGAAGGAGATAGACAGAGGAGTCATACATTAAAATCAGATGGTATGATTCATGTTTTAAGGTGATATATTATACAAGCTTGTTTGAATTAAAAAGTAAAGCCTGTCAAACCATGAGCGATGGAGTTTCTTGGAGTGGCTACCTGTGTTGTTAATTAGTTAACTGGAAACACCTGTTGCAGTAAACTGATTACATTCATGCTGTATTTTTTCCTAATTCGTAATTTAAATGGGACTTTCTTTGAGGGCTTCTTTAAAAGCACACTTCTTCCTACCTGGACCAGTCTTACCCTGCACGTTATTTAGTAATTAGGTATGTTAGTGGTTTCTTTTGTTTTCTGTGGAGCTTGCTATGCTAACGTATAGTTAGCTTATGAGGGAAACCACCAGAGAAACTCTGCTATTCGATATAAAACATTATTTCTTTATTGCTTTTGCAATGAGTCTCAACAACCGTGTGTAAGTGACCTTGTAGGGTAGATGTTGGGTCAGGATCCTCCTGCATGTGGTGAGGCCTGGAAGGTTTTGTGTCACTTAGCTTGACCTTAGCCTTTGTAGTTAGCAGGTAATATTATTGGCATCTAATTTTTCTTTCTTTGCTATTTTTGGGTCAATTAAGCCGGGATAATACATACATAGCAAACCCAGGGCTCTTAAGTTTTGAAGACAGGCAAGAGTGACATTTCCATCACCCCCCCCCCCCCCCCCCCCCCGCTTGATTCCTCCACGGTGAGGGCAGCGCGGCCAGCTCATGTTTGCGCGCTGCGGCACATTAAAACATTAAATAGCCGAGAGTTTTTTTCAGCGTGAGAAATACGATGTGTGGCGGGAGTGCGTGACTTAAGACCGAAATGCGTGAGTCTCACGCTCAATGCGTGCCACTTGAGAGCCCTGCAAACCTACATAAATAATGTGTTTATTACAAACACACTATGCTTTTGTTTCCATGCTACAGTTGCACGGGGTGATTGAAAGAAGACCATCAAGTAAAGGTGAGGAGGATGTAGTCGTCGGATCAGATCTACCTGTCGTCCTTGTAAAGTATTTGAATTGCTTTCCCTCCTCCGTGCCTCAGGGACAGAACACATGTAACCTACCGTCCTTCTGCTTCAGTCGCTTCATCGGTCGTACACGCCACCTCCAATGTTCTCTCTCTCTCTTCTGTGTTGCTGGAATTTCAGCTTACATAACCCAACGACACTCTGACCGTGTGGAGGTCAGAGTATATTATTGGACGGTTCAACTGAAAGAGGCCAAGGGGAGGTCAACCGGTCAGGGATTACAACAGTGCAGATCCCATTTGGGACATGACATGAAACAAAGATGCAAAATAGCCTCTTGGCTAATAACTCTGGCACATTTAGAGACATGTTTTTATTAATGTGCACTGTCCCTTATCAAATAAACCAAAGTATATGATATGAAACAAAGATGCCAAGGCTAGAATCAAACCTGATACATGGCATTTTTCATGGCCATGCACTGGTCAGCCACCAAAAGGCTTCATGCTTTTGGACCAACAATGATGAAGATGAAGATGATACAGCAGAGTCGTGCTGTTTAATAACATGAAGCCAGAGTTGTTTGTTCTGTCCATCTTCATGCTGAAGGATGAATTGTTTTGGTTAACGTTCCAGTCTGGAATTGAGAATTATTGCCAATGCATAAAATCTCCCTTTCCGATTCCTCTTTTTTCTTCTTCACGAAAACCCAAAAATTTCTGCAAAACCACGGCACACTGAGTAATATGTATTGCAGCTCCCAAATTCTATTAGAAGAGAACTTGAAGTGTCTTTTATTGCCTAAACAATTCGATTCATGAGCAGTTATTACATCATTTGGTGGCCCATGTCGACTATGAACTATTCATACACTCTGTCATACTCATTGATTGTGTTGTAACTCTGTAATGATTCCTTCTGGTCACATGACATCTATTCTTCTGTCCATCCTGGAGAGGGATCGTCCTCTGTTGCTCTCCTGAAGGTTTCTTCACTTTTTTCCCCGTGAAGAGAGTTTTTTCTATTTCTTGGCAGTTTTTCCTGATCTGATGTGAGGTCCTGGGTCAGGGATGTCATATGTGTATAGATTGTAAAGCCCTCTGAGGCAAATTCCTAATTTTTGATATTGGGCTGTATAAATAAACTGAATTGAATTGAATAAGGAAAATCAACAGATCAAAAAGTTGACAGAACCGCTGTAGAGTTTGGCTTCACTTCAGTACTTTATACTGCGAGTCCGACCTGTTTTCTCATGTTGTCATCACGTCTGAACATGGTTCCCGCTGCCTGGTTGGTTTGCATGTAGGTTTTTTTTGGACTGGGACACCCAGTTCTTGTTCTCCCTGGGTGTGCCAGTTTGGAGTGGATGTGAACTCTGTGGAGACGTTGTGGCTGATTAGGCCATGTCCTGCCGCTGTCATTAGGACACAGTGGAGACACTCAGCTTAATGGGGGAGACACATCGCAGCTAATTGCCTCAATTTGGATGAAGCCCTGTGACAGCTCGCTGGTGAGGAAGGGCACATACAAGGTCAATTGTCCTGCGCCTGAATGCTAAACTCATTTCTGATGTGTTATGATTGACACTAATAAACAAGGAAGGGTCATTATTTCAGGGTTCAGGGAGTACAGCAGCGGAGCAGGAGCCTGTTTTTCCGCCTCGGCGCAGCAAGTTTGGCGGGCGAACTCATATCACTTCGACTTTCGTCATTCCAACGTCATCGAGCGATTCCCAGAGCGCTGTTGTCTTTTTCTCGTCGGTGGGAAACGTTGACAAAGCGAAAAACGTCATCAAAAAGGTACAAGCGGACCGTCGGCGTCCGGCAGATGGCGGCTTGTGACGCCGCCGAGAAAAAAAAGGCCTTATTGCAAACGTCATTGTGAAAGAAAAATGAAAAAAAATGTAAAGTGTATGTGGCACGTTAATGTAGAATGCAAGGTATAGAAATGACCTTGATGTAAGTCTGTGTATTTTTATTTTTGCATTTTCCTAAGGAAATTAGGGGACAAGCATAGTTATAATAATCATAAATAACCATTTAAGTTATTAATGCAGATACTACCGGAAATGGTTTAGAACAAATCTCACCAAGTAAGAAAAATTGGGGAGTTGCCGAATGAGGATTAACACAAAGACTTGGAGGAACAAGTGGGGAAGTGAAATGAGCTGAAGCAGATAAATAAGGAAGTCAAAGTTGAATCATACAAAAAGTTAGTTGCGGATCGATGAGATTTAGGCGAGAGTTGGGACATGAAAGGACATCAAAAAGAAGGACTAGAAGGTGGAGAAGATGGAGGAGGGGACGGTTGTCAATGGAAAGGAGGTGGACAAGGAGAAGATGGGTTATGTTTGAACAGGAGTAGTTATTGGAAATTAAGTGTCATAGTTTAAATATGTGACGGTCCACCTTTTTTGAGACACATTTCTTCAAGAAATTCCTCATGTTGCACACGGTTGTTCACATGAAGAGTGAAGTAACTGTAATGAATGATATATTAGAGGGATGTTGCATCGTCGCATGGCAGAAAGAAGGTGGACGCAGTCATATTTTTTCCAACAGTTAATGTGCTGTACATTTAATTAATATAGCATATTTCTTCCGCTCCATAGAAAACAAATAAAGCAATATCCTAATAGCTTGGGAAAAAAATTGGAGAGAAAGCGGGGAGGCCGGATGAGTAGAGGTAAAGGAGGCAGAAAATAAAGAGGAGGTGGTTATTCAAGAGGCGGGTGGAGGTAGAGAGACGTGGAAGCAGCACAGGGTGCGTGCCTCCATCCCAGACACACTGGAGACACGTCAACAAAGACAGGAGAGGGGACGACATGCAAATGCAACACGCTAATGACCTCCATGCACACCAAAAACACACAATTACACAAGTTTCTGCCCTAACGCTGAAATCCTTCAGAACAGATCAGATCACCTTTTACTGAAGCTGGGTTTACACGTAGCTTCCAAAACACCAGTGTGTGTGTGAGTGTGTGCGCGTACCAACTTGTTGGACTCGTGAAAAATAATTAATTAAAAAGACGTTAGACTAAAATGGACAATTAAATGGCAGTTAATGAAAGATATAAATGTTGGAAAATGTAAGAAGAAATAATCAAGAGAAACCCACTAAACCAATCAAATAAATTAAGTTTATGTATTATTGCATCCATGCCTAAATGTGCTTTAAATTTCAGATAATAAAACATAGTCATAATAATGAAAAACAATAATAATATATTTTTTAAGTATCCATACATAAATAGATTTTAAATGCCATATAACATTATAAATGATGATCATAGTGACAAATAATATTGATTATATTAGATGTTAATTGAGGTATGCACATTTACATTGAAACTATTACTTATAATTCAGATTAAATGACAAAATGTTAAATAAATAAAGTGTTTCTGTTATGCTAGAGGGAAAAGAATGCAAATGTATAATGTTATCTTAATTTCTTGAGTTAAATGTGTATTTATATAACTATTAAAACATATATATGTACATATTCACATGTACATATTGTCCTTCATTTAAGAAGGATGTTCATTTTACAACTAATTATAAGCTAACAATAGAAAACAATATGACACCTTTATAATTACTAACTATTTAAAGAAAGCATATTTATTTACACAACAATAACAAATAATCCGTTGCTGCAATGTGATTGTTGTTCTCGGGATCCAACAATGCTACTCTAACATGTTCAAGGTGAAGTCTAAAAGTATTGATGAAAGTTGAATTTAAAATATTGAAAAAAAAAAAATGTAATGTAATATAAAATACAATAGTGTAGAGTGAATAAACTAATATAAAGTAAATGCATATATGAAAACTGATGTAGGCTGATATTAACAGAATAAAATCTGTCGTTACAATAAAAGTAGACAAACTAACTGATGTCATGAGAGGAGGAGGGCCAAAATAAGGATATATATATATATATGTACTGTATGTCTATATATATATGTGTGTAGATATGTATATGTGTGTATATATACATGTGTGTGCATGTATATATATATATGTGTGTATGTATATATATATATATATATGTGTGTGTATATATATGTATGTGTATATGTGTTTGTATATATATGTGTGTGTATATATACTGTATATCTATATGTGTTTGTATCTATATATTGACACATATATACATATTATATATACATGTATATTATATATTATATATTTTATACATATATACATATACTGTATATTATAAATATATATATATATATAATATATATATATATGTATAAAATATATAATATATAATATACATGTTTATATAATATGTATATATGTGTATATATATAGATACAAACACATATAGATATACAGTATATATACATATATATACAAACACATATACACATACACACATATATATATATACATACACATATATATACATAACAAAAAATTTATATTGTTTCACAAATATTGTGGTACAATGTGTCAATTTTCTTCCAAGTAACTAAATAAAAGAATACGGTACAGTGTGGTAATCTACATCCCTTTAAAATGATCAGTTATTTCTGGATTTCCGTTATCAGCCCTTCCGATTTGTCGCTTGTTTTGATTGTTTCATAAAATATTTTTTTCGTTATAATCGGTGTTGAAATGAAGTCAAGTGAGTTTTGAAACAACAATCTCAACTTACAATATATTTAAGACCCGCGAGAGGTGTCGGCCATACGGAAGAGACAGAAGGAGACAGAAAACAAGAAAACAAAAACACGTAATGAATATAAAAAAAGAAATACAAATTCCTTTTCTAACATTGGTAAAAGATGGAAGAAAAGCAGAGGAATCCAGAAAGGAAAGGAACATTTGAGAGAGAGAGAGGGAGAGGGAGAGAGAGAGAGACAGAGAAAAACTGAGAGGAAGAACAAAAGAAAAAGGAAGAGAGCAATGTGTTGTCCCGCGCTGCCCTTTTCCATCCTGGAACACCACTTGTGGCACATTCAACCGCTGAAGCTGCTAGCCAATCGCCTCTCCTCATTTCCCCTGTCACCCTGCATCATTGGGGTCAAAGGGCGCTGTGCCTCCCAATTAATGAGCCAGAGAGCGCCTCAGCCCCCCCCCCCCCACACCTCCTCTCTCCACTTCCCAAACTCCCACAATTCAGTGGGAGACCGAAAAAATAAAGCAGAAGAGGAGGTAAATCGTCCCAGGGGCGCACCCGAACACCCCGGTTTGGTGGATCCTCACCGAGTGAGGATTTTTTTGAAGTAAAAAAAAAAATAATGATTAGTTGTGTTCAGACAAATCAGCACGCAGTTGCACATTGCAAGTTCCCCTTTTTCCCCTGGCGGTAACTGTTCACCCTTGTAATCAGATCATGCCTGCTGAAGGGTCAGGAACAAAGCCATGCAAATTCTAATTAAATGTGCAGCGTTGGGACGGGCCCACGTTTGATCGCCGAGGCCTTTCATGGCCCCTAATCGCTCCTGACAGCCCCTTCCAACAGATTCTGTGACAAACTTCTCGATTTGCTTGCTCCTGCTCCTGCGGCCTCAAACAATCCAAATTAATGACCCAATTGACCAGTGGTCCCCTTGTTGATAACCTCAATGAGCTCTATGTTGCCATTCATATTGTCATGGGGGCTAAATGCCGATAGCATTTTATGGTAATTAAACACTCTTTTGGTTCCTGGCATTGAATACAAACACTGGGGGGGGGGGGGGCAGCACTGGGTTGATGCAGGTGCAGGGGAAACGAAGGGAAATGAAGTGGGGGGGTTGGGGGGTACCGAGAGAGAGCGACCCTCTTCGACCACGGGACTTTCCCACCAACATGGCCCGGCGCCACCGACACTCATTAGGTCATTACAATAAGAGGAGGGGGCTTTTTTTTTTTTTCTTAATTAAAAATCTCATTAATCCCACAACAAAAGGCATGTACTGACCTCATTGGTGCCCCTGTTATCTGAATATGCCTTTATATAATGGAGCGTCTAATTGCTGCAGTTCGGCGCTGAGCGGCTTTCCCCTCCGTCCGACCCGGCAAGGTCCGCTGCACGGCGAGTGAAAAGGGAGCTAAAGAGAATCGGGCTCCCGGGGCGACCGCCGGCCTAATGGGAAACTGCTTGTTCTGCCACTGTTTGAGGTCTGAGCGTGAACACAGGTGGGACGCATGTCACATTATTACAGTCACCCTGAAAAGATGAATTATTAGGAGGTTTTAAAAGAAGCATATCAGCGGTATCGTGGTAATAATAATAATTATCCAGTCGTGATAAGTTTTAAAAGCGAACCTTAAAAAATAAGTCAGGCGTGTCGTGCGGGAAGGTGAGGGCGATCTGATTGGCAGGTGAGCGGTGGTCTAACCTGCTCACGCAGGTGTTGTGTTTACCACGTGTCGACCATCTTAGCGTCGCGTGCTAACCTACAAAATAAACTCTCAAATAAGAAAAGAGGAAACAAATCCCAATGTGCAGGTTCAATTTAAATGTGTGATTAAAAAATGTTGAAGTAGTGTGCATCAAAACCTGATGTCATATCTTCAAACACGTCTATGAGCCACACTATTGCACCGAGTGACATGTTCATTGCCATGAACACACACACACACACACACACACTGGAGACTTTTTATTTATTCATTGTTTTTCACTCACATTGTTGGTTTTGGGGTTTTCTTGGGATTTGTTGACAAAAGAAATGTAGTTTTTACATAAAGGGGAAAAAAGATATTGGTGTTTGTCAACACTGTTTTTTTTTGTCCAATGTGGCTCAGTGGTGGAGCCGGGTCATCACTATGGCAGTGTGTGTGTGTGTGTGTGAGAACGTGAATGTATGGTTAGAGTCCTGATGGGCAGGTGGCCCCTGTCATCAGTGTGTGTGTGTGTGTGTGTGTGTGTGTGTGTGTGTGTGTGAATGGGTGAATGATGACATGGTGAAGCTCTTTGAGTGATCGGAAGACTAGAAAAGCGCGACGCAGGTCCATTCACCATTTAAAGGCTAATGTTGACATGTTGTCACCTGACCGGTTGGTCATGTGACTCACGTAACTCGTTTTTCCCTCGCGACCGCGGTAAGTTGTTAGTTGACTTCAACAAAGCTCTGCTCCTAAAACTAAACTATCTAAACCTTCCTGTGAAGATGGAAGGTTCTTTTGAAAGCACCCGATGTCAGTAAGGACTAAAAACATGGAAAACTCACCAAAAGCATGATGGGAACTGTAGTGTAAACAAGAAAAAGACATTCCTGTCACTATGTTTCAGTCACAGGAACAGGAACTCCAAATTATCTCAAATGATGGCTTTTGTGAATAGAGTAACTTATTCTGAGAATAGGAAACCGGTTGTATTTCTTATATGTTGGTCAACACCATTAACCTGCAAATAAAGAAAAACAAAACAAGGAACAGCAAAGAGTTCAAAGGGTTACACTCCAACAGACAAGAAAAGAAATGGCACATTAATATTTAAACAATTGTGGAAATGCTGGCTTTTCATTGAAACGTTGACTTTGAGTCTACAGACTGATGTCATAAGGTGTCCCTAATATTTGAATAACTGCATCCTGATGAGGAAATTCATACTTTAATACATGCTATGTATACAATGGTGGAAGAAAGGTGATGTTATATTATTTAAATGTTATTACCTGTGGAGTCGGAGCACATTTGAACTCATTTACATATTGTTGCATAGTTAATTCTAATTTATCTGTAAACTTAGAAACTCCAGCAGTCAAATAAAAATAAAAACTTCATATTTCCCTCTGAGATGTCGTGGAGTATAACATTTTATGAAATTAAAGTAAAAAAGTAAAAACTGCCTCAAAGTTGTACATGAATCCAGTTTCTGAGTCTGATGTGACGGGCTTGAGAAGAACTGGAATTCAGGGTTCATCAGAATTCACCCCCAACAGGTGACATCCCAGTTTCTACCTGTCAATCAAATGGCGTGGTAGTCGTGGAAACGGCGGCGTGATCGCTGGACAACCCTCTGCAGAGGTTAACGAGGACAGAAACCAAAAACGCCCGTGGCGATGGAGTGATGAGAGGGGGAGGAGGAGGAGAGAGAGAGCGAAGGGAGGGATGAAAGAGTGCAGGAGGAGAGATGAGTGATCCAGTCATCCAGAGCAACCAGACATCCCAGGGGACAGGAAACACCGTGTTGACCCATCGTCTGCACCCGCCTTCCTCCCACGTCTTCGTTTTCACCGAGTCCATGTTGAAAATATCTCTTTTTATGTATAATATTTATTTATTTGTCATGTCCATTCTTATCAATGAGTACAGATTTAGCGTCTTACGATAATTGTTAAAGGGACAGTAACACAAAACATTCTGATATCATTTAAGTGATTTGATTAATGATAACTGTCCAGACGCTTGCAATTTTTTTGTAGTAATAATGACTGCACTCATAATCATCTATAAATGAACAAGTGTGTTTTCAATGGGATGTTCTAGGGCTGAGATGAATGAGACCTTCAGACAGGAGAACACATTAGTTCAGATGAACTGTCCTTTTCCTTTAAAGGGCCATCACTTTAAATCACTTCATAAAACCCATTTTTATAGAACAGCTTTTAAGAGATGTCGTCCTTTTATTCAGTTCTTTGGTTCCCCTAGTTTAGTTTGTTATTATTATACCTGCCCGTTGAAAGAGTGACAGCTCGCACCTGTGACCACGCCCATCAGTGATGTCATAGTGTACGACACACCCTGAAGGACACTTCGCTGCAGCTAAGTGAGAAGTTAAACCCCTTGAGGTCAGTGATATATAGATTATATTTTTGTTAAGATATATATTTTTTAATTTCTCAAAACACATTTTGAACTGGCAATTTTGCAGCTTTTAAGAAGATTCAACGTCACTATCAGGCACGTGCACAGACATTTTGGGGGGCAGGTGCTCAAACCAAAAAAAAGGGCTCCCATCGGCAAAAGGATTTTTCTATTGATCACTGCAACTTGAAGTTAAGTAACTGGTTGCCAGCAACACCTGAAACACATTGTGTTGTGAGAAGACATGAGAGCTGAACAAAATGACATTTTTTCTATTAACAATACAATTTGTTTTTAGTTAAAAAATGATAGGAGCGAAAAATGCCATAATAAACAACTTACTAACCTCGACCGCTCTGGAAATGCGGGAAAATGTTGGGAAATATCAAACCTCTGTAAAAACGTTATAAATGACCACACTCTCGGTTAGTAAGTAGTTATTACAAGTGTTGTTTTTTCTTGCGTTTAGTCTTTTCATCCTCTTCAATACCCATAGATTGATCTTTAAATCCTCTTCAATACTCATAGATTGATCTACATCTTTAGATCTATAAAAACAATTTATAAAATAAATTAATAAGTTCAACATACTTTCGAAATTGTCTCCAGCAGAAGGGGCACTTTTCTCATCCAGGGCTTGAGCACCACTAGGGGTCTATCTGTGCACGTGCCTGGTCACTATATACAGGGGTGCACATAACTGGTACGCAGGTACGCATGGGCGAAAATAATCAACAATGCGTAATGCCACTTGTGTTACTTCACGCCTTTGCGTACTTGACCGATCTGATGTTGATCGTCTCTAACCAGCAGCATGTCATTCTGTCTCTACGTGTCGCGTTAACACTTCTCCGCTCTCCGTCTCCCGCGCCGCAGAGCTCCGATGCCGGCGCGCGCATCGCTCAGCCGTGATGCGCGCACACAGGTGAGCACACTCTCACGAGCACCCCCCCGTAGGTGGACGTCACAAAAGCTGACGGTACATATGGAGTGAGTACCAAACACCATCTCCCGGTACTCATCTGAGTAACTCACTGAAAAAGTTATGTGCACCCATGACTATATATATATATATATATACATGAATACTATAGGCCTGTAAAAAAATACACACCGTGCATTATGATATTCATATTAATCCCTTTTTAAAGTTAATTTACTGTTTTGTATTAACAATACCGCACATGTGACAACAGATGCCATTTCAATTTTTTGGACAAACAAATCAGAAATCTTGGCAATCAAAATAAACCGTTTTACTTACTCTGGGTTAAACAAATTAATCAATAATAAAAAACAAGTATATTAACCATTAGCAGAGAAATCAGGAGCACCTACAATGATAGTTTTGATGTGTAGAATTAGCTGATGTTTGGAAAATAAAAACATGTTGACAGCTTGTGCACCTGGATGGCAAGTAAACAAACTGCCAGTAAACAACATGTTTTCAGATAAGATGAAAGTCGTTTCGCCTTTTTTTCCTGCCGTCTATTCCTAGCGTGCGTCACATGGTTGGACCGCCGTGTCCATCAACGCTGCTCCTGATTGATTTGACATCTGATTTATTTCTGAGTTCCTCTTTCCAGATTTCCACTCCCGTTTGCAGCCGGTGTGTTTTTCCTGCTCTTTAAACTCTCCTCCATTCCCCTCTCAGTGCCGCCTCCTTTGCCCTGACCTCGGCCCTCGCTGCCTCCCTGCTGTGGTATCCCAGAGGCCCCCCGGGGGGCAGCAGGCTCCTTCTTTCCCCCTCCAGCCCCCCCCCCCTCCACAGGAAAGCCCCCAGACTGCCACCAAATACCTCCACAGATTCTTCCTGTGGCTCAGATGCGGCGGGAGGCCCCTCGCGGCTTGTACGCCTTCACTTCCACCGCAGGGCCTCGGAAATACCTGAGAGCCTGAGTGAGGTCGGCGTTTATCTGCGGTGCTCGGACCACGATTCCCTGCCAAGAGGTGCAAACCACAGATGTTCCCACTGAGATACTGATGTTATCTGTTCTAGGATGCAATCCTGCACACAAACCATTTCAGACCGGGAGGGGGGGGGGGGGGGGGGTTGTTTTATGAACAGCTAAAACAGGTTTTCTGTTATTAATCCAAACAAAGCATCAGCTGCTGCAGTCAACATTAATTACACCTTTATGTATGTAAAGCTCAAGCACTATCATCAAACACACATCCATCATACTACACCTGTCGTAACTGCACCCCCGGGCGGAGGCTCACATGGTATGTTCTGGCTAATTGCCCACAAGGTAATGATGATAATGATGAGATGTTCACAGTGACCTGATGTGTCTATTTGGAAAGTCTGAAGAACGCCGCTCTGAAGTTACAGCTGGTTATCGGGCGCCATCGAGTGGTCAGAAGTGGACGTTGCACAACTTCCAGCATTTAAAACGTTTAGTTTTCTGATAAATCAGATAAAATATTTGCAACTAAATGTCCTTCACTGAAGCATATGTTCCCCAGCTTTAATTAGTTAATATGCGATCCATCAGATATATTAAAGCTCCACCAATAGCAGATGAGGAGAGGAACACTGTCACATGAAGGAGATACAATGAAGGTTTCTACCATCAGCCTTAAAGCTATTTTGGACAGGAAGCTTTTTTAAGTCAAGTGGACGATCAGAGGATTCGGAAAGATGTTCAGCTCAACTTTAATGAAAGTGTCTCATGCGTTTTTGAAATAATATAACCGTATAACCTTTAGAGTACGGTTGACAATGCTTTGTCATAAAATAAATTTCCTTTTTTGAAGTTGTAGCATGAAAACAAATGCGTTTGCTTCTTCTTCCATCCTGAAATGTGTCAATCTATGGCTACAAATGACTCAATAGCTGGATGAAACTTTATTCTGGAGACATTTTTGATATTCTGAGAATGCTCTATTAAATCCTCCCCCCTTTGCTGATGGATTTATCCTCGAGTTACAAGATGCCCTCACTTTTTCAAGCTCAACTGACACCTACACTTGATTCGTTGATGATGTTTAGATTTGTTTTAAACATGTTCTTCTCTCCAACTCTATGGAGCTGTGGGGAATACGTGAAAAGAGAATAACTACAAGTATATGTTTTATATTATGCAATATAGATCCATCCCTAAACGCTGTTCACTCTCAGCCGACACCAGCAGAGGGCCTCATAGCGACCCCAGAATGATCAGAAGTTCAGAAGAACAATGCTTGTAATGGTCTTAATCAGGGGTGTCAAACTCATGTTCACCGTGGGCCTAATCAGCGTCATGGCCGCCCTCTTAAAGGGCCGGAAACACTTTATAAACTCCTCGATGATATTGTTAAATAACTCTCTTTGCATTTGATTATTGTTTATTTGAGTGTAGAAATATTATACATTAGAAAATGTATTTAATATTACAACATGAATCCATTTAATCCTCAACTTTCAAAATAAAAGCATATATACATACACATTTTTCTACCAAGCAGAGATGACCATTCTGTGTAATATTATCTAACATTATTGTTTTTTTATGAGAATGTGCTAGAACTAGAAAATGACACTTCTCTTTAATTACAATAATGTAATGTAAAATACACGTTGGCCATTAAGATGTCATTTAAGGGATGATTCTGCATCTGTGAGAGGAATGGGACACTCGCATCCCTCAATTAAGGATGTTCTGTTGATAATATATAGATGGTTAATGAGTTTTTTTTTTTTTACTTCACCACAACATCAACAACAGGCTTGAATGTGCGTCACTGAGCTGTCCAGTGTACTGAAGTGTTATGTTGTGCTTATTTGTGTGTATGTGTGTGTATTCAAAAGTGGGATATGAATAGTGTGGACAGGGTTGCAGCCATTACTGCATGCTTCGTATTCCAACTGTTTATGAAAACAAATTATCTAAATACTCTGTTTGTATGTCATACTATTAGATAATCCAGAGTATGGTGTGTGTGTGTGTGTGTGTGTGTTTGTGTGTTGCTTTTATTATTATCGTAAATATTATAGTAATTATTCTGGATTGTTATTTTTTTTAAACCTGTTGATTGCATGATATTTGGATACCCTAATGACATCATCCTCAGTGTTCCTGGTAAAGAACAGCACACCATTTTAGATTGAGTTAAAATAATAGTAAAGTAAATAATTCTATTGTCATATTTGTCTTCTTTTTTAATTTATTCTAAGTCACTTATTTATTTCTCACAGAGAAGCGCACGAGAACAAACACACAAAGGCTATGTGCCTCACGCTGAGTCCCTCGGCCATAAATCGTGATTATGTCATAAATCAGACATTACATTTTTATAAATGATATACATATTTCTGGACTCGACGCTGCACTGGACGGCACCAACGTGCTAAGGAGGGAGCGATCCCCGCAGAGGGTTCCACCACCTGACGGTGAGTCTGAGCTTCACACCAACAGAGGTGAGTCGGTGCGAGTCAGACCGGGACCGAAGACCGGGACAGAGACCGGGACAGAGACCCCTTCAGTCCCTGTGGAGACATCTACCGTCGATAGGATTTATATTTTAAAAAGAAGAAAATCTCTATAATTATAACATTTTCTGAGGATAAATACGCGCGGATCTCTCTTCTGTTTGTTTTTTTGCGCTTCAGACAAAAGGATCTGAGTTTTTTGTTTTTAAAGAAGAAAGTCACATGCAGGATTTTATTATTGTAGACACTTTATCTTACTGTTTTTTTATTCTTCACTGAGAGATCAGAGGATGCTTTGTGCGTCCGGAGCAGCTGGACAGAAGCGAAGCGGATATTAATAACCACCTGTTACAACTTTTGGGGGAGAAAAAAAACATGGAGAACTACTCGACGTGGAGTAATTTCACCCAAGTTCTGTCGGATCTGGACGGGACGGGCGAGGAGGAGGAGGAGGCGGAGGAGGGCGGCGGCGGGAGCGGTGGTACCAACGGGGGACTGCGCGTCCTCGTCGGCTGCGTCCTCTTCCTGCTCATCGTGTCCACGCTGCTCGGGAACACGCTGGTGTGCGCCGCCGTGGTCCGGTTCCGCCACCTGCGCTCCAAGGTCACCAACTTCTTCGTCATCTCGCTGGCCGTGTCCGACCTGTTCGTGGCCGTGCTGGTGATGCCCTGGGAGGCCATCACCGAGGTGACCGGCACGTGGCTGTTCGGACGCTTTTGCGGGGTCTGGATCGCCTTCGACATCATGTGCTCCACAGCCTCCATCCTGAACCTGTGCATCATCAGCGTGGACCGCTACTGGGCCATCGCCAGCCCCTTCAAGTACGAGCGGAAGATGACTCACCGCGTGGCGTTCGTCATGATCGGCGTGGCGTGGTCGCTGTCCATCCTGATCTCCTTCATCCCGGTGCAGCTCAACTGGCATCAGGTCGGGGAAGAGGAGCAGGAAGGAGAGGCGATGGCGGACGTGATGGAGATGATGGTGGCCAGTGGCAGGAATTTCACCAACAGCAGCAACCTCAACGCCAGCACGGGCGCCAAGAGCTGCATTGCCAACCTGAACAAAACCTACGCCATCTCCTCCTCCCTCATCAGCTTCTACTTCCCAGTGGTGATCATGATCGCCACCTACACCCGGATCTACAGGATCGCCCAGACGCAAATACGCCGGATCACATCATTGGAGAGGGCGGCGGAGCAGGCCCAGAACCAAGGCCACGCAGGGAACCGGAACCAGCAGCATCAGCAGCAGCCGCACAGGCCCAACGAGGAGGCCTCGCTGAAGTCGGCGTTTAAGAAGGAGACCAAAGTCCTGAAGACGCTCTCCATCATCATGGGCGTGTTCGTCTGCTGCTGGCTGCCGTTCTTCGTCCTCAACTGCACGGTGCCGTTCTGCGACCCGCCCTGCGTCAGCGACACCACCTTCAGCGTCTTCGTCTGGTTCGGCTGGGCCAACTCCTCCCTCAACCCGGTCATTTACGCGTTCAACGCAGACTTCCGCCGGGCCTTCGCCACCATTCTGGGCTGCAACCAGATGTGCCCCAACAACGCGGTGGAAGCCGTGAACTTCAGCGACGAGCTGGCGTCCTACCACCACGACACGACGCTCCACAAGGAGACGCTGGTGCCCGCGCAGCCGCAGCAGCATCACCAACAGCGCACCATCAACGTCGGGTCCGACCACCTGGAGGACATGAGCCCCCAGTTTGACGAGGAGTCGATCGTCTCCAACGGTTCCCGGAGCCACGACGGACTGCCGCTGCTTCCCGCCACCGTCCAGCTGGAGGACGAGCCGGAGATCTCCCTGGAGACGATCACGGCGTTCACGTCGGTGGCGGCGGGGCTCGAGAGCGACGCTCTGCTACCGGGACAAGTCCACCAGGAAGTGCATGGAGCTGGCAGCCATAACCAAACAGGAAGTTATGCTGTGTTGCTTTCAGAATAAAGGCGTACGCTTGACGAAATATCGAAACATCGCAGGACTCTACAGCCCAGCTACTCATAAATATCTGGTGAAACACACCACACCTCGGCTGTAAAGCATAAGCTTCAGATAATATGCCGACATCACACTTTACAGATTGTTTTCCGTGTGACTGCTGGATCGTTCTGTTCAGTTTTCGTGTTTGCGCTTGTTTAAATGGACGTAGATTTAGTTTGATTTCATTAGACCGACTCGACGAGCTGGCGTCTACCCACTGCGACCGGCGCTCCACAAAGGCGGCTGGTGCCCGGCGCAGCGCAGCAGCATCACCAACAGCGCACCGTAGCGTGTCCGACCACCTGGAGAGGGACGACCCCAGTTTGGCCAATTGATGCGTGTCAACGGTTCCGGCCAACGACGAGGACTGCTTCTTCAACCACCGTCCGAAACTGGAGGACAGGCGGAAATCTCTGGAGGCGATCACGGCGGTTCACGTCGGTGGTAAAGAACTAAAGGCGGCAGCTACTGGGACAAGTCCACCAGGAGAGTGCATGGGCTGAAGGCCATAACCAAACAGGAGGAAGTTATGCTGTGTTGCTTTCCAGAATAAAGCGTCGGCTTGACGAAATATCAAAACATGTGGGGTTTCTACAGCCTCTACACTCACTTAAATATCTGGTGAAACACACCACACCTCGGCTGTAAGCATAAGCTTCAGATATGCCGACATCACACTTTGGGTTTTTTCCGTGTGACTGCTGGATATTTCTATTTCAGTTTTAGTTTAAACATTGTTTAAATGGGCGATTTAGTTTGATTTCAGATAAGAGCTAAAGAAGCTGTAAGATAAGAGCTTAAAGAAGCTGTATTTAACATTCTGAACATTGTATTGCTATAAAACGACCCAACCTTGAAGTGTAATGTCTAGGACATAAATATCCCACTATCTCCCCATAGAGTGACAACAACCGACAGCATACTCATACAAGTCTGAACCGCCCACTGACACATGTTTATTATTCATTGTCTTTATCTCATACTATATGAAAAAAGGTTTAAAATGATTGATTTGTTGGCCTACTTTTAAGGGCTGATGGAGAAATTTAATTGGAGTTAAACATCTTTAAGAACCATTTTAAGATTTAGAAAATGTTTGTAGCAATACCAGTACTTATTTAAAAATGTCCTATATTTCAAATGAATCACCTCGAGGTTATTGGCTTTCCAGAAGGGAAGGTCACTTAAGCAATTTCAGCGAACAATTTGATTGACAGAAATGCTGATTTTCCCCAGGGTTACCAGAGATTATTTAACCTTCATTTTTTCCATTTTTTTGTCTTTAACATATGTATTTAACATTGCTATTGCTGTTGCTGATCTGTAGAGATCTGTAGAGAATTGCTGATCTAACAGAGATACTGAGGCGAGATGTGAGTTGTGACAACCCAGCATCTGAGAACTGAGAGACGGCTGCTGCAGCATCGACCGCTGCACATGTTTTCATGCCTTCTTTCACGTTTCCCACAACGCCGTTCATCAGCGCAACCGTTTTGGTTATTGGTTGTCATTTCTCAGGTTTTCTCTTGAATGTACATTTTTAAATTAAATGTGGCTGACGCTGTGCTTGTCTCTGTAGTGCTCCTGGTATAGTACATAGCGTTCGGGCAGTACATCGATTACAATACTTACCCCCCACCCCTTTGTTTTTGCTAATAATAATAAACAAATCTAATATGCATGTTACTCAGAGGCCATCTGTAAACATTTGGTACAAGCTGTGCGGGACACGAGACCACATCTGCTCTCAGCCATTACGCGGTGCCAGGTATGCTGGACGGGCAACCAGCCAACCTCAAAGAGCAACTCTAGATATCCCACAGGTGTTAAGCGCCATCGACAAACACCGCCAGATTATTAACTGGTGGGAAACATGTTGTTTACTGAGGGATGACATATTTGGGACACATATAACATCCTTTTATCATAGTTATAATTAACCGAGTGAAATATGAGGTAGTCCAAAGCAAAAAGAATAAAAATGGTGTATTGTTGGTGGTAATTCAATGTGTGTAGCTATTGGGCTGAAATGTAGAATCATGATCCTTTTTTTAAGATGATGTAACGTAATTCAGAATTGAACAGCTGATCCGGTTAGTAGTTCATACTGAGTACTGCTGAAGCTGCTTCATTAAAGGACCGATGTGGTTGTTAATGAAGATCGGGTCCAAAAAAAAAAGAATACAAAAAGTTCATTTTATTTCTCATTATGACCATGTGATATTTCAGTTTTTCTTTTTTTAATAAATTATTGTTTATTTGAGTGTAGAAATATTGTACGTAAAAAAATGTCTATAATATCACAACATAAATCCATTTAAGCTAAAACCTTCAAAATAAAAGCACGGGATATTTTTAAGAGAAGGTGATCACGTGTCTTTAAAGCCGCCAGGGGCCGCATAAAGTGATGCGGTGGGCCGGATTCGGCCCGCGGGCCTTGTGTTTGACACCTGTGGTGCAGAGGCAATATATCATAAAATGTGATTTGGCGCGAGAACAATGCTTTACAATCATTTCAGTCATTCGGGAAGGATGACATCATCAATACTATTTAATATTTAATTATTTATTATCTCACTATTGATGTTATCCTGAGTTTCACCAACAGAATGCGCTTCGTATTCTCACATAATGAACCAACAGGAAACCTTTCAGTCAGGTCTTGAGAACCTCTCACAAATGCTTGATGAATGAAAAAAAGAAAACAAAAATGATAGATGAAAAAAGGATGATGAATGTTTTTCTTTCCCCAGCATCCCTCTGCTCTCTCCTTTAATCTTCAGCAGGGGGGCCGCGAAAGGGGACGACCCCCTGACCCCCACAGGTGTCTCCTTCAGGCAGAGTGCATTAGTATGGCGGATGAGAGAGATGTGTCGAAGATATAGTTCCATAAAACATGACGTGTGTGTCGGTCGGGGCGGTTGACGGATGGGAAATGCGTCCAGTGTTTAAACCAATGATAATATGACATTTTATATTATTTATTCGATGTTATTGCATTCATCATTTTCACCATAAGCTTTCCCCTGACTTAACGAAATGTCAAACCGTATAACCAGACCTTAACAGACACATTTCTATTATATTTTATTCTTTTCCACGCTATAGGATCGGCAGCATTGAAGCTGCGGTTAATGTTTTTTTTATAATTAGGAATCTTTCTTACTAAGTGAAATGACCTTGAAGTGTCTGAGTGGCAGCCGTGATAAGAGTGAGTTTAATTCTCCAAATGCTTGTGATGGGTGCTTTAATGCTTCCTTTCTTATCTCCTTTAGCAAAGGATACATTGGACCATCCTTGATCAAAAGAAAGGAGATAGCGATGTCCCACAATTCCTTGCAGCAGCAACATTTAAAGCGGACTGTCGTTCCACCGTTAATGAAAACAAACAATATGCCGACCTTGAATAGATTGAACAATCATGCACTGATTTGGGATTCATGTCAACAAATATGAGTGTCCATTAACAACCATATTGTTTCACTCAATTTTAATTTAAAACATGTAATAAATACATACAAATCAAAAGAAAACGTTCCTGGTTTCTACTCAGTTGGTTTCTCACAGTTGTGTACAGATTAAAAATTAATCTAAAATTGTCAAACAATGTTTCGCTTTATTACCCGAAGTCAAATTAAAAACACATCAACACGGCCACATTTAATGACATCTACCGTGAAAATATAAAGACACATAAAGTAGACACTCAATATACTTTTATTACACCATTGTTCTACGCTTTGAATATGGATATGACCTTTCTGTTTTCATCCTTTCCTATTTCACTTCTTTTAGCTCATTTCAGAGATGCGATGACTATGCTAAGCACTGCCAGCTTCATCATCTATCATTTGCCAAAAATAAATCAAAAAAATTAATGAACATAGTTTACAATGCATTGAAATACAGAATAGTTGCAAATACAACACTTATTTTTGTCCTTAATGCCATCACGGCCTTCATTTATTAATAATTCCTATGAAGTAATATTTTAAAGCTCTATACTAATCATGTATACCATGTGCTGTGTTAATATTTCACAATTCTATGATTATCTTCTAAATTCTGTGACATCTGGGTTATAATGAACCAGAACGAGCACCATTCTACGCTCTTGACACACATACACACACACACAGGCACACACATGCACACGCGCAGACACACACCATTTCCTGTACCTTTTGAGCTGCCGATGAAATGCAATCTGCATCGGCTCCATCCAGACAATAACTAATATCAGCTCTTGCATATAAACCTGATATTTGTCTGCATCCTCCGTCCCTCCTCTCTGCCCACATCATTCTGTTTTTGGTGAAACATAATTTAAAGCTGGTGAGGAAACAGGGGCGATGCCCTCAAAAATTTATTTTTTGGTGCCTAAACCTTCAAACCGTAACCAGAGAGTTGGCACATGATGAAACAGAAGGAAATCACAGCCTGGTGACGCTGTCCGGCTGGTTGGGCCGTTGCATATAAACACTGTGTGCCGTTCTGAGCATGGACAAACAACACATGTTAAATTTGGAGGGACAGTCGTGTCTGTATGCAAGGCAAAGCAATTTGACATATTTCAATATACAAAATGTGAATGCATCAAACGCATTACAGCAACGGGACTTGTGCAGATGTGGACTTTTGTGTGTAGGGCAACGCTCAATCGATGTGAATATGCATCCAAGTGAGTTGAAAATGTTTTAACATGAGCAAAAAATGAACAACATTTTCAGAGATGAGGGACAAGAAGACATTTGAGATCACCGCGTGGGTTGTTACATCGTTGGTGCGTAGCTATAGCCGTCAGCTGGGACAAATAAACATGCAAAAACACATAAAAATATATATATATCTGAATGCCACATTTGAGAAGGTGTTGAATTTCTGGGTTTAGAATGATGGTTTTATTTATTTATTTATTTTAAATATTTTATTTAGGTCTTTTTACAGAAATACAGCCTTCAAAAGTAAGAATGCATAATAATAACTAGAACGGGCACTTGGTAGAGCGCATACCTTCGCATATTACAAGATCGGGCATTGAATTATGAACATTTTGGCATTAGTTGCCTGTCAATTGACCGCGCTATGGTAAAAAGAAGATTTTGACCTTTTAACGACCTTGACCTTTGACCCGATCGATCCCAAAATCTAATCAAATGGTCCCTGGATAATAACCAATTATCCCACCAAATTTCATGCGATTCGGAGTTATGCAAGTAACACGCATACAAATAAATAAATGAATAAATACACGGTGATCAAAACATAACCCTCCGCATGTTATGCTATGAGCGTTGTGGAGGACCCAAACGCACGCAACACAGTAGCTTCAGTATTCAATTCAGGATCTTATTAACCTGAAGTCACAAAACCAAAAAAACAACAAACAAACAAATCTCAACACGGGGGAACTGGCAGTCTCACTCCAACGTCGGGAGGGCAACTCCACCGAGCCTGTGGAGTCGGGAGGGAAACTCAACCGAGCCTGTACGCTGCTGATGAACAACTGGTCTTACCGAACGACCTGACAGTGAGCCAGAGAAAGACATGGTCCCTACCACTGCTGGTGATTACCGAACTCAACACAGCTGGTCCAATGGAAGCGGGCGCAGTGGGCGGAAACCGGGTGGATACTATAGACAGACAACACCACACAGACAGAAGGGAAACAAGACAGGAATCACACACTAGAGCAGACAGGAACCTAACAGTACCCCCTCAACGGGAGCCTCTTGGCGAACTACCAGGTCTAACGGTTCCGCCGGTGATAGGCAGTTATGAGGCCTGGATCTAAGATTCGGGAGGGAACCCAGCACCGCTCCTCCGGACCATAACCTCCCAGTCAACCAGGTACTGATACCCCTACCACGGCGACGGACCTCCAGGAGGCGATTGACCAGTAATGGGCCCCTCGATGAGCCGGGGTGGAGGGTCTGGCGGTGGATTAAGGGGCTAGAGACAACGGGCTTGAGGAGGAAACATGAAAACGGGTGAACCCTCATGGAACGTGGCAATTGAAGTTTCACCGAGACAGGGTTGATGATGGAGATGATGGGAAAGGGCCGACATATCTGGGGAGAGCTTGCACTCAGTGCGAAGGGGAATGTCCTGGTCGAAAGCCAAACCGATTGCCCGACCTGGTAGGTGGGAGCTGGCACTGGCACTCGATGTCGATCCGCCACTCTCTTATTTTGCTCAGCTGCGCAGGGCGGCCCGAGCCACTTTCCACATGCGCCTACAGCGTCGGGCAGTGCTCAAAACGGATGGGACCGCAACCTCGACCTCCTGGCTCGGGAACAGGGGCTGATAGCAAAGAGGCCTCGAAAGGATAGCCCGGTGGCGGTGGAGGAGGATTGTGGGCGACCACCCAAGGGAGATGACGACTCCATGAGGAGGGACTGGTGGCGATCACGCACCTAAGGATGGCCTCGAGCACCTGGTTCATCCTCTCCGCCTGGCCATTAGTCTGGGGATGGAATCCTGAAGAGAGACTGGCCGTGGCGCCGAGGGTGTGGCAGAAAGCCTTCCAAAGCTGGGAAGAGAACTGCGGTCCGCGGTCGAAACTATGTCCGCCGGGATGCCATGAAGTCTGACTACATGCTGGACCAGTAAATCGGCGGTCTCGCAGGCTGAAGGAAGCTTGGGCAGGGAATGAAATGAAAACCGATCCACCACCGTCAGGATGACCGTATTCCATCAGGCGGAAATCAGACGGGGACAGTACAAAATATCGCGATGTGTACCACGGTCGAGGCACAGGAAGTGGTCGTGGTAACCCCACGGGTGGTCGGCGTGAAGTCTTGTTGCGGGCGCGCCGTGCATGCCAGCACGTATGCCGCAGGCGTCCCCGAGACGGCCACCAAAAAACGGAGCTAGCCAACTTATCATCCGCGACGGATGCCAGGGTGACCAGAGAGACGAGACTGTGGGCCCACCGAAGGTCTTGGGACCGCACAGCCAGACGAACAAACAGCCGGTTCAGGGGGTCCCCTCCGGGCTCAGGTTGAGTGTGCTGAGCCTCGCCTACCACCTCTCGATCTCCCAGGTAACCGCACTAAGCATGCATGAGCGGGTAAGATGGTGTCGAGTGGATTCCTCCTCCGGGCAAACTGACGGGAGAGTGCGTCTGGCTTGGTGTTCTTGTGCCCTGGCGGAAGGTGATAGTGAACTTAAACGGTGAAGAACAACGCCCGCGAACCTGGCGGAATTGAGGCGTCTCGCCGACTGGATATCCAGGTTCGGTGATCGTCCAGACTATGAAGGAAGCACCGATCCTCCAGCCAGTGCCTCCACCTCCAAGGCCAACTTGACTGCCAACAGTTCACGGTTGCCAACGCTATAATTCTCCGCCGGGACAGTCTACGGGAGAAAAAGCACAAGGATGGAGCTGAGTCGGAAGCTGACCGCTGGAAAGTACAGCTCCGACTCCGTGTCCGAAGCGCCCACCTCGACGACAAATTGGCGAGTCTCGTCCGGGTGGACCAGGATCGGGGCCGAGACGAACCGCTCCTTGAGGCCACGAAAAGCCCTGTCGGCCTCTGGGGTCCACGAAAACGGCACCTTGGAGGAGGTGAGTCGTGTCAATGGTTCTGCCGGCTGTAGTCCCGGATGAAACGCGGTAAAATTTGCGAACCCCAGAAACTGCTGGAGCTTCTTTCTCTTTCTGGGAGGCAGGCACCGCCAATCCGTTACTGCCTTAACCTTCATGGGTCCCTTCCTCCTCAATGAAGATTCCCAGGAACTGTACAGTGACGTGGAACTCACATTTCTCTAACGAAGAGTTTATTCTCCAACAGTCGTTGCAGGACCAGGCGGACATGGTTAGTGTGCTCCTGGGGATTCGGGAGAAAATGAGAATGTCACAATGTACACAAACACAAAACGGTTAAGGAAATCGCGGAGGACGCTGCTCACCAGGGTCTGGAAAACGCAGGAGCGTTAGTCAACAACGGCATTACCAGGTATTCAAAGTGTCCCAGGGTGTATTAAAGGCCGTCTTCCATTCATCACCCTCACGAATTCGGACCAGGTGATACGGCGTTACGGAGGTCCAGCTAGTGAAAACCTTGGCACCTGCTAAGGACTCACAAACAGAGGAGATTAGTAAAGGATATTTATTCCTGATGGTGATCTGATTCAGACCTCGGTAATCAATGCAGGGACGGAGGCTCTTATCCTTCTTGAAACAAAAAGAAACCCGCTCCCACAGGTGAAGATGAAGGGCGATGATTCCGCAGCAACTGACTCTGTAATGTACCTCCATAGACTCACGTTCTGGCCGGGAGAGATTAAATAGCTAGTGGGAAGTGGAGCACCGGGAGCAGGTTGATGGCACAATCATAGGGACGATGAGGAAGTGAAAGGGCCCGGCCTTGCTGAATGCCTCCCAAATCTGCATATTCTCGGGCACTGCCGCGTCTCTTGAAACGGTGTCCGGTCTGCTGGGCGAAGAAACCTGATGAGGCACAGCAGATCTGAGGCAGCGTGGTGACAGGCGGAACTCCAGCGGTGATCCTGCCCCGAGCCCAGTCGATCTGAGGATTATGGGCCCTGAGCCAGGAAGTCCCAGGACCAAAGGTGTCAGGGGACGGAAACACGCAAAACGGGTCGTCTCACTGTGATTGCCGGACACGTGCAGGTAATTGGCTGAGTCCAGTGCGTTATCTCCGCCAGTGAACTACCATCCAGTGTTCACCCGCAAAGTGCACTCTAGTGCCTCGACAGGAATTCCTTGGCTCTTAATAAACCCAGTGTCCAAAAGTTCTGTTCAGCCCAGAATCAATCAGAGCCAACAGTTGCACTGGCCCAGATGACAAATGCAGGGTGACGGAAACAGTGCTTGAGGCCCAGAATGGGAATTCTCCTGGTGTTATCGCCAGCACCCCACTCTTACTGGCGAGCTCCTTTGGCCGAGCGGTCATGCGGTGACCCGTGGTTCCCGGCCCGACGTTCCGCATACGGTTATCCAACCTGACTGTGAGGGTGATGAGCTCCTCGAAGAGTCTGGCTCCTCCCGGACGGCGAAGTTCATCCCTCAGAAGATCCGACAGACTGCAGCGGTATATTCCTTCAGCGCCTCACTGTCAGCCAGCTCTGTGGCCAGAATCTGGAACTCCACGGAATATTCCGCTACACTGGAGGAACCCTGGCTGAAGTCGCTGAACAACGTCCCGGTGTACACCGGGTGATCAAAACCCTCTTGAATTCCTCCACGAAGCGCGTGGGCGACCCGAGCTGAGCGTCTGTGAGCCATGCCTCAGCCCAGACCAGCGCCCTGTCGGCACGCCACCATATCGCCACCTTCGCATTGTCCGATGCGTGCATGCGGGGCTGCTGACCGAAAACAACCACACTGGGCATGAACCTCTGCAACCTCCGGATGCTCCACCATAGGGCACGGGTGAAGGAACAAAAGACTCATGGGTGCTGGACAACTCCCCGTCATCCGAGATCGGCTCTGCTCGAGGTGAACGGCCGTGTGAACTCCTGTAACAGGCCTCCTATCTCCGTCATCTGGGTCCCGAAAGTTCGCTGGGACGTCAGTAGGTCCTCCAATACCTGGTGGTGTCGGCCGAGGAGGACACCTTGAGAGCTAACCGCCCTCTGCAGATGATCCGCAGAAAGTGAAGCTGCTGCTGCGGCTGGGTCCATTATGGTCAGGTCGTTCTGTTATGCTATGAGCGTTGTGGAGGACCCAAACGCATTTAACACAGTAGCTTCAGTATTCAATTCAGGATCTTATTAACCTGAAGTCACAAAACCAAAAAAACAACAAACAAACAAATCTCAACACGGGGGAACTGGCAGTCTCACTCCAGCGTCGGGAGGGCCACTCCACCGAGCCTGTGGAGTCGGGAGGAAACTCAACCGAGCCTGTACGCTGCTGATGAACAACTGGTCTTACCGGAACGACCTGACAGTGAGCCAGAGAAAGACATGGTCCCTATAACCACTGCTGGTGATTACCCGAACTCAACACAGCTGGTCCAATGGAAGCGGGCGTGGCAGTGGGCGGAAACCGGGGGTGGATACTATAGACAGACAACACCACACAGACAGAAGGGAAACAAGACAGGGAATCACACACTAGGAGCAGACAGGAACCCTAACACCGCATTTTCAATGGGAAGGTAATAAAACATGAAAATAATAAAAATAAAGTAAAAATTAACCATGCATCTAGCCAAGAAGGGCCATAAGGAACACAAAACTAAAAATGTTAAGATGGTTTTCATGGCACACCTGTCACAGATCACACAAGATAGGATGACAACCTCTGTGAAAGTTATTGCTTTGAAAAATGATGTTTCCTTTTGTCAGGCATCAGCGGCTTCGCTCACAATCTTTTATTTGAAGAAGATTAAAATGACACACTGCCGTGACCTCGTAACACAGCGAGCTATAAACGCTTAATTGATTCTGTATATTTGCAGAACAGCTTTAATGAGTAAAAACTCCTGATCGAGTGTGCGTGGTCATGTATTTATGTCGAGCACACTCCCACAATGCACTGTGGACCCTGAACAAATGTTGTGAATACATATTTATATTTGAAAATGAAACGTATTGGTCTTGTGAAATCACTTGAGAAACAGTTGAGAAAGCACTTCAGAATAGCTCGCGGCATTTTTGTTTCCTGTAATCACACAGCGCCATACCGTCACACTTTAACATTATTTAAACCCATTGCCGAGGGTCAGACAGAAAGTTGTCATAGAAACATGTCATGGTCCTTCGGGAGGACTGGTCAAATACATTCACCCAGAGCTTCAAGTATTAATCTTAAAGTCATTTATTGTTTTTGTTAATGTGTCTTTATTTGGGAGGAAGTGAAATTGTATCTACCTCTTTGAAGACATTTACCTGCATACAAAACACAAAAAAATGGGAAAAACTAATATATAAACTCAACTAATATTTTTACAACATATGCCAATTGGTGGAACTCGGCTGGTACAGTCTATATGTGTGTCAATAAAATGCTGTTGCATCATGGGTAATCCCCTGAACCGGGTTCAGAAAGCTCCAATTAGCCTTGAGTCATATTTTGGAGGAAGCCAAATGCCACAAAAAATGTACCTTGATTGTTTCACAATTTTATTACTTGTACTATTTTGTATTTGTTTTATGACAATACATGTAACATCCTTGAGGTAAGACATGTAACATCCTTCAGGACAGACATGTAACATCCTTCAGGTAAAACATGTAACATCCTTCAGGACAGACATGTAACATCCTTCAGGTAAGACATGTTACATCCTTCAGGACAGACATGTAACATCCTTCAGGACAGACATGTAACATCCTTCAGGTAAGACATGTAACATCCTTCAGGACAGACATGTAACATCCTTCAGGTAAGACATGTAACATCCTTCAGGACAGACATGTAACATCCTTCAGGTAAGACATGTTACATCCTTCAGGACAGACATGTAACATCCTTCAGGACAGACATGTAACATCCTTCAGGTAAGACATGTAACATCCTTCAGGACAGACATGTAACATCCTTCAGGTAAAACATGTAACATCATTCAGGACAGACATGTAACATCCTTCAGGTAAAACATGTAACATCATTCAGGACAGACATGTAACATCCTTCAGGTAAGACATGTAACATCCTTCAGGTAAAACATGTAACATCCTTCAGGACAGACATGTAACATCCTTCAGGTAAAACATGTAACATCCTTCAGGTAAGACATGTAACATCCTTCAGGACAGACATGTAACATCCTTCAGGTAAAACATGTAACATCATTCAGGACAGACATGTAACATCCTTCAGGACAGACATGTAACATCCTTCAGGTAAAACATGTAACATCCTTCAGGACAGACATGTAACATCCTTCAGGTAAGACATGTAACATCCTTCAGGTAAAACATGTAACATCCTTCAGGACAGACATGTAACATCCTTCAGGTAAAACATGTAACATCCTTCAGGACAGACATGTAACATCCTTCAGGACAGACATGTAACATCCTTCAGGTAAAACATGTAACATCCTTCAGGTAAGACATGTAACATCCTTCAGGACAGACATGTAACATCCTTCAGGTAAAACATGTAACATCCTTCAGGACAGACATGTAACATCCTTCAGGACAGACATGTAACATCCTTCAGGTAAAACATGTAACATCCTTCAGGTAAGCCATGTAACATCCTTCAGGACAGACATGTAACATCCTTCAGGTAAAACATGTAACATCCTTCAGGACAGACATGTAACATCCTTCAGGTAAAACATGTAACATCCTTCAGGTAAGACATGTAACATCATTCAGGACAGACATGTAACATCCTTCAGGACAGACATGTAACATCCTTCAGGACAGACATGTAACATCCTTCAGGACAGACATGTAACATCCTTCAGGTAAAACATGTAACATCCTTCAGGTAAGACATGTAACATCCTTCAGGACAGACATGTAACATCCTTCAGGTAAAACATGTAACATCCTTCAGGTAAGACATGTAACATCCTTCAGGACAGACATGTAACATCCTTCAGGACAGACATGTAACATGCTTTAGGACAGACATGTAACATCCTTCAGGACAGACATGTAACATCCTTCAGGTAAGACATGTAACATCCTTCAGGACAGACATGTAACATCCTTCAGGACAGACATGTAACATCCTTCAGGACAGACATGTAACATCCTTCAGGACAGACATGTAACATCCTTGATGCCCTCAAGCAGTTTAAACATGCCATCAGACGACAGCTCTTTCAGCTTTACATGTTTTCAGGCAGCTTGTGATCCGATCCCATCTCATTCTCTTTCCACTTCACCTCCTTCCTATTGCCCTTTTATCTCTCTCTCACACACACACACACACACACACACACACCTACACACACACACACACACTCAAGGTCGTGGTTTGGTGTCATAATCAATGCAGCAATCACGGCAGAGGAGGTGGCGGCGGAGAAAGAGCGCTGATTGCGGCCATCTCTCAACGACTGTTGGACACCAGAAAGTGGAGAACTCTGTCTGCTGTCAAGTGCTCCAAGTAATTACCAGCTCATCGTGAGCACACACACACAAACACACAAACACACACACACACACACACACACACACACACACACACACACACACACACACACACACACACACACACACACGATAGGAGACATGATGAATGACAACATGGTGTTGCTCATGCTTTGTGGCAAAAACTAATGTTTTAAAAGGAAATGAAAAGCTCTTTGTTCAGAACAACTGAATTTGACTTATTTGCTCTTCATGCCATTTAGGTCGTACACATTAAACCGTTTGCTCCAGATTAAAAGTTAACTTTTTTCTAATCAGCTCTCTGGATTTGAGTTTCTGGAATCCACCAACAGGAGGCAACAGAGTCACAGCTGCGGATCTGTTCTCCAATGAATCTGGACACACTGACCAGAGGTTGTTCTCTTCCACTTGTTCTGTCTTGTATTGTTATGTCTATTTATATCCACCATTAGATTGAAAATGTATACCACAGAAAAAAATCATCATCATTGTTGTTTTGATAAGTAAAGATAATCTATACATATATATGTGTCACTATTATTTGATCATTTATTTCTTTACTTTCCTCGACCTATGCAGTACCCAGCATTCCCTTACAACATGTCCTGTAGTCCAGCTCTGAGTCGTGTATTTGGAGGACTATAGAGTCGGGTTGCGAGAACAGATCTGGTCCATAAGTCAGGTAATGGGTGGAGGTGATGGAGACAAAATCAGAGCTAAAATGAAGGTAAATACTGAACGTAATTCATCATGTGGTCACCAACGCCGCTCCACCTGATGATCATGTTGCTCTCTGTGAGCTGGATGGGAAGTAAGTTCACTAACTGGTTAGCCAGAACCACCATTTCCTCCATATTTGTGTATTTCCTCCATCTTTGTGCATTTCCTCCATATTTTTGCGTTTCCTCCATATTTGTGCATTTCCTCCATCTTCATGTGTTTCCTCCATCTTTGTGCGTTTCCTCTATCTTTGTGCGTTTCCTCCATCTTCGTGTGTTTCCTCCATCTTTGTGCGTTTCCTCCATATTTGTGCATTTCCTCCATCCTTGTGCGTTTCCTCCAACTTTGTGTGTTTCCTCCATCTTTGTGTGTTTCCTCCATCTTTGTGTGTTTCCTCCATCTTTGTGCGTTTCCTCCATCTTTGTGTGTTTCCTCCATCTTTGTGCGTTTCCTCCATATTTTTGCGTTTCCTCCATCTTTGTGTGTTTCCTCCATCTTCATGTGTTTCCTCCATCTTTGTGTGTTTCCTCCATATTTGTGCGTTTCCTCCATATTTGTGCATTTCCTCCATCTTTGTGTGTTTCCTCCATCCTTGTGCGTTTCCTCCAACTTTGTCAGTCAACTTACCCTCATAAGACATTGATTTCCAGTTTCACATGTGGAAGGAACAGACTGATCACGTTTCGGTGGAGCCCTCCACCTTAGTTACGTCTTAATAACACAAATTCTGGGGATATCGACGGATTACGGCGCATTATATTTTTGTAGGAATCGCTACGAATGCTGGATGGGCCCGGCCTGAGTCCGACCACGTGTCATCTCTGCAGCCTTTAGTAAAAGATTAAATGCAAGATTCCACTTGCCATCCAGTTATATCACACTGTGATTCAGCTAAATGGAGATTATCATACATTTAAATGATAAATCACTCTCTCACTGGTGTAAAATCTATACAAAATTAAAGAAATTGGAAAATGTACAGGTGCCAAAATCATTTTATTTCTCCACATAATTTATTCCCTCCTCTATTAGTCATACACACAAACCCTGACACCACACCTCACGCTTCTCATATCGCTGCGTCCGCCGCTGCTCGGCTCCAGAGTGTACCGGCAAGCTGAAAACAAGCTGACACGCTTGTTCCTGATTGGCCCGGACCGGGCGGAACAACATGTTTAGAACATCATGTTTAGAACATCATGTTTAGAACAACATGTGCACATCATGTTTAGAACAACATGTTTAGAACAACATGTGCACATCATGTTTAAGAACAACATGTTTAGAACAACATGTTTAGAACATCATGTTTAGAACAACATGTTTAGAACAACATGTTTAGAACGTCATGTTTAGAACGTCATGTTTAGAACATTATGTTTAGAACGTCATGTTTAGAACATCATGTTTAGAACAACATGTTTAGAACATCATGTTTAGAACAACATGTTTAGAACAACATGTTTAGAACGTCATGTTTAGAACGTCATGTTTAGAACAACATGTTTAGAACAACATGTTTAGAACATTATGTTTAGAACGTCATGTTTAGAACATTATGTTTAGAACAACATGTTTAGAACAACATGTTTAGAACAACATGTTTAGAACATCATGTTTAGAACATCATGTTTAGAACAACATGTTTAGAACATCATGTTTAGAACAACATGTTTAGAACGTCATGTTTAGAACAACATGTTTAGAACAACATGTTTAGAACAACATGTTTAGAACAACATGTTTAGAACGTCATGTTTAGAACATTATGTTTAGAACGTCATGTTTAGAACAACATGTTAAGAACAACATGTTGAGAACATTATGTTTAGAACGTCATGTTTAGAACGTCATGTTTAGAACAACATGTTAAGAACAACATGTTGAGAACATTATGTTGAGAACGTCATGTTTAGAACAACATGTTTAGAACAACATGCTGAGAACATCCTTCTCTGGCCAAGCAGATTTTTGGACCCGGCAAAGCATCGTCTGAGCTGAATGAGAGGCAGCCGGGGCGGGCGAAGACACGCCGTCGACGGGGGGTTAAGCCGTGACCCAGATTCCTGCACGACTCTTTGTGCTGGAGGAGAGAGAAGATTCTCCTCATTCATCTCGCTGAGGGCCGAGATGCTGATTGCTATGAAAGCCGGCGGGGGGAAGAGAGAAAAGAGACTCGAGGGCCCAGTAGAAAAAGAGTGATTTTGAGTTTCGATGTTCCTTCATGCGACAGGTCATGCATTATGGATTCTTTTTGGGATGTGTATAATGAGAAGCTCACAAGCTTTTTTTGTTGTTGTTGTTCATATTGTATTTGTATATCTCAGGTTCCAGAACGAGCTGTGCAGGTTTATGCTGTAAAGGTCACCGGCTCTGCAGGAGCTCGTGTCACAGTCCTGAGAAATATACATATTTACCATCGCCGTCTCGAGGATCTCCATTTTAACGGGAGGCTATGATCCAGTTACGCCCGACACAATATCAATATGACTGCAGCCATATGCTGCAATTGTCATTTTGTCTTTTGCAGGCAGACATTAAATCAAAAATAAATCAATATTTGCTGATTTCAACCTGAAAAACAGTAGACTTGCAGCAAATGATCATGCATTGGGTTTAACCACTCTATATCGATGTGGTTAATGTATTCAAATCTATGTTTTAGCTTTGTCGAGAGAGTCTGGCACATAATCAGCAGCTTATTTATTGTTTCTGCCCAATTTATGACATACAGACACTATCTGTGAGGTTTTAGACTATAAAGAAATTATGAATATTTTAAGAGATTAAAGTCCAATTCAATTCAGTTTATTTTGTACAGCCCAAAATCACAAATTACAAATTTGCCTTAGAGGGATTTAAAATCTCCACAGATTTGACATCCCCGTCCCAAGTCCAGTATTGCTTCTCTTCGGAGCAAGTGTATTGAATTTGGGCAAAATGATGGCGTTCAGAACCTGATGATTTTATATAATCCTTAATTTGTTTTACTTATCGAAGGCCGTGACTCTGAAGAGTTGATAGTATTTTCTGGTTGAATCCTCACATAATGACACGCTGTCGTAGTACATAGGGGTTCCCAATCTATGCACCAGATTCACAGTAATGTTACTCATTATTTTGTAATAACCACAGCTCATCAGAGATTATATATCTTATACATCTCACTCTCATTTTCATCCGTCTCACTGTTTGTGGTTTGAACATCAGCTGTCTGGTGCTTTTTTTCTAATGGCCGCACCGAAAATATTAAACACTCACAACTAGGGCTGCAACAACGAATCGATAAAAATCGATTATTAAAATAGTTGGCAACGAATTTCATTATCGATTCGTTGTGTCGCGCGATTATTACGGCGGTCAATAAGTCACGGAGTATAAATAAAGTTGAGTTGAGCGCAGAGCGGCGCAGGAGAAACAAGAGTGGAGGGAGAGGAGAGACGGAACGCTGCGTTGTGAGAGCCAATCAGCGCTGAGCTGCTCCTCTGTTGATGAATCTAATTGGCTGCTGCTGCTCACGTGGCGCTGGATGCGGAAGTCATTCACGTAGTCGGAGACATTCACGGAGCTAAGTGTCGATAAAATAATCAACCGATTAATCGATTATCAAAATAATCGTTAGTTGCAGCCCTACTCATAACCAGATCCTTCACGCTTACATCAGAATCCTTTTGCGACTGCAGAATGACGTTATCATATTCCTATTAAAAAGATCAAACTAAATCAAGATGCTCTACTTTTATATATTTATATTTTTTATTAAAAAAGTGTTTTGCTCTGGAGATGAATAAAACTGAAGCATCCAAACCCCTGAGATGTCATCAGTGTCTCCCAGCGTGCGAAACCTTGGCAAGTGTATCCATTGTCCTCTTCTCTCACACACACTCTCTCACACACACACACACACACACACACACACACACACACACACACACACACACATAGGGGTTTTCCTCAGGAGGGGTGAATGTGGGAGGCGTTTTTGTTTTTTGGGTGAGTTCTTCGTATAGTCCTCCTCACCCCCCCCCCCCCCCTCCCCTCCACGCCTTCTTCCTCCACCCTCTCCTCCTTTATCCTCGTCTGCGCCCCTCTTTTATCCAAGTGTTTGTGGTCCCCACATTCCCACAGCGACTCTGAGCCGTGGAACGTCACATGGTAAGAACACCGGGCCTCTGCTCACACTAAATAACCCTGAACACTAAACTCTGCTTTTCTGCATCTTCCAAAGGCTCTAAAATCAAATATTCGAGCGCGAGAGACAAAGAAGAAAAAACGTAGGTTATTCTGTCATGACTTATGAAGGAAGCATTTGGAGGGGTGGGTGTGTGTGGAAGGGGGGATTGTTTTTGTTTGGGTGCAGTGTGTCTTTGTTTTTCATCTCCCAGAAACCGGAAAGCCATTTCACACTTTATTCTTATTTCAATATGAACTTGAAATAAATCCTAAATATGTTGTCAGAGGAATCTGAAAGCCCAAATCAATTTAAGAGAAAAAAGGGACACTATTATATCGTGACACACAGCTGCTAAAATCAGAAGTGGCTTTTGTCATTTACAAAAGCAACTTGATGTCTTTTGTATATATTTTATATATAAATACAAACATATAAAGATATATAAATATAAAATATATATAAATATATGTAATATATATATATATATAATATATATATATAATATATATAATTTTTTATATTATATACATATATATATTTTTATATTATATTTTATATATATTATATATAATATATATAATATGTAAAAAATAAATTATATAAAACAAATATATATAATATTAAAATGTTTATATATATAAATATAATGTTATAAAGAATAGATGGGTTTTCCAGGGTGTTACCCAATTGTGTGTTGTATTGATTCTATTACTCATTACAGCAGACACACCTGGCAGAGATATACAGGACTGTCTCAGAAAATTAGAATATTGTGATGAAGTTCTTTATTTTCTGTAATGCAATTAAAAAATGTCATGCATTCTGGATTCATTACAAATCAACTGAAATATTGCAAGCCTTTTATTCTGATTTATTGCTGATTATGGCTTACAGCTTAAGAAAACTCAAATATCTTATCTCTAAATATTAGAATATCATGAAAAAGTATACTAGTAGGGTATTAAACAAATCACTTGAATTGTCTAATTAACTCGAAACACCTGCAAGGGTTTCCTGAGCCTTGACAAACACTCAGCTGTTATAAATCTTTTTTTTACTTGGTCTGAGGAAATATTAAAATTTTATGAGATAGGATTTTAGAGTTTTCTTAAGCTGTAAACCATAATCAGCAATATTAAAAGAATAAAAGGCTTGCAATATTTCAGTTGATTTGTAATGAATCCAGAATGCATGACATTTTTGTTTTTTAAATTGCATTACAGAAAATAAAGAACTTTATCACAATATTCTAATTTTCTGAGACAGTCCTGTATACTCTCTACTGAGTACACATTCTAGTTGAACATTAGATCAGTGCAGGGTCACACTCTTATTAAAACAAGAAAATAATTATAATCGATTTACATTCAGCAACACTTTGAAAAATGAAATGAAATGTTGGCCGACATTCATCCGATCGTTATATTTTGTCACCGCACAGGACAGAGTGGCTTATAACCTTCATACCATGACGACTTATCAATTGCACACCATGTCATCAGAGAATTCTCAACTCTGATTGGCTCACATGTGTCGCATAATTCTCTGTATTATAAAAGTGGTGGAGATGTCGTGGTAAACCGAACATGCTGTTGGAATATGTGCGATGCCTTTGTACATGTGGTATTTTGTTTCCTTGCTGGACAAACCAGCACTTGTATTTTTCTGTACTCCTGGTGGCATTGGAATATAAAATAACTCGCCTTTTTCATCATGCTAGCAAAATAATTATATTTTTTTTACAGTTTTGCAATAAGACAATGAGCAGGAAGGCTCTGTGATCAGTCTATTTTGTTCTGGGTTTATATTTTGCTTCCAAATGTGCAATATAGATAAATAAAACTAAATAATTATACTTAAGTGCCTGTTGGCTCATTTGATCGCAAAGTGTTCGGCTATACCTGAAAAAAAAACACAGCTCAGAAACATCATGTACTATTGTTTTAATGTCCCAGCTCATAACAACACAAACAAAAACATTACTAATGGGAGTAATTATGGAACCTCTCAACATAATTAACGGTATCTAACCTGCTACGCGTTTAACCCCGCGGGGGCCACAGGATACGGATGCTCATTAAACCAGTTCAGTTAATTTAACACACAACAGCTAACTTGAGAAATCAGCTGCAGGCAGAACTAAGAGACAAAGGATGTAACTTCATCTTCACATTAGAATGATAATATATACGATATATAATATAAATGTATCTATCATCGACTGTATTTTCCCGTTATTTTTTGTTTTGTTGCATTGATACGACTGTATTTTTTGTGGAAATTAACTATGAATCGTAGTCCAGCTGTAATTCTCTCCTCCACCTTCCCCTCCCTCCCTCCCTCCTTGCTTGATGTTTTGTAGCTGCACGTCCGGTCTGAGACATCTTGGGAAAGAGTTTCTGACGCTTGACTGATTTTCAATAAGTCGCTGGCAGAGACTCACGCCCCCCCCCCCCCCGCTGGGTTCTTTGTCCTCTCTTTTTTTCGGACACATTTAACACTCGTGCTGTGTCACTTTATGACATTCTGGACCTCTTGGATACTGATGAGGCAAGAAAAGAAGAAAAAAAAGATATCTTTTCAAAGATTATACTGTTGAATCACTTCAGAAAGAGAGAATTACTTTAAATTGCACGTGCTCGTGTTGACACTACAAGTGCCCGAATATTTTTTATTTTGGCTCTCGCTCGGTGTATTGAAGTACAATGCAGATTTATAGCGCTGTCATAGGTTTTCTAAACATTTCCTTTGGCCTTCTGTTGAATATGTGTTAAGAAAGACTGGAAGTCTCATCAATGGGGGAAAGCTTTGGGACATTGTTGGGCTGTCTTGACTGACACGCCTCTTCAGTGTGGCGTACAGGTCGGGACAGTGGCTTCGGAGTGGCCGACAGTGTGTGTGTGTGTGAGTGTGTGTGTGTGGGGAGGGGTCCCCATCTTTAAAAAGACTGTGTGCCCCAGGGAGTCCTCTGGTGGGTACTCGTCTCTCCTCTTTGCAGACGATGTGGCTCTGTTGGCTCCTTCAGAACCGTCCTCGTCTCTGATCGTTGTGGTGAGGGGGGAAACGGAGCCATCGGGTCAAAGCTCCACCGTCTGTGCTCCGACGCTCGCCTCAGGCTGTGAGCTGGAGGGTGGCTGGGCCGGCACTTAGAAATAGCTGGAGGAGCTCAGAAATTCGGAGGGAGCTCATTAAAAGACTCAGACCAGGATGCCAAGAGGCCCTGCGGAAGACCCAGACCACACTGGAGTGATTTGACATGGTTTGTCCTACCTGGGATGGCCTCAGGGCTCCCCAGGAAGAGTTGAGTGGAAATATAGGATCCAGTGTTCCCTTTGTTTCACTCTGTTTATGGTTTTTACCAACTCCTAAAGAAACATCTGTCTCTTTACCTGACTCATTTTACACTTTCTTCACCAGGCGGATGGAGTTTTTTGTCTTTTTTGTCACAAAACTAAAATCAATGGATGACATTGACTTTCAAAATAAACAAAAAAGAGATATACTTCTATATGTTCTCCTCTTAGCTTGTATTTATGTCTCCAACTGTCTCCAGCCACCATGAGTGTCCTGCCAAGCAGTTTCCTCCTCCTCCTCTTCCTCTGCCTCCCCGTCGTCGCTGAGGCCAAGCGGCAGCCCGGCGAGGGGAAACCCGAAAAACCCCGGCAGCCTCCGCCGTCGCCCGAACCGGCCAAGAGAGCGAGGAATCGCTCAGTGCCCGGCTCCGGAGAGCTGACCACCAAGGAGGGCCACAGCTGCGTTTGGCAGACGTCTGGCGAGGGCCTGGTCAGCCTGCTGGTCAACTGCAGCACGGAGACACTGGGAGTCCAGCAGAGGTGAGCAATTCAAGTCCATCTTCAGTCATTTAAACTTTAAACTCTCACTGTGTGAATTGGGATGGATACTCACAACTGTAGATGATTATTAAAATCACTGCCGTGGTGATTTCTACGTAATTTGATACATATTTATCATTTATACGGGGCGGCTGAGTCAGACTGAGCCGGTTCTGGTTTGATGGGAGCAGGAACACAACATGTGTGATGTTTAAAAGAGATATTTGTCAGTGACATGTGTGTCAAATTCATCACCTTTGACCCCCGGAGACCAGGACCCACATTCAATTTCAATTCAGTTTATTTTGTACAGCCCAATATCACAAATTCTCCTCAGAGGGCTTTACAATCTACACATATGACATCCCTGTCCCAGGACCTCACATCGGATCAGGAAAAACTCCCCAAAAATAACATCTATAGACATGGGGAGGGTCAGGTTGCACACCTGGTTATGCAGGCCAACAGGGATGGAAACCAGCCAGGTAGACAGCCACGCAGTCACAGGGCAACATACAGATATACTAGAGGCTTGAAAAACAAAAACAAAAAGCAGAAAACGACAACAAAGCAACGAAAACGAACTGACAAAGGGAAAAAGGGAAATAGTGGGAGGTGTTATGTGAAAAGGGGGCACACAGGTGAGCAGGTGGGAGAATAGGGGCTGTGGCTGGAGAGACATGTGTGGCACAGTTGAAATATTTAGAATATTAGAGATGCACTTTCTTGCATATTCTTTTATTTCGCATTCATAAGCCATTCGAAAAAACGTACCTAGTGAAGATTGTTTCTTTCATTCTTTCGTTCATTATTTCAAGTGTATGCACTTTCTTGTCTCCCACATTGTTTTTGTTGTTGTTGTTGTTCTCAACATGTCTTCCACTCTTCGGCTTTCTCAATTTCTTTTCCGACCTCTACTCGCCCTTGTCCTCATCAGAATCAGAATCAGAATCAGAATCAGAATCAGAAACAGGTTTATTGCCAAAGAATGTTTTCACAAACAAACGAGGAATTTTTTTTGGTGGAAGGTGCAACATTTGGACATGACAAACAAACAACAATCAACGCGACGGAAAGACAGCAAATAATGTGAGAGTGTTTGGGTGTGTGCTTCAAGTGGTGTGTTTTAGTTAAAGTGCATGTTAAAGTGACGTGTGTGGAGGAGGGAAGAAGAAGGAGGAGGAGGAGGAGTGGGAGGAAGAGGGAGGAGGAGGAAGAGGAAGGAGGGAAGAAGGAGGAGAGAGGAAGGTGGAAGAAGAGTGGTAGTCCTGGGGGTGACAGTCAGTCAGTCCGGGGTCCATTCATGAGCCCGACCGCGACGGAAAAAGCTTTGTTGTGGCGGGTGGACTTAGTCATGATGGACCGCAGCCTCCTCCCGAGGGAGGGACTCGAACAGGAGTGTCCAGGGTGGGAGGGTCACAATCTTTCTGGCCCACTTCAGTGACCTGGAAGTGAACAGGACCTGGAGGAAAGGCACTTTGCAGCCGATAACCCTCTCGGCCGAGCGGATGAAGCTCTGCAGCCTGCGCTTGTGATTGGCTGTGGCTGCAGGGTGGCAGGCTGTGATGGAGCTGCAGATGATGGACTCAACGATGGCGTGTAGAACTGTACCATCATCTTCCTGGCAGGTTGAATTTCCTCAGCTGCCTCAGGAAGAACATCCTCTGCTGGGCCTTCTTGGAGATGGAGCCGATGTTCAGCTCCCACTTGAGGTCCTGGGAGATGATGGAGCCCAGGAAGCGGTAGGACTCACAGCGTCGACGGGAGAGTCACACAGGATGAGAGGGCGGGTGGGGCTGCATTCTCCTGAAATCCACAACCATCTCCACTGTCTTTAGAGCGTTGAGCTCCAGGTTGTTCTGGCTGCACCAGGTCACCAGGTGGTCAGTCTCCCACCTGTAGGCGGTCTCGTCCCCACCAGAGATGAGTCCAATGAGGGTGGTGTCATCCGTGAACTTTAGGAGCTTGACGGACTGGTGACTGGAGGTGCAGCTGTTGGTGTACAGGGAGAACAGCAGAGGGAGAGAACACAGCCTTGGGGAACCCGTGCTGGTGGTCCGGGAGCCTGAGACGTGTTTCCCAGCCTCACGTGCTGCTTCCTGTCGGTCAGGAAGTCTGTGATCCACCTGCAGGTGGAGTCGGCACGTGCAGCTGGGAGAGCTTGTCCTGCAGCAGGGACGGATGATTGTATTGAAGGCAGAGCTGAAGTCCACAAACAGGATCCTGGCGAGGTTCCTCGGGAGTCCAGATGCTGGAGGATGTAGTGAAGGGCATGTTGACTGCATCGTCTGCAGACCTGTTGGCTCTGTAGGCGAACTGCAGGGGTCCAGGAGTGGGTCGGTGATGGTCTTGAGGTGTGACAGGACCAGCGTTCAAGGACTTCATGACCACAGAGGTCAGGCGACGGGCCTGTAGTCATTGAGTCCTGTGATCTTGGGTTTTTGGGACGGGATGATGGTGGAGGCCTTGAAGCAGGCTGGAACGTGGCATGTCTCCAGGAGGTGTTGAAGATGTCGGTGAACACCGGAGACAGCTGGTCAGCACAGTGCTTCAGGGTGGAGGGGAGACGGAGTCCGGGCCCGCTGCTTTGGGTTCTGCTTTTAAACAGCCTGTTGACGGCTCTCCAGGATGACGAGGGGTCGCTGAGTTGATGGAGGTGCTCCAGAGGTGTGAGCCCCTGATGGGCTGGGGAGGGTGGGCTGATGGTCTGTGGCTTGTTGGTGGGGCTGTGGGGATTGTCTCAGGACTGCTCCATTGTCTTTCAAAGCGCAGTAGAACTCATTTAGCCTCCTGCCAGAAGCACATTGTTCATGGAGTGGGGTGATTTGGGCTTGTAGTTGGTGATCTGCCTGAGCCTCTCCAGACAGAAGCAGAGTCGTTTGCTGAGAGCTGCTGTTGCAGTTTCTCAGAGTACAGTCGTTTAGCATCTCTCACCGCCTTGCTAAACCTGTATTTGGACTCTGTGTACAGGTCCTTGTCCCCACTCCTGAATGCCTGGTCCTTCTGCAGTCTTAGCTTCCTGAGCTCCGCTGTGAACCAGGGTTTGTCGTTGTTATAACTCACCCTGGAGCTGGATGGAATACAGCTGTCCTCACAGAAGCTGATGTAGGAAGTTACAGCCTCTGTGTACTCATCCAGGCTGTTGGTAGCAGTCCTGAAGACATCCCAGTCAGTACAGTCCAAGCACGCCGAGATCCTCCAGAGCCTCACTGGTCCACTTCTTGAACTTCCTCACCACAGGTTTGCAGAGCTTTAGTCTCTGCCTGTATGAGGGAATCAGATGAACCATGACGTGGTCAGAGTTTCCCAGTGCAGCTCGAGGACGGCGTGATAGGCCCTGCTGATTGTTGTGTAGCAGTGGTCCAGAATGCTCTTCTCTGGTAGGGCATTTAATTAACTGTCTATATTTAGGAGTTCGTGGCTGAGGTTTCCTTTGTTAAAATCCAGTACAATAACTAAAGAGTCCGGAAGGTCCGCCCACACACCGTATCTGTTCGGCGAGGTCTGTTGTGCCTCGTCACGCGGCATGTAAACTCCGCCAGGATGAATGAAGCGAACTCACGGGGAGTAGAAGGGTTTGCAGTGAATGATAAAGATTCCAGGTCCGCGAACAGTGCTGTAGAATCACCGTTACGTCGTTGCACCAGCCGTTGTTGAGGTAAAGCAGATTCCTCCACCCTTTTTTTTCCGGAGAGCTCCGTGACCCGTCCGCTCGAACAGCTGGAAGCCAGCGAGCTGGAGCGCAGAGTCTGGTATCGAGCCACTAAGCCATGATTCCGTGAAGCACAGAACGGAGGATGAGGAGAAGTCTCTGTCTCTCCCACCAGCAGCTGGAGTTCGTCCAGTTTGTTGCACAGTGAGCGGACGTTGAGAGAAATATGCCCGGCAGCGCTGTACGAGATCCCGTTTCCGTAGCCGCATAAGCGCCCTGAGCGTTTCCTCTCCGGGCGGCTAACACTCACCCGAGGTGAGCACACCTTTTACAAAAATGTCCAGTAACTCCACAGAAGTTAAAAACGTTGGAAGTAAATCCGCTGGAGTTGTTCCCCTGATGTTCAAGAGCTCTTCTCTGGTGAAAGAGCTCTGGGAATCCCAGCAGAAAACAGTATTTAAAACGAAAACAACAAAAAACATCGCGCACCAACACACCGAGGCGACCGTCCGCGGCGCCATCAGGAAGTACTCTTTGTATCTGCGTCCCTTCCCCTCCAGGTACTGGTGTCGGTACGCCGGTAAGCCAGACCTCTGCCAGGCCTACGGAGTGAAGTCCAGCCAGTACTGGAAGCAGCTGGTGGGGAAGCTGAAGAAGAGGCAGAACGCCTGCGAAGGAGAGAAAGTCCTGAAGGCCAAAACCTGCAAGAAGGCTGCCGCCGAGGCCCACATGAAGCTCGCCCAACGCAGCGGGGACGAGGAGAGGAAGGGAGGGAAGAAGAGAGTGCCGCCGGCCAGCAAGAGCTCAGACGGAGGGAAGGCAGAGAGGAGGAGGATGAAGAAGGAGGAGGAAGAGGAGATCAAGACGGAGGATTGGACTGGGTTTGATGAGGAAGGAGTGGTGAACGACATAGAGCCGGTGCAGAGTTACTGCAGAGAGGGGTGGCACTCCGTCTGCTCCTTCTTTGTCAAGTTCTTTGAGGGTTGATAGGAAATTATAAAGGATAAAAATAAAAATAAATCAATCTACAGGAAATACCAGGCAGCTTACTTGTGAAAAAAAAGAAAAGAAATTGATTTCTTTTTTATTTATGAGCTTTTAAAATAAATGATGGATGTTTAAGACCTGGCAATATGAATCATACAACACCATTATATTAAACCTTCAATATTAATTAAAAGCCACAATCCACTAGATGCCCCTCCTGATGAACAACATGTTTATTACATTTGACTTCAGTTTTCAGTTAATTAATTATATTTAGCTTTTGGATGTGTTATGTCATATATACGTTGTTGTAGTTGAGTTGTATAAACTGTGTCATGTTGGAACTTTCTGACTAAAAATAATGTAAATTGTGTTTTGGTGAACAATCAAGCAATGGTCATCACTGACGATGATGGCAACAATAGTGATTATTAGTTTATCTTTGTGACGTGTTTCTAATATTTTGTGTACACTTTGTGTAACTGTTCTGCAATCTGGTTGATGTCGGATGTGATTTGTGGAAGTTGAACCCCAGAGGAATTGTTTAAAAAATAAATAAATACATTTTAACTTTCGTTCCGGAGTTTTTTTTTTATTAAAGCTAAATTCTTTGAATAAACAAATATTTGTTTTTCATCTCTACCTCGCCATTGAAAAACACTCACATTCACCTCAGAGATGCACATTATTATAAAAATATATAATGGCTGACTTTTTGGGTAAATACGAGATAACATATACAGTGGAATTTAAAGAGGTTTAACCATATCATATTTTGCTTAATCAATCAAAGGTTTAGTTTTTGAGGGTGAGGGTACTATTGACTTATTACAGCTCAGTAGCACCATGGTAGTAATAGCTCATCTGATTATACTAATGTGATATTATTTTTAATAAAAAAGTGTCCAGTGCAAACTCCAGTAAATCATCAGTAATTACTGGAAGAAAAAGCACAAGTTCCATATTTTATTTTATTTCGTTACCATTTTCAGTTCAGTCTGGTTATTTTATTCTCTCTCCCTCTCTTACTCTCCCACTCTTTCTCAAATTGATTTATCCTCATTCCATCCTTTTTCTTGTCAATTTCCAGTTTGTTGATTTATTGCCAGTGATAGTCAAGTAGTATACGAATGGAGAAAATACAGCAGAAACCGGAGAAAGGTAAAGAAATGAAAATTGGTTGGTGGAGTTATCGAGCGCCACTGTTGCACGCGAGTGATCACCGCAGCTGCACTTTTCGTTTCTTTATGGCTCTTACATTGATCTGGAAACTGCTCAGATTAGTAAACGCTGATATAAATTGTTCAGAAGGGCAGTTACAGACAGCGAGGCTGTATGATGTCATTCATATGAAATTATGTAAATATATATGTACACAAGTACCACTTGTGCCTGTCCACCTAACACGCCGTCTACAGAAGGGCATTAAATATACAACATCAATAACTTAGCAGGAGAAGGAGTCCCAAGAACAGAAAAAAGAAGTGAGCATTTGGAAAGCCTGGACAACTTTCCGATGTCCCCATGGCAACGGCCTAAGAGGCAGTTTGTGTGTTTGTGTGTGTGTGTGTGTGTATGTGTGTATGTGTGCGTGTGTGCGTGTTGTAGTGGTTTCTGTGGCAATTTGGCAAGATGTATAGCCTATTGTATCCTGCAATTTGTTAAAAAGGGTTGTCTGACCCTGCAGGACCAAGTGTGTATGCGTGTGTATGTGTTTGTGTGTGAGATACATGCACACACACACACACTGGCCCACCCAAACTAATCTAAAGAACTGCAATGTGAACTGGGAGGACTCCTCTCTTCTTAATGAGTCCATGGTGATCATATATTCCTTTGAATCGCGCATCCATGTATCCATTAAACATTTATTCACCGGTCCTCCTAACTTTATGAAGTTACAATTCTAAGATGTTAATTATTACCAAATCACATCATACTGATGTTTATTATATGTTTGTTACAGAAACATTTGTACCGTGTACCTGCCATACCTTATTTCAAAGCGTTCAACACTCGACTGCCATTGTGCATCCCCATCAACCGCACCAGTTTGTCAGTGCTCAGAGTTGCAGAGCTGACAACAACAAAAATATTGCTTTTTTGGAAAGTTCTCACCCTCTTGTTTCAAGTAGCATCTTCGGGCCGTCAGACCGAAAGCATGAACGACTTCTCACACTCTTATATTTTTAGGGAATCAAATCGGACTCAAGTCCAAGTCTCAAGTCCACAGCTCTGCAGATACCCAGCTGACATTGGACAAAGGCGGAGTTCAGCCTGGACGGGTCGTGGCAGTGGGGTGTGTTTAGGCTTGGCTGCAGAGTGGGTTGAGCAGTGGTGTGGTTCAGGGAACAGTGTCTGATTGTCTTCAGGTGTGGCTGATTGGTAATCAGCCCAACTGAGGACAATCAGTGTGTGTTTGTGTATCTGGAAGTCTGGCTCCATAAAGGAGCAGTGGGGACTGAAGAGCGGTCTGCAACAACAATAATAATCGATATTCCAAAATATCCATCCTCGTACACCTATCCTTCGGTGCTTGTGGGAAGAAACCCACTGGTGACAGCAACAAACCCGTCACACCGGACTATCACAGGTCTGACATTTATAGGGACAGCCAATCGTTCACGCTCCATCACAATTACAGGCAATCAAGAGTCCTCAATTAACCTCAGCTGCACGTCTTCGGACTGTGTCCATTCGCATGATACAAAAAGCAACGTTAATGGGCTTGCAGTGTCCATAATAATAAAGAATGCAGGCATTTTGCCGATCCATATCCAAACCTATAGAGCGTATTCACGTCATGTCAGCATCTCAATCGCGCCATCTTGGGGTCCCACTTATTAAATGTCAGAAGAAGTTGACCTGGCTATCGTGTCCGCTGTCTGATTATGCGAGAGCCCAGCAACCTCATGTCCTTCTACATTACCAAAGAAAGATTTCAGCGGTTGGAATTGAATATTCGCAACGTTTTTTTACCTGATTTTACTCGCTCAACACTCTGTGGTTAATTCGCTAGTTACCCCTAGTTACCAGCACATAACCCGGTCACATTCCTGTAAAACAGTTTTCATTTCCGCTATCGACCATGGGACATCAACAACTATTTCTGCGTTATACTTGTTGTAGAAATACCACAAATGTCGGAACATCAAGCGCCCGTGTCTGGGTTCATACTATGATCCGTAGTCGCACAGCTCCGCCTCCAGGACGAGTGTCTGGATGAAGCCGCTTGCAGCTCCTTCAGGACCAGCAGTGCCTGTTTGGCCGTGCTGAGTGCTGTTCCCATGGAGCCAGTGTTTTATTTTACCTTGAAATGAATCACAGAGTAAAGGCAGACATCGCCCGACGGAGTTGCCATGCTCATGGCTTCCTCCCAAGTTTCCATCCACAGTTCCTTTTGCGCAAGTGAAAGACATTGATTTTCGCTCTGCGAAAAAGCAAAAAGAGATTATTGACGAGAGTGTGTCAATGGAAACGTGCCCACAACCCGATGTATCAACAAAAACACACAAGAACAGTCCTAACGCTCATACGCCGAGTGAAGCCGAAGTAGATGCATAACAAGTTGAAGTAATAGCCTGTCTTGTTGAGCTGATAAACCCATATTCTGAATCATTAGTCCCACATTCAACAATGAGGCACAGTACCATAATCACCAGGCACACCGTTTTGAACTGAAATTGTGTCTCCTTCAGGATATGATGGTCATTTCTAAAGAAGAGCGGCATAAAAAAAGCAAAACAATGTCGTGCATGGACCCCAACATGGCCGCCAAAGGTTGTTGTGGTCACGTGAGTGAATACGCTCTATAGGCACCAAGCAGATCTGCAATCAGCACAATTGATAAACTAGAGCAGGGGTGCTCACACTTTTTCAGCATGCGAGCTACTTATTATGTGACCAAGTCAAGGCGATCGACCGACGGGGGGGGGGGGGTGCTAGTAAGTGTGCTCACCTGCCGCGCGCGAGCCGAGAGGATTTGTTGACGGGGGGGGGGGGGGGTGCTCGTGACTTTTTCTTTGCTCCGTCCCGATGCGCGCAAGCCGGTGTCGGGAGCTCCGCGGCGCACGAGACGGCAGGCAGAGGACTGTTAACGCGACACGTAGAGACAGAAATGACATGCTTCTGCTGTAATGTGGCGCTATAGAGAAAGTGACAGGGGGGCGGGCCAATTTTTTTTTATGTCATGCGATCTACCAATACTACGCCGCGATCGACTGGCAGGTCGCCGCGATCGACGTATTGAGCACCCCTTAACTACTTTGTGATTCGGTCAGTGAATAGTTGCCGATGTGCCACCCCAAGGTAGAGGCTGATTGCTGCGTCCTTGAATAAACACGCCGCTGCTGAATAGATCCCCAATAACAACAAACGCGAGGCGTCTTATTGATGCACCATTAGCCTCGAGGACAGCGTTTACATTTTTAAACCACCCGTGGCAGAACAGCGCAGCTATTTTCCAAAATATATTCCATCATTTGGTGTTCAACTGAGCTGAGAGCTGATCATCTGCATACCAATCGAACAATCCAGGGAACTCTAAATGAAGCCAACTGCACTCCCTATGTTTCTCATCTCTATACCGGTTCTTATGAATTGTCCCACATGTTGGATATGTCATGTTAAAGTGGAGCAACACCCTCAATGTATCAGGCTTTGTGTGTGTGCGTGCTGACGTTGAGGCTTTCTGCTAGACCACCTCCGTGTTAACAACAGTGTTTTTACATGTAGAAAATCACAAAGGTCACATAAGAGCAACATTGGAACACAGTAATCAGGTGGATTGTCTATATTCCCCGTTATTATAGGCTTTTAAGATCCGGGACTCAAATAACCACAAATCATAATCACCTCACATCCACTTCACGACTGCATAGTCGCCTGATTGTCCTTGTGCAACACACACACACACACACAGGGTGCAGCATGGGTCAAATCCTCCATAGATGTGGACACGAAGACCCCCATGTTGGACGCTGGCTGTCTGCCCATACGGACTCGGGCATAGTGAGGGTCTGGCAGCTCTCTGCCTTGGCTCAGCTATGCTTTTATTCCTCAGCTTTTTTTTACGACCATCTTCATTTTTCCTCTCCCCCTTTGGTCATTGTGGGCACTCACCACCATGCACACTGTCAAACAGATCCACGGTTCTGCAGAGATGAAGGCAATAAAATATCATTTTTCAAGACACATCAAGACACAACTTTGTAGTCTTAACAGGGATCATTGATTTGTTGTCTGCTGGTTGTTTGGACTTTATATTTTAAGTTGCACACTGGATCTGAACTATAGCACACATTCTTCAGCTAAACAATCTCATCAATTTGATCAGATTTGTCATTACAATCTCTAAAAACAACACAGTCTGACCCTTTACATGATCTTGTCACGGGTTTCGTGGCGGGGCAAGATCTCAGGTGCAGAGGAACTAGCAGGACTCCAGGTTAAGTGGAACAAAAACTCTCTTTACTGAGAACAAGTTAAACATAGAAACTCTACTTGAAAGCAATGTAACACTATAGAGGCTAAAACACAAGGAGAATCTACAACGGGTAAGAATCACAGGAATTAATGACGCTAACAAAGACAAGAATCTGGCAGGGGACATGGGAAAGAATGGGAGAATATATAAAGAGGAAAACCACAGGTGTAGGGCATGAGCAATCAGGGAGAGAGGAGTGGCTGAGGGCAGGTGAAGGGAATGAGCAATCAGGGAGAGAGAGGAGTGGCTGAGGGCAGGTGAAGGGAATGAGCAATCAGGGAGAGAGAGGAGTGGCTGAGGGCAGGTGAATGGAATGAACAATCAAGAGAGGCTGGGGAGACACACAGAACAGGGTGTTACAGACCTAGCTCTACGAGAACATTGTATCACTTTAGTAACTAGTGATGGTGAGATGAAGCCTCATGAGGCATCGAACCACTTCAGCCAATTGGTTCGAGAAAGGGTTCATTTCTCGAAGCTTCATGTGCTCACGAAACCACCTACTGGCCAAGTGCATAATCACAGGCAGCTGTATCTGAACCACATAATGTGATGCATTGCATTTTTGTGTCTGTTATGGCTGCTGGGAATGACTATGAATGACACAAATGTATGACCAAATCATTTCTGTGCATAAATTATCACATATGTGCATAATAAAATATTTTTTGAATGTATTCTGTGTGTAAATGTTCCCAAAATGGTAGTATCATATATGGCAGGTTGTGTAATAATGTTATTATGTCACTTTAGGAAAATGGCATGGGCTTAAGCAGGCAGAGGACAGTGAACGTGTGTGTGTGTAACTAGGAAGAGGGGACTGCATATGCGTGTGTAACTTGGACAGTGATGTACAGGACAAGGGACATTTTATTCATTTTTATTCAGAAATAACAGTTTCTCAACAGTTCCATCTTATCACCTATCCTTCCCTCCTCACTCTCCTAACTCTCCAAACTATCTCTCTCTCTAAATTCTCCAAACTCTCAACCAACAACCCACATTTTGAATGGAGCCTGAGGGGTTTATATTGCTGTCAAACCTCCCGGAAATATCTGAACCACTTCCAGAAGCAGTCACGTGGTACAGCCGGGCAGCGAGGCTTCGGACGTCATCATTTTTGGCTCCTCCCCTAAATGAAGCAAGCCTCGATACGCGCTTCGAGGAAACGCCCCCTCCATTACTCGACACACGCTTCGAAGTGTCGGCACATCTCGAAACAACACTATTAGTAACGATAACTCAAAGTTGAAGATACTGTCAGTTTTTAACAGTTTTTAAAAACTTGCAAACAAACAATATACTGTATTATTATTAATAATACACACACACACACATGCAAGAAGTATCAGAAACAATCACACACGTCTAAGATAAAAGTCAAAAATAAAAGTTTGAAATTCATCCAATGGTAACTTATTTTGGGAGGTCATTCCATCAACAGAGTATGTTCATATGCCCAGCATTAAGTGCAATGGTATTAACTTAATAAAGAGAGAGTTTAACGGAAATTCTGTAAGTATCTGACTGATCTGACAAAAATTATGTATCAGCGGGCAGACATCAGATTTGTTTTCTTTGCAGCTGAACTCAAGAGCAGCTGATTGCAGATCTGTTTGCTCTTGTCACACCGCGGTGACGTTTGTCTTGTCTTGGGTTTTTGTCTCGTAACTTCCTGTTTTATTTTGAAGCCTAACTCCCCCTCTCGTTTCAGGTCTTCTACATGTGTCACCGGTCTGATTGTCTCCCCTGATCCCTGATTGTTTCCACCTGTTCCCCATTACCCTCATGTGCTTATAGTCTGCGTCTCCCCTTTGTCTTGTGCCAAAGTGTTTCATCCTTGTCCGTGCACCTCAGCCCTTTGCCACAGCCATAGTCACGGTTTCCCTGAGTATTGCCACGCCACATATGTTGTTTTCTGTTTCCTCCTTGAGAGTGATTTTTAAACTTTCTAGTTTAGTTTTGTTTTAGTTGTCAGCCGTTTTGCTGTCCTCCCGTTTGGAGTGATTTTGGGTTTTAGATTAGCCCTAGTATATTTAGTGAGTTTTTTCATAGCCCATTTATTTGTCACTCCTCAAAAAGGTTCGGAATTCAATAAAGTGGGCTTATACGTTATATTCTCTGCATCTGAGTCCACATTTTAGTCCAGGCCTGACAGCACTTCAGATGCTGGTTTAAATTCCCTGAGTTTGACCCCTGAGTTCAGTCGGTCTGCTGCTCTCTGCTGGAAAAGGTTTAAAATTACATAATGTTGGTCAATATCCAATTCAACAAATCCAGAATAAAGCATTATTATGGATAACATATGAGTGAAGTGTTATAACTGTCAGCCTACACAATATTGGTATGTAATACATTTATAGATTGATTGCAGCATATAATAACTGACCCATTGTAGCTTTACTGTGGATTTTAGAGTGCTTTTCTCTCCCCAAACAATATGAATGTTATTAACCAGCATTATTTGATTCTCAAATGATGTTATGGAACTTTTTGACGGAATGAAAATGTCTGCACAGTAACAGACACATGGCCAATGAAGACCTGCCACCAGAGGTCCCACTGGATCACTGCAATAGAAACACTAAAAGAGTGAGTACAAGATACTCATGGAGTTCCACTTATGTACAATGTATGAAATATATATATATATTAGGGCTGTGAAACGATTAAAAATTTTAATCGGGTTAATCACAGGTTTTTGTGGATTAATCATGATTAATCACATATTACCGATATTCTCGGTATATTTTGTAAGAACATAGAGATTTATGACAAAAGACGGATATATACATTTATACATTCTTCTATACAATGGTGCTGCAACTCAGCAGTTATTTAGCAGTTTTCTTCCAGATGGAACATTAATACATCTTCATCCTAAACAGAATGTTTAACCCTCCTGTTACCTTTTGGGTCAATTTGACCCCATTCAATGTTTAATGTCGGTGTTCTTTGGGGTCAATTTGACCCCAGGCTGTTTTTCACTGTGTCAAACATATAAGAAATATCAACTTTTTTATTTATTTAAAGGGCTATTTAGGTAGTCAACAAACAAACATAAAGTACCTCACACTTAAACTTGGGAAGCAATATTAATTCTAATAATTTTCTGGAGGTTTTAATTGCTGGGGGTGCTAGTGAGTTTCTAGTGAGTGGGCTCACCTGTGTGCGGATGTGCCGGCGCGCATCACGGCAGAGCGATGGGTTATGGGAGCGGCGGCGCTGGGCTTAGCCCAGAGGAGTGAAGCAGAAATGTGTAGACATAGAAACACTCTCAGACAGCAGCTTGCTGTTACGTGCGCCTGCTGCCAGTCTGACTCCGCTGTTTTGGGTGAATGACGTCACGTGCGACCTGGAGGTATTAACCACTTGTGTGCCAAATCTTTTTTGTTGTTGTTGTTGAAATTAACATTCGGGGCTAATTAAAAAACATCCGGGCTTTAGCCGGATATTTTTTTTAAGGGCGCGCCACTTCAGGGGGGGCGCCAGTCTTTAATGTGTCACTGAGTTAACGCGGTTATTAGCCTCATGACGCCATGGCTCAGGGGGGATTTTAATGTTTAATGTCAGACTGCAGGGTGGCAGGTCGTGAAAGACGTATTGGAGACCCCAGGATCACCGGAAGTAAAAGTTCCTGCCTGTAGAACAGAGACCGCGAAGTTCAGATTGGAAACAGTAAGAAGTCTATTTATATTGAGTGACTTTTCCCGACGACCTATTTTGTAACGATTGGTCATTTTGTCCCTTCATTTTTTCACCACCCAAAAAATAAACAAGTTTTTGAAAAATTGAATTAACTGAGTTAACGCGTTATTTTTCACAGCACTAATATATATATATATATATTTATTTATATATATGTGTGTATATAATATTGGAAATTACTTATGATGACTAGTGAGGGACAGAAATAGAGATCAGGTTTAAATGTCCCAGATGATTCAAGATTCAAGATTCAAGATGTTTTATTTGTCACATACACACACAGGGTGTGCAGTGTATATTTTATTCACAGGTAACACGTTATATTATATGAAATGTTCATCTTTTAAAAATGAGCTATCTAAAATGTTGAGAACGTGACTCATTAATGACAAAGTCTCAAACTGCTGACTAATGGTTTTGACCTGTAGGGCCTTGACAGCTGATAGCAGTGAGGGTCAGAGAACTGAAACGTGGGCATTTCACACAGCAGCAGCTGCTGCTTCTTACATGCTGTCTTCACTCTGGGGGCACGTGACTACTGGCCTCGCTCTCGTCATGCATGGTGTGTTGAATGAGTTTAACATGTCTAGCTACTCATCTATCAGCCCCGCCCCGCCGGTACACTCGTATTATCACACTGTCTGAGCAGCAGGATGATATGGAGTCGGTCCTTGAGTCTGGAAAATATATATATTTAAGCAATGTTGTTGTTACTCACCTCATATGCCCTGGTTGCATAGATTAATATGTGAAATATAGATGTCGTTTTGATATCTATATATATATATTTATATATTATTTTATACATAACACCGATACACGACGAAAAATAATATTTCAAGAGAGATAATGTTGGACTGAAATATGTATAAGTAGCCTATAATAAGCATCATTTTGTGTGGTGGATGGAATGTACCTTACAGTTTAAATGCAATGTGTTCATAGTCATTTCCTGTACACAAACGGAGGTTAGATACTAAAAGCTGCATGTCTGTCTCATGTACATTTGACCTCATTTCCCCACAATGCTTGTGTGTGCCGGTGTAGGGTTAAAGAGGGATACACACCTTCAGCATGCTCACACTGTGTGACTGATAGCAAACAAGCGATTAAAAAAAAAAAACTCTCCTCCACTGAACTCTTGGACGTTGGAATGTCGCCCTGCTCCAGACGGAGCACACGGAGAGGTACCGGTAGGTCACCTGACCTTCGAGTCAATGGTGACCTGAAGTTCCTGATAATCAAGCCATGCACAGGGCACACCTAATTCTGACAATAATAATGACGTTGAGATTGGATATCTCGGCAAAACCGGAACGCTTGAAGTTTATCGACGTTCACGCCCACAAGACATATTTCCTGCTGCAATATTGAGGTCAGACAACCATAGGATGTGTATAACACGTGGAGGCATCGTCACCTTAATCTTTATTGCAATCTCTCCACAGGTGTCAGCTGTGGTTGGAGTCTCACAGAACCTCTGATGTATATATATATATACATATCAGAGGTTATATATATATATATATATATTAGTGCTGTGAAAAATAACGCGTAAACGCGTTAAACAACTCTTCTCGGCTCGCGCGCGGCAGAGCTCAGCCGCGATGCGCGCACACTGGTGAGCAAGTTATGTGCACCCCTGTGTATAAATGTATATATCCGTCTTTTGTCATAAATCTTTATGTTCTCACAAAAATATACCGAGAATATCGGTAATATGTGATTAATCATGATTAATCCACAGAAACCTGTGATTAATTTGATTAAAATTTTTAATCGTTTCACAGCCCTAATATATATATATATATATATATATATATATATACTCAATAAGCAAATAAGCACATTTGTAATCCTACAATTGACAATAGATATGTGTGTATATATATATAATTTTTTTTTTTTACATATATATATATACACATATATATACATACATATATATACAAATTAGTAATCCTAAAGTTGAGTATATATATATATAATATATATATATGTGTGTATATATATATATATGCTACATTTTAGGATTACTAATTTGCTTAATGCGTAATGTGTACGAGTATTTATGTTGCATAACATTTACTGATACTATTTTTCTACTGTATAATATTTTAAATGCTGTATTCTAAAACAAATAATATACAACTATTGATCTTATTACACATTTCATCATTGCACCCAGTCCATGTTTGTATTCCTCATGTAGCAATGTGTACACATGCAGTCCTGGTGAGCTCTTAAAGGTCACTGAATTTGAATTGCTAAATAAAAGAGAGATTAAATTAAAGATGAAAAGTTACTAAAATGTGAGAGCACAAAACAGAAAAAAATGTTTGTCTTATAGTTATACTGGATATAACATAGCCATTGGTCATTTTAGACGTGTTAGTATGATGTCCTTGATGCCATGGCAGTCCTTGCTGTTTACTTGCTTTTTGTCCATGCTGGAACTGATGACCTGTGTTAACCCTGTTCAAATAATGTAGAGAAACAATTACTCCCTAAATGAAGTGATTGGTGCAATCCAACAGAAACTGGATGGTTGAAGGCACGCATGGACAGATGAAAGAGATATTAATATAATTCAATGTGCATAATGTTATCTCTTCTGTATTAACTTTGGCATGATCACATGAACACTGCATGACAGTAAGAGAGTAAACATCAAATATCGAAATCTCACAGTAGTTTCACCACCAAAAATCAATAACATCAACTTTACTGCTAGAAAGAAATTCACCGCCAACTATCATCTTATAGGTAAAAATAAAGTCTCTTTACATACCATGTTTATGAACAATATTAATCGTGTCTTCTTCTTACAAACCTGTTATCCGTGTTTTAAAAGGTTGTTAACATTTTCTATGTGCCGTTTTGGTCATTGTTAAGTTTACTTGGTTGTAAATGCTGCTTTATAGAGAAATATGTTTTCTGATGCGACCCTGAAGCCACGTTGAGATTGATTTTAGTAACCCGTCGACAGCCGGACAAGTCTGTTGTCTTTATGGCCATGCACCAGTGGCATGTTTGATACTTTAAGTCTAAAGTCTCTCTGCAGATAATCCAGAGGCACCCATCCCAGATGTCCTCTGACCTGGAGGTTTGCAAAGATCAGAAAGAAGCTGGTATCTGGCTCTAAAATCAAAGAGTTTATATTTAATTAAAGAAACAAACACAATCAGGGAAATCAACTCGATGTTGGACCTATGTGTGGCCATTTGTTCTTCGTCTGTCCCTCAGTTCAAACCTCTTTGTTCTGGTTTGAAGCAGCACAACCTCCAGGGGGCACAAAGGGGGCATTTACCTCTCTTGGCATTGTTACTAAATGATCAAATAACTAAAAGATTTAACACGGTGAAATTAAAATAAGTTTACCCATTAATGTCACTCTTGATAAAACCTTGCTGACTGGCCTCCATTCCCCAAATAAAGTCAGCTGAGTTCCATTTGATGATTTTGAGCATGATGTTCCACCCAACTCTGAAGAATCAATGAAGCTTTATAAATAGCATATGTCAATAATGTGGAAGTCAAACCTACTTTGACCAACAGGGGGAATCCAAAACCTTCAAGTTTGACTTTTAAAGTTTTAAATGAATATAGTATGTTGTTCTTCCTCACGTATTTTGGTCTGCTCTGTTTTGACACCAAGACTGGGGAAGAAACGCCTATAAGTTCACACTGACATTATACATTATTTAATAAATACGTAATATGTTAAATACAAAAAGAGGGATTTGTTTCAGGAATTAGGACAATCGTCTTTTTCATGCGTCACACTTTGCTTTCAACAAAGTCACCGGGACATACTGTACATAATCCTGCTGTCAAATGGAGAATCCCAGTCATGGAGAGCCAGAGGGGTTTATGCAGCACTCTCTGCCATGAAGGTCATCTCCAACACCAGCAGGGGTCCATCATGTTTCTCATATAGCAGCTGAGGCAACAGGCTGAGGCATCCCAACTATGAGGCCCATGCGGGTGACACTCCCCTATCAGCTGGCCTTTGGCCAGGCCCATGTGTGTGCCGATTGGTTGGCGAGGGATTCCTCAACCCTTTCATTGGCTGTTTGAAGAACCATATGACAGCGTATGCAAATGGTCTCTATGTGGCAGTTGAAATCCCTGAGTGCTGAGCAACCCCCACACTGTGAGGCAGAAAGAGCAAGAGTGAGCCGGAAGAGAAGGAGGCGTGACGACAGTATGCGACCAGTCTAAGGGACAGAAAACTTTTTTAAAGCGCCTTTTTCCCCTGGAACTGTTTATTTCATTCTTCCATGAGTGCTGCAAGGTAAGGACCACAAAGAGGGTTTTTTTGCAAAAGTAATTCTGAAAAACATCGAAAAGATTGAACATCTTCAAACATATTTTTAGTGTGCATGATTTCGATTCCCGAGAAGTCTGGTTTAGTATCTGAGCGTCGTGTAATAAAGAAGCGGTGTTTGTGAAATGGGGGACAGAAATGTCAAAGTTTGGGCATTTTGCTGATTGCAGAAGTGTCGAGTTACATCAAACCAGAACTTTCTTTCGTGAGAAAAGTAAAGCCACTGTTCTAATCCCTCCCCACCTCTCTCTCTCTCCCTCTCCCTCCCTCTCTTGCACCACTTCTCTTCCCCTCTCCCTCCCTCAGTTTGCTCAGGTCGTTCAGTCCATCGATGCCTGGCCCAGTCATGCCTATGGACGTCGCCATGAGATTTTACATCAGCCAGTCTCCGCCTCTTCTCCGAGGTTTCCTCAGCTCCTACGAGGAGCTCCAGAGGAACCGGAACCGGGTCAACCAGTCCACTGCCCACAGCCACAGCCAGCGGCTCTACAAACCACTGCGGCCGTGTCTCAGCAACCCGCCGAAAGCCGTGGACGCCGGCGGTCGCGTGGGTTGGAACGACAGCAAGGCCGGCAAGAAGAAGGTGGTGTTCGCCGACACCAAGGGCATGTCACTCACCGCCATCCACGTCTTCTCCAAGTTCGACGACGAGCCGTATCAAAGAAAGCACTGCAGGGGGATCGGCGAGGACCTGCAGTTCGACATGACCGACCTGGAAACGGCCACGATGGATCTTAAGATTAGCCCGATCCGCAACCTGGCACTGGACTTCAAACAGCCCTCGGCCGACTACTTGGATTTCCGAAACCGCCTGATTCACAACTCTGTCTGCTTGGAGAACTGCTTGCTGCAGGAGCGCTCGTTGACCGGCACCATCAAGGTCCGGAACATGGGCTTCGAGAAGTCGGTGCAGTTGCGCGCCACGTACGACTCGTGGGCCGGCTTCACCGACATCGAATGCTCCTTCATGAACAACATCTACAGCTGCCAGGACACGGACACCTTTGCGTTTGTGCTGGAACTGCCCGTCGACATCCAGCCGCAGAATCACGTGGAGTTCTGCATCTGTTTCAAATCCCAGGGTCAGACCTTCTGGGACAATAACGACGGCAAGAACTACGTCGTCAAGCACGGCGGCTGCAACGGAGAAGACTCGAACGTTTACGCCGTGCAGCAGAGGAAGGCAGCGGAGCACAAACACGGAGGCGTGAAGGTACTGGAGATGGAGTTCGATCAGTTCGGCAGCCCTAGGATGTGCAACGGTCTTTTTCCGGGATGGCAGAGCTGGGGCCAGGTCGCTACCGCCGTGCCTTATTGGTGAAAAAACGAATGTTTTGAAGAAAATGTCGTTGGAATCCGACTGTGCATAGACTGAAACTGAAGCGAGCGACCTCTGAGTACAAACTAGTCAGACACCTGACATGTGCTCAACTGATCCGCTTCCTGCTGTAACAGGGCCATTTGGCCTGGGGTGGGGGAGGGGATGGTGTGAAGGCCTAATGAAATGTTGATGGAGGACAAATAAATGGAGGGAAAAAAGACATGTAATTTTTCACATACTGCTCATTTGTAAAATAGTAATGTGCCTTTTTCAGAGTGCCTGCCCACTAATATACAGACAAGTTGTACATCCCACTAGAAGTGTTGAGCCCTTTGTGAGGGCCTGATGTAATGGTTAAATATGCACTGATTGCCATGTCCCTCTCAATGTGATGTCTGTAAACTGAAGATGTGGAAATGGAGCTGATTAAGTCCTTCATAATGAAGGGAAGGTACGGGGAGTGCATGGCGGTACAGCGCTTCTCAACGCAATTGATTCATTTCTAATGGAAAATGCACACTAAACTTTTGCACCAAACAAAACAATAAACTGGGATTCAAAAGGCCGTAATTATTTTAATTTCGACTCATGCAACCCTTATTTTACCTTTTATGTTAATTGCACATGTCGTGTTTGAAAGATGTAATATTGGGGTTTATTGAAGAACAGAGGAGAGACTCTGCACGTGATTGGTTGTCTCGAATGAGGAAGAGGTTTTGAAATATTGGTGGTTCAAGTATGTCGAGAAAGAAAATGAAGGAAGATGAATGTTTATATTTGCCTGTTTTAAGAAGTGCAATTATGAGATGAGTGTACAGTGTGTTTGGCTGGAAGTGGGATTTCTCTTTTTTTAGAAACTTTTTTTTCTTTTTCTCAACATAAAGAAAGGTCTTTTCGCCCAGCATTTTGTTTCACTTGAAGGTGTGTGTGAAGTTTACGCCGTGCAGCAGAAATAAATTTGTATATTTGTGCTCAAGATTCCCGACTCACGAAGATTTTGTTTTGAATGTTTTGGTTTGTTGTGTTTGTTTTGCTCAGTATGATGATCAAGATAAGACTACCAAGTGTTTAAGTGTGTCATAACATTTAATATAATAATGTACGAACGATTTAGAAATAAAAGTCCAACGATTAATCATTTCCTTATTATTTTTTCTCAATTTCTATCAGCTCTTTATACATGTTTACAGGTGTTCTTTTGTATTTTTTTCCGTATTTCCACAATGTCTTTTCTGATGGCTATATGAGGATAAAAAAATATATAATCAGTCAAATCATCAAACAACGATTCAACAAACTCAGACATGTAAACAATGTAAACAAATGTACTCATGCAATAAAACCTGTTGGAGGTTTACTAAGATAGGGGATGTTTGTAAACACACTGTAGGAGTAAACATTATAAACTACAGTCTCGTGTTTAGTTAGGGCTACATCAATATATTACGCATACATAATGAGGCCTTTATTATAACTTTTGGTCAAGTGGATGTACTGTTTACTTTAGTTCAAAGATAAACTGTACAGATAAACAAATGTGTTTCGATTAGATTTGACTTTATTCCTCCTCAGGGGGAAAACCAATAAGAAGCCTTACAGCTGTGAAGGGAGGAGGTGCAATGCATGAGCTCGACAAGTCTTTTTTACTTTGACAGCTACTGTAGTATTAGGTAAACATATTCATTTTGTTTGTCTAAAGCATATTAACTATGGTTAAATAAAGGTCACCCACAAATTCAACACGACAAAATAATGTTACCAATCATCAGCTGGCCGGTTTATAGCAACCTCCATGATGCATTCCTGCATGAGCCACCAGTACAATCAGCCTCATTCCACACATAGTGCTTTTTTTCAATTCGGACCTGACATTTTAATATTTTTTCCGTGTGCCATCTTCATTTACTCTTACCCAGTAACATAAAGACTGATATGTACACATCTGAACAAAAGAAAAAAATGTAAAAGGTAAACATTAAAAAAATTATTTAAATAGCCCTCTTGGTTGCAGAGATACAGTTTGGGTATGGAATTTTCAGAGCAGAGGCCTAAAAATAGCTTGGAGCTTAAAAGGTTAAGTCACACATGAGTATACGCGCCCAATGTAACTTATTTTGCATCCTGTACACACAATCTACCTCATGCAATTTGAATGTATAACTTGCAATACTCCTTATTAATTTGCATGACCTTTACATTATTTATTTAACCTCAAATGATAGTGAAAAACAAACTTGTATCAGTGAACACATTGCAAAACCCCTCTGTTTATTGTATATTTGGGATGACGATGAAAGCAGGAAGAAAAGCCTCACTCGCTTGCAGCAGTCTCTTCCCTCTGACTCTTTTCAACTGTCCATGATGTTGTTTATTCAGTCAGCACGAATAATGCTCCCCCCCTTCCTCTGGGCCTCCGGGTGGACCAGGACAACCCTCTTAAGCTTGAGAATTCCTGCTTTATTAGTTTTAACTCTTTGACTACAGCCTTAAATGTCCTTGTTTTATGTTTACAAAAGGTATACATCATTTAAAGCAGCTAAAAGTACCATGCCATGCTATTTTCATGGCTCATAGTGGTATTTTACCCAGTTGCCATGTCGATGATAGCTGGAACTGATACAGACTTGTAATGTCTATGCAGAAATATCTTTAATATACAACATATTCTTGGTGTTTTTAACCTTGACTTCAGTTTTTTCTTAAGATTTTAAAAGAATCACTGCGGTGTAATGCATACTGTGGATGCATCACTTCTTTTTTGGGGCTCTTCAGAGGTGTGTTGGACCTCCGGTTCTCAGAATGGGGTTTATTGTGGAAGATGGAAAATCGAATCCAATATCAGCTTCAAAAGGCGGCGTCGTGGTGAACTGAAAAGGCCTTCAGGCGGCGGCTCATCTCCAACTGCCGGCTGATACATTCATTTCCTGATGAATCACCGTAGCCGGCGGCTTTCTCTCCAATCCTCCATCTTTCTGATTTCATCCCCTCTGCATACCTACGTAGCATTCACTGTGTTTATGGCCGTGGTTTTCTCTCATTTCCTTTTCTTTTGCTGTTTACATTCTTTGAGTGAATTCAAAAGTGATTTTACCGATAATGCCCTCCGCCCTCACCCACAGCCAAGAAATGTGCAGCTGGAGTGTCATGGAGCTCACAGTCACATGTCAAACTGTAATCCATCCACAGAATGACTGGACCCGGATGATGCAATGAGGATGAAACAAGACAGTAATCTCCCATGCAGCGATATCAAGGTCACACAAACAAACACAAGTTACTCAAAAGTCCTTTAAGGGCAATTCAGGATTTTTATTTACTCAAATGTGCTGTTGTTTTAAAGCTACAGACATTATTTTATGTAAGAATTCATACAATGAGGATCATTAAAATGGGGAAATAGAGTTGGAAGTAAAAGCTTTCCAGAACAAACAAAAAATGAAATAAATGCAAAAAGAAAAATGTGGACAAAATGTTGTGTTTACTGGGCAAGACTCACAGACAAGTTATAGGATTCTAGAGTCTGTCAAAACACAAACATATATCTTCCACCCTTGCAGTGATTGGTCAGGAACCGTAAAGATGGAACGTAAAGTGTTTGCACAGGAAGGAGAATTGTGTGCGTCTGTCTGTCTGTGTGTGTGTGTGTGTGTGTGTGTGTGTGTGTGTGTGTGTGTGTGTGTATGTATGTGTGTGTGTGTACGCTTGTGGAAGAGAAAAGGAAACTGAAGAATAAAGAAGGAATGGGATGTAAAAAAATGTCAAGTGGAAGAAAAAAGTCCAAGACAACCAACGCTAATGTCTGAATGGTTTCCCAAAAATGTTATAAGGATAAACTGTTTATTATTTTATGGCGACCAAAAACAGTTTAGTTAAAATGTCCTCCAGGAAAGTTACTTGTTATGTAAGGCTCTGTTCGGTGTCTCCTCTGTCTACTGTATCCTTGATTGTTTCATTCCCTGCACCTGCCCTCAGCCACTCCTGTCTCCTTGATTGGTTAATTCCCTGCACCTGCCCTCAGCCACTCTCGTCTTGTTAGTGTCTCATGTCGTACACCTGTTCCCCCCCCTATATATTGTGCCAGTCTTTCCCTTGTCTGTTGCTGGATTGTTGTCTTTTGTCAGTAATCCTGTCTTTGTTGTTGCTAGTGTGTATGCTGCCTGTTCTGATCCCCTGCCTGCCCCTTTTTGGACCTTGTTGTTTTTTGTAACCTTTTTGACCTCAGTAAAGAGTGTTTTTTGTTATCCACACTGAGTCCAGTCCAGTTCCTCTGCTAGTCAGAGAAAGTGCTCCATAGTACTGAATGAATAATTATTCATCTTCAGATATAACAAGTCTACTGAGGTGCACACTTCAAATAACCAACTTTATTAATTGCAATTAAAGGCAATGTATGGTAGCTAATCAGTTATCAGATATGGGAACAAAGAGCCTATGAAATTCACAAAGGATTTCATTTGCACAGGTGTAGGAGTAGAGTAGTCATCTCACCTCTGGGTGAATGAACAGGTCAACACAAGTGAGAAAACATAATTATACATCATCACGGTTGTGTTCAGTCACATGGAGGAGGCTCAGCAGAGGCGTTACGTGCAGGCCGGCATGAACACACCACATTGAACTGCTGAGGGAACCTCCCCCACACACACACACACACACACACACACACACACACACACACACACATGCAACCAACTCCTCCTGTGAAAAAAGGAAAAGAAAACTAGGTCAAGTGGATAGTGTAGAGGTTGTAGATTTGTTTTGACAGGACATTCAATAATATGCGTAACCCTTTGGTTGCTTTCTAAACTAATTTGAACAATTTAAAAGTGTTATCGGTGAAACAAATATTTAATTTAATCTGATTGTCATAAGGTTTCATTACTTAATCACATACTTTATTATTTATGCTTTTCTTTCTGCTAAAAAGATGTATGAGCACATGGTAAAAACATGTATTGTTCACAACAACTTCAGTCATAAAGTCATCTAACACAACATTAGGTAATAATATTTGTATTAGTGGGTATTTTTAGCTCTAATGTTGCAATTATTTTGGACCAGGATGACCAAATTATTTAACATTAATAAACGAATTCAACAAGTTAACATTTGTACTGACAAGAAGATACACGTGTGTGCGTGTGTGTGTGTGTGTGTGTTTGTTTTAGACTGAACTACCCGTTTCTGTCTTTTTTTACATTATGAGTGTGAGTGTGTGTGTATGTATGTGTGTGTGTATGTGTGTATAAAGTGTCAACATGTGACCAGTTAGATAAGCATTCAGTCGGGACAGAAGGTTTTATTTTAGAGTGTGTGTATGTGTGTGTGTGTGTGTGCGTGTGTGAGTGTGTGTGTGTGTTTGTTTTAGACTGAACTACCCGTTTCTGTCTTTTTTTACATTGTGTGTGTGAGTGTGTGTGTGTGTGTGTGTGTGTGTTTAAAGTGTCAACATGTGACCAGTTAGATAAGCATTCAGTCGGGACAGAAGGTTTTATTTTAGAGTGTGTGTATGTGTGCCAGTGTGTTTGATCAGTTTCATCGATTGCCCTGTATTGATCCCAAGGGGGTCAAAGTTTGAGCAGATTTAACTTCTTCAAAACGATGCTTGTTAGAAATGGATTATTTTAGTAATTGGCTTTCAATAATTGCAAGTACTTTTCGAATGGTGAATGTTGTGATATAAAGTGTCCACAATGATGTCCAGGGATTATTCTGGAAAGAAATGTTGGTGTGGAACTTCTGAAAATCATTTAAAAATAAAATAGTAAAGCACTCGCACACACACAAACACACGAGCACACACACACACACACACACACACACAATGTGCAACAAGAAACCAGTGACAGAAATAAAAGGAATGCAATTCATGAAACTTATATTCATCTTTTTCTTTCTCTCTCTTTTTTTGCTCTTCATATTATGAAACCGAGACTTTTTTTCAATGTGGCTTGACAGACTTGACTTCCCCCTTAAAACTGTGGATATAATCCTCAAGACTGTGGGGTTGAAACAGTATACAGAATTAGCCAATCACAGAAGGTCCTTAGATGGTTTTCACTGTAACGTGATGGTTGTGGTATCAGTTGTTAGAATTAGAAAATCCTGAAAGTTCATAAAAGCTGAGCATTTTTTTATAAAACAAAACCAGTGTAATTTTATAGGACATTTATCCCTCGTAGAAAAGTAAATGTTACATTTAGTGTTATTTAAGGCCAAAAAAGGAGTGGAGCCAGGCAGAAGAAAGTACCCTCGCTTCAGGAGGCACAAGGAGCTTCACTTCACTGCTGCTGCTCGAGCTGCGTATGGTGTTCATACATAAAACACAAAATATAGATTTATCCAGGAGGGAGTACAGCAGCGGAGATGAATTTAGAATTTTAGAGCTGGTTTTTTTTCTTCTTTTTTAAAGGCTCACAGGTTTGAGGACACATCTCTCTTCGCACAAAGGTTCTGCTCTGTCTGAAGGAGGAGTGTAACGGTGGTTAACCGTGATGGGAATAGCTGAAGAGCTGCTTGATGCAGCAGACTGTCTGTCTGACCCGCTGGAAGGTAGCCACGAGGGCCGCCTGTGCATGAAGGAGACATGTACGGACTGGGTATGTAGGAGGTCATGTGAGCCCGAAATACACACACACACACACACTGGGAAAAAAAGTATCATTAGCATGAAGACATGACTTATGGTATTGAGAGCATATCTATACAGTGCCTTGTATGCTGGTCCCATGCCGTTTTTACATTATTTAGAAACTACAATAATCCAAATATTTTATATTTTGTGAATATCAGTTATTTGAATGAAAACGACCCACAGTCGGCAAAACCATGCCGAGAAGACGAGTGTCAGGAAATCGCAGACACAAGATTGGTGAATGAAACACAGTGAGGTTTGAAGAGTTTACAGAGTTCTTGGGATTTATCGTCTGGGGACTATGATTCATTAAAAAATGATGTCGCAACGTGGCCATTATGTCATGGTTCAGTATGACCAGGTTTGGACTCAAAAGCATGACTCAGGCAGGTAAAGATAAAGGTTGAGTTTGACTTGTGGCCAGAAACAGACAAAAGGAATAAGGTAAGGCCAAGGAAGGGTAAGGGAAACATATTCAGGTAAAGATCACACAAAAGGAACAAAAGAACAAGAAGCAGACCGGCAGCAATTAAACCTGAAGCAGCAAACACATAACTCAATCTGCAGGAGAATGAATGAAAGTGGGCAGTATATACAGTATATATATATATTTTAAAAAAAATATATATATATATAAATAAATAAAAAAACAAAATATATATAATGCAAAGCTAACGAGAAAGTGTGAATTAATAGCCAGGGTTTTCCTAACATTGCACAGCTATGTAGAGTCTCTGTCTAAAAGATCTCCTAAATTTTAATTGGTGAGATCTCAATAGAGAGCTTTAGTCTTCAAGGATATAGAACAATAGTCATTCAGAAGTGTGTGTATATTGGTGTATATCTCTTCAAAATGCTGTGAGACGAATTACAAAGCAGAAACACTTCTGTACACAAGCCACCATGCACAAATACAGAAAGGTCTCTATGGCGTTCAGGTGAGGCTAAAATCTAAAACAGTAACTAACAACAGAGACCTTCTTGTTTCCATGCTTACACACTTACCCCTTTTACATATCAGGACCTTAACAACGGCTGGGAAGTGATTTCTCATTTATGGAAAAGCCTCAACTCTTTGAAATCCTCAGCTTTTGAGAGAGTCATGCACAATTTGGAGATGGCAGACAGGCAGAGCGGGCCATGCAACTGGTTTCAGGTCGGGATCGTATGGCACATCAGCAGGCCTGCATGTGGTTTGTGGTCTTGGCCACTGCATCACATTTGGGTATAAAGAGGTGTTTCAGGTACCAGATTAGCTCCACGGAACTAAATAATCCGCAGCTGCTGCAGAAAAGAACATATTTTAAAGTAGCATTGAAGATGGCCGATGTCAGAGTTTTACCTGTGCTGGGAGTTTCATATTGGGAATGTTCCTGGCACATGCTTTACGTGATCTGTATGTGGTGCTGGCTTTAACTCGGACCAGAGATAACCTCACATACAGTCAAGTGTGATGTTTTTATGCATCACCGGACCTCATCAACCTTTACATGTAATACAAACTGCAGACTGGATGACTGTTGCCTGTCCCTTAAGAACATCTTAATAAAAGTCCAGTTACATAATACAGGAAAAAGAAAGTTTAATGGCAATTTGTGTTTGAATAATCTCCGTCAGCCAGTCAGCAGCACTCTATTTAATGGAACCAACCAATGCCTGGGAGACATATATGACAAAGGTAGAAAATAAAAAGAAGGAACCAAATTCAGAAACGTGTGTGCTTACTGCATTAGTCTAAGTTGTATATGTTAGTTATTCACTTTTATTCAAGTCCACATGCTCATATTGCTCTGTCATGCAAAGTCGATACATTACTGTTAAACCTAGTTTGGATATAAGTCGATTTATTGAGGGGAGAGGAAGAGTCCTGCATACTTTATTATTGTGCTTTCTGTATATAGGCTACTGACCACTTTCTATGGTTGTTTTTGGAGAGATGTCCACCTGAGGAGAAAATGAAGTTGCTCTACCTCTACAACAAGAGCTTAAGAGTTGAGTTCACAAAGAGTTGACATAGCCATGCAGAATGGCCGTGCTTTTTTTGCACCGTTAGAGCCGTTACAGCTGTTAGCACTGTTAGAGCTGTTAGCGCTGTCAGCGCTGTTTGCACCGTTAGCACAGTGAGAGCTGTTTGCGTTGTTTGCACTGTTGGTGCTCACAATCTCGGGTCAATCGAGGAATGAGGAGGTTGAGGTCTTTTCTTCGTCCTGCCTCGCTCCAGTTGTTGCTTGTATGCAGCGCTGTTTGACGTTAAACACTGGGAGCTGGGAAGACTGCTCAGTTTATAAGGTCATAAGTATGTTTTAGCATCGACTGAATTGTCGCTGTGTGTGTGTTTATGTCCGTGTCATGGGAAAAGTGTGTGCGTCAGTGTGTGTATTTGTGTCTGGCTCAGCCTTAAAGGTCAAACAGCATAGAAGTATTTAGTCTCCTGAACTCAAAAAACACAAGATCACATTCCTCTGTGGCAGAAATATGTCCCTCAGATTTAAAGAACCATATCAGTATTTATCTATGGTGAAGTCAGGTTACTACACATCACATATACTTTACATTAACTCTGGACTTCACTTCAAAAGCATATATATTATATATATTTAGATTATATATATATATTGTCATTTTTCAATTAATTGATAAGTCTCTTTAAAAGTTAACTATTTAAAACCCAGTAAAAACATCTGAAAAGGAGAAGTTTGATAATCTGACTGAACTTCAGTCTGTCACTGTGTTTACTGATGGTAAACGAGTGGTTACGAATCAATAATGACTGACATGTTGTGTATTCCATCCATATGGTTTTCAAATGAGACAAACACTGTTGAAGTGGTAGAGAGGAGAAATTAACTTGTTGTTTATCTCCATTAAATACACATGTTGATTAAAGAGTCTTTATTTTAGTTAGATACCTGTTTGGCTTAATGCATTCTGGCTCTGCTAAATTTTTAAAATGTGACCATTGATTAATGTCCCTGACATAGCTTCTGTTTTTTCCTTACACTTTTGAGTATTTTTGTCAAATCTATCAGTAACATTCATGTAAAAAAAAAAAAAAAAAAGTTGACACTGAAATATCTCAGCAACGTCTGGATGGATTGACATGGCACAGACACTCATCCCAGAGGATAAATTCTGAGACCTTAGGTCATCCTCTGACTTTTCCTCTCGGACAACCATGAGGTCGAGATTTTGTTGTTTTTGTGTGAAAAATATCAGCAATTATTGGATGGATTGCCAGGACATTGAAACAAGCCCCATCACCAGTGAAGCTACGTAGTTACCTATGGAGACCCATGCAGATAGGGTCGTGAAACAAAGAACATCTGATAACTTGCAAATAGGCTTTCTTGAAGCAAGAGGTGCAATACAGGAAGTAGTCAGTACAGGCTCATCAGAACATTTCACAGTTCAGCTACAGAGTGACAAACATTATTTAAAAGATGACATGAAATGAACACGAACTCTGAAATGCAGATTCCCTGAAAAAAGTAAGTCTATTTACCACTTAATTACATTTTCCGAAAGCTTTTAGACTTTAGATTTTCTCTTCAAGGCCAACAAAGTGTCTCACATTTACAATACTAGTCAGTTGCAAAACCTCAAAACTGCACTGACGTACTAAATTGGAGTTGATTGGTTACCTTTTAATCCAATGGGAGCATTTATCACTCAGGAACGTGAGTCTCTTATCAGCTTTACCTTGTACCTGGTTTCTAAAGTGGGTGTTTAACTCAGCAGCCCGTATCAATACGTTAACCTCCAACAGATAAGACTTTAAAGAAATGTAGAACTTTGAACTTGAGTTAGCCATGCTTTTGAGAAGCCATGAAAATGATCATTAGCTCACCACATCTCGACCTATTTTCTCGTGATCTCCTCAGCGTCGCTCGTCGACAACCCGTTGACCATCTCTTTAGCTCTCATCATCTCTTAGCTGCTGACTTTGACCACGTTGTGGCCAGAAATAGCTCAAACCTGAGGCTCTGTTTACACTGCAGGAAAACACAATGTGTTTCTCAACTCAGATCCTCAGGTCATCAAATCAGATCCTTAAGTCATCATGTCCATGTTTAAATTGCAAACATTTTCGAGATCTAACAAAAAGCTAACCGACCGCAGTGTGAAAATAATTGCCATCTCGATATTTCCTCCTCAACGTGCCAGCTGGAGTCACGTTCAACGAGAAGGAAGAGAAGCTATTCCTGTCGCGCGGCCGGTGGGGGGTTCGCCTCAGAAGTGTGCAGCTGTAACGCGATGCCACGCTAGGGGTCCACGCTGTGAGAGCGTGATCAGCTGGAAAGGGGGGAGGAGGGAGAGGGGTTCATTTAGGATTGCAGTGCAGGATGAGGTGAGTAGAGGGCGGGGGAAGGGAATTGAAAGGAGTGTTGGAGAGACAAGGAGATAGAGAGATATGGCGAGGGAGAACTAAAGAGCCTTTCAGAGTCCTGACCTCAACTTGACCTTGTCAACACAGGGCTCCGTCTGGAATTCAATAAGGTCTCGAGTTCTGGGCCTCAGACACACAGTTCCTATCAGTTTCCATGCAGAGCATTGAGTACAGCTGGAGTTCACAGTTTGCCACCGATGGATCCTCATTAGGAATTGGGGACCATTTCCGTATCTGATGTCCACGGGACCCCTTTGAGATGATCATTATGATGAATAATGGATTTATGGGGGTTTATTACAAGAGCGTAAATGAGCGTCAGAATGTGTTCCACATGCCTTTCCTGCATTAAACAAAAAGAACTGATCTATAATTAATACTGAAATGGACGGATAGAAAAATCGCTACATAGCCTCAAACTACGAGCATCCATTAGCGCCAGTAATGCACCCGCGGGAAGGAAAGCGATGTCGGTGTTTATCTGAGAGAGAATGTTAATGGGGTCTTGTTGTGTCTGCTGTCACAGAAATGTGACAAGGAGAGTCTGAAAAGAACCAGAATCCACGTGAGTCTTTCTGAATAGACAAAGGGACAAAGAGAGCAGAAGATTCATCAAGTCACACACACACAAAAATAATCTCATGCAAACAAACAAGCACACATGCGCACATGAGGGGTGAGCAGTTGTCACCCGTGGTCTTTACTCTACTTCCACCTGGCAAACATAGTAACACAAAGACGTATTGTCCCTGAGGCTCCTATGTGTACATCTCGTCACACACACATTTTTCTACTGTTTATTTTTAAGTCAGAGTTCAGAGGTCAAATGCCAAATGGGTCAGAGTGAAGGAACGGGGAGATTCAATGTCGCTTTTACTTTGAACTGAGCTGAAGAGGCGGCTGACCTATAGGTAGTTAACACTTTAATTAGGCTATTTTACTGTCGCTGGGGTCAGTGGTGATCAGCATCTGCAAAATGTCAACGACACAAATCACACACAGATCTCCTCATTTAACTAATTGTTTGATCGGTGAACATCTAGTGTGGAATTTTTTCTATTCGCTGAGCACAACAGGTGCGGAATGAGGTGGACTTGATTAGGTGGTGTTGAAAGTCACACGACACGGTGCTGACCCCACGCATCGCGGGCGAAATGTAACACGACGCGTCACAGCAGCAGCGAGGGAGACGGAGTGACGGGGGGTAAAAAAGACCATTTTAATATCAGTTTCAGCAAAACAAAATGAATCTTTTAATTAATTTGAGACCAAATTCATGGTATTGTATCCAGTTATTATACGCATATTTAATTCTGGTTGTCGTTATCGTATTATTTAAGCCTCTGGCAAAATCTCGATAAAAACTGTAGATTATACGTAGACAAACTGTAAAATATGGTTAAAAGGATACAACTTGGCATGTATTTTTTAACAAATAGGTTTATAGGGGGATTCAATACAATAAGCATATTTAGTTATAATATTGGGCCTGCTAACTTTTCAAAAACAAAAAGTTTCAAAACTTTCCAAATAAAGTTAAATAAATAAAAATAAAATATACACTTTTATTAATCCCCAAGGGGAAATTAGTTCTCTGCATTTAACCCATCCTTAGTTATTAAGGAGCAGTGGGCTGCAGTGATGCGCCCGGGAAAACATAAATCATTTCAAAGACTGAGTCTGTCCAAAGTAAACAGAAACGGCTCCAGAATTACTCTTTAAACGCTTCTGGTTTTTTTCTATCTTAGAGGAGGTGATATTTATCAGAGCTGCTGACATGTGGACATTTTGTGCATTTCTTCCTGAAGAAAAGGTTGCATTTAGTTCTCAAACTGTGTTTGATCTTTTTAAACAAATGTTCCATTCATATTAAAGTCCAGATATGCAACTTATACTGGACATGAAATTCAATCGTGGAACTTTTTTTCCCATGTAGTTGACCTAAATGTATTTACTGCAGAGAAGTGACACGAGTTCAAGCAGGTGGGCATGATATATGGACAGAGGCTTTGCCAGAACATGTGAGCTGGACTTAGCCCATGTGGGATAAAGTTCAAATAGTGTATATACCATTGCAGAGAGGGGAAGATAAAGAGAGTGAGACAAGGAGATTAGGTGACAACGAGCTGGTGAGAGGATGAGAGAGTGTCAAAGAGGGGAAAGAAGACTGGAAATGGTGCAAAAAGAAGAAAAAAAACAATGGGTGGGAGAGATGGGTAAAAGAAAAGATAACAGGTTAAACAAAAGATAAAAGACAGTAAAAGATGTCAGAGAAGTTGTAGATAACGAAGTGAGAGGAAAGATAACGGTTTGGATTGAGAACTGTCTGAAAGAGTGAAAGAGCCGGGAGATGGCAGAGCCGGAACCAAATACTCCGTTGACCCTGAAATAGAAGCCAATGAGAGAGAGAGAGGGGGGGGGGGGGAGGGAGAGAGAGGTAAAAGAAGGCCGAAACCTTAAGAATATAACTTCAAACACACTTCTTCTTTTAAACTCTTTAATATTTTTAAATGAAGCTTTGAAGACACAGATTAACACAGTTATGTGATTATAAAAAGAAGATGTGGATCAAACAAAAAGTCATTATTTACAGGCAACGATACATAACAAAGTTCTCATAAAGGTCATAAAGGTCATGAAGGTCACTCAAAAGAGGAAACAAATCTACAAATTAAAATAAGCAAAGTGGTGCACTAAATAAAATGTGTTGAAACAAACCTAAAGAGGGGCGAAGGATATCTATACGCTTGTGATATGCACATATGATACATATTGTGTTTCAGGCAATGCAAACTATGACATTTTTAGACTTGCTTTCGACACCCACCACATTTGAGTGTCACCTCAACAGAAATAATCCGGAAATTTGCTGACGCAATAAAAATGTAGATTGTACCACAAAATGACTTCCCACAGTTGGCGTCGTGAAATCGGTAAAGGTTGAAAGTGCCAAACTAAACCCAGTCAGTCGTGATGTTGAAACCAAACTTATTTTTTTATTCTTGTGTGTTTAGTTTATTGGTGCTGCGACTGTTACGACAAATTTCCCCTTGGGGATTAATAAAGTACATATCTATCTATCTATCTAAAACAGTGATTCACAAACACATCTGCCGGGAGCGGGGGCTGTTCAGGGGGCTGTTCAGGGTCTAGTTCAGGGGGCTTTGTAATGTTTCGGCCTAAATTGAATTTATAATGATGCGTAGCTAAGCCACATATTGGTTTTTTTATCTTCCATATTAGGAAGGTCTCTATTTGTGTTACAATTCAGCGCGGCTTCATGTTGCCAAAGCATAAAAATAAAAATGTCACAATAATATTAATACCAACACGACCTGCCCCAACATCGGCCATAAATAGCAGTTCCAGAAGATACGCCGCTTCGTAACGACGTGTTCGACCGTACCGATTACTGTCAGTTCAGGAGGTCAAGACCAAGTCTGTTGTGTAAGGAGCGTTGCGTATCCATAGTTTCACAAAAGAGAAACACGCACACACACATTCACAGCTTGGGATTCCAGTTGACTCAACTGTGTCATAAAAATATGCACATTAGTTTCCAACATGATATTTAAGGTGAACATTTTTTCGACCAATATAAAATTATGATTAGCAATAAACAAGGATGAAATTGATCTAAGTTTGTCAACATATAAGAAATGTATTTTTGAAGTATTTTATGAAAGGCACTTCTTTATTCATGTTGCAATTATCGTGTGCTTGCACATTAAAATATTACGCACTGAAAGCAACACAGCCTCATTCCCAATTCATTAAATGGCGACGTTCGTTCAATGGCCCTCGGCCTCGAAAATCAGATAACAGGGGCCCCTTTAAGTGCCTTGCATATGTATTTTAACAACAATATTTTCTTGTATGCGCTTTGCCCTCCTAACCAGTAAACCGAATATGAAACTAGAGGTGTACCGAGAAGCTCGGCGGCGTCATTCATAACGTTGAACGCTGCTCAGCTTTTGCACGTCTACTAATTGTGTTTAACCCTGGTATTTATGCACATCTGCAGAAAAGAGATCGAGCTACACTGATATGTAAAGCATAATGTTTTTCTGAATGAGGCTCTTAACATCTTCCCTGAACAGTTTGAAGTGCATTAGGTCTCCAAAAGACAGAACAGCATCAAGATAAAAAAATCAAAAAGTCGATGACTCTCCAACAAAATGTATTTTAAAATCAAATATATCACATATCAAATAGCACTTGATTCTCCAGAAGAGATAAAAGTGTCAACAACCTTGTAGAATGAGTATGTGCTTTCACTGGTGACGACACAGGGGACCTCAAACTGTGAAGATACTTTTCTATTTTCAGAAACTCAAATTGTGTGAAAGAATAAAAAAACACTCAACAAAAAAAGAAAGTTTTCTTGTGTTGAATGCTTTTCAGCAGCACCATTCCTAAAGAGCAAAGAATACGATCTTGTATAACGTAATTTAGTCTAATTCCATGGTGATGCTCTGTGGATCACAGATTTAAAGCACGGATTTTAAATGGGATATTAATGCATTTTAATTTAAAACCTAAAGGAAACAGCCGTGTAATGACTGTTCAGCTGGTGGCTGGTGTGTGTGCTCCACTGATGCCAAGGATATTTATTTGTATTAAGTTCTCACTGAATGTGACTGTGTCACAACCTGCTCATCTACTTACAGTAATACAACCCATATTGCACGAGTTTGTTTGGGTGATGTAATGTTACACTGGCCGTTAAAGGGTGGTTGACATCGGTATTGCACAACATCGAGAGAAAAGTGAACGTAAACGCTTTTTTTTTTAAGAATAAAAAAAACAGAAACAAACCAGCGTGACAAATTGTGAAGTTGTTGACTGTGGCAAAAAAGAGAGTAGAAAACAAGAGAAAGACATGGAGTTGCAGGGTGAAGAGTCAGCCTCGAGCTTCTGACCTGAAACAGGATTCTCGTCTTGGGTTTGGAGTTTCACCTGTTGCTCTCCTGCAAGAGAATTATGGAGGTTGAGTCATGTTTCCACTGCAAATTGGGAGCAAATTCAGGAGGTTCATCTGGTTTGGGTTCTTTATGGCTATCATGTAAACATAAATAGGACTATATAATACCAATATGAAACTGGATTTCTATCCATCTCCCTTCTTCATGTGCCAACAATTAAGGAAAATGGACCATCTCAATGTCGTTTCATCACTTAAGTTCTTCTCTGTTGTTCCCCCCCAATAAATGTTTATTAATTGATTTCCCCTTATTGTACAATATTGTGACGGGTGAATACAATTCAAGTTGAACTTAATTATATCAGGCACCATATGACCACCTCTAGTAATGTGTTATTATTGCTAACATGCCCCTTTCTCAATACACTGCGCAGCTTAGGAAGTACTTCTAAAAAACTGCAGCTCTTTTAAAGAATAGTAGAAGTGATGTAAAGTAACCACGATGTTGAATGAGCTCAACCATAGAAAACACCGGTTGGGTCAATCACACGAAAGAGAGACTAGATATGATGCTCCGGGTTTCTGTGGGTCCAGAGGGTTATTTTAGCTCGCAGCATGTCTCAGTTATTTCCTGTAGAGGTTTTAAGGCGTAAGGTGATAGATATCGACTGTCAGGGAGACATGTCCCTCCTACAGGGAAAGTTCATGCTGGATGTCCAACAAGGAATGCTTTATGATGTTGTCTAGTTTAAGCAGTTTAAGATCACATTGGAGGATAATGCATTAATCCTGTCTGAGTTTATGGTCTTTATCCATTTTCAGGTCCAAGGTATCAAGTAAACCAATCAATGCAATGAAAACCACTGGTCTCTAAACAAACTCGTAGGTTTCAGTTGAGCATGTTTTCAAAATTTAGGAAATTGGAAAGAATGTGCAATGTCTTCTCTCTTAAATGACGAGGTGAGATCTGGTGAAGGGAAGTTGTGCAAGTTTTAAAGCCAGGGTTTGTCTTTGTCAACATCCTAGCAGCACGTCCTCCGGCTCCTGTGTTTACCAATTATTTTATCTTCTTTGTGTATTAATTTATATATGCGAATTCTTTCAGTCGTTATTTTGGTTTCATTGTTGCAGATCTACTTTTAAGTATGTGCTTTCTTTAGTTACGTTCCTCCTCTGATCAATTTGGTTTTCTTGTCTTCTTTGTTTTAAACGTTGACCTTTATAGTGTGATGAAACCAAAACTTGTGTTGCAAAGTGTTTTTGTGATACACCAACAGTGTTTTCACTGTAAAGCATTTAACCCTTGTGTTGCCTTAGGGTCAATTTGACCCGAATCAATATTACACCCTCCCCTCGCCTTTGGGTCATTTTGACCCGATTCAATGTTTCACCCTCCTGTTACCTTTATATTTACCAACATATTTTACCCTTTGGGTTCAATTTGACGCCAGCAATTAAAACCTCCAGAAAATTATTAGAATTAATATTGTTTTCCAAGTTTAAGTGTAAGCCACTTTATGTTTGTTTGTTGACTACCGAAAGAACACCGACATTAAACATTGAATGGGGTCAAATTAATCCTAAGGCGCGGGGAGGGTGTAATATTGATTCGGGTCAAAATGACCCTAAGGCAACACAAGGGTTAAAGGATAAAATTAAAATGCCAATGTCTTGGGCCCGTCCATCATGTTGACGGTGCAGACCTTGGGAAACACAAAGAAGGCTGAAGGTAAACAACCTTTATCACCCTGCCAAATGCAAACTCCCAGCAAGGGAGATCTTCTACTGAGATCTTCGCTAAAACTGAGCTAATCCAGCTCTTAGAAAAATTAACGCAGATGAATATTAGAAATGCTATTTCGCCCGGCAGCTTGGTTGAATTTTGCATATTTTTGCTCTGCTGTCAGGTAGGAGTCAGCTTTCTTCTTTTATAACTCATGACTAGGTTGTGTGGACCCAGGAGAAAGACAGATTGTTGTTTCTCTGGTCGTTTGGCCATATTGAAACCACTTGGCATTACCGCTATGAGATGAGGCAAGGTTGGAAATTTGGAAACTTTTTTATGACATAGGAAGGATATTACGAGAAGAGGGTTGGAGGAGGTGAAAAGCTTGGCCCTACTGGTTTGGACTATGTGGCCAGGCGTTACGCATTGCACCTTCACGGTTAGGGTCATGGTTAAAAGAAACCAATGCTGAAAGAAATAATAAACAATGTTCAGATGCGTTGAATGTAGTTTACAAGCATGGTCCGTGACATCTCAATGGCATCAGGTGGACATGATAAAGATACCAGTGTCCACTTATGGACGGACACAGAGTATTTGGTGGACAGGAAGAGAGTTTGGGTGGAGCTATCGAGGGGAAAAGCATCAGCTTAAGCTCTGTCGTCTGCTTCGTATGCGTCGAGGCGTTTGGCTTCAGCGGCAGACGTCTGGTCAAAGAGGGGATTGCTTTCTAACGGTGTTGAATGTAGCAGGTCTACATAACGAGAGTCTGGCCAAAGCACTGATCACTGTAGTTTTAGCACGACTTATGAGCTGAGGCTTTGATGCACCAGTCCTCATGGGGTGGACTATTGTTTTAGCCGATGATTGATCTGAACAGATAATACCAAAACCCTCTGTGTGCTGTAAGAGTGGAACCTTTACCAACGTGGGAAACAACTTTAGTTGTGACCTCTGTGACCTCTGTGTCCATCAGAAACCTCTTCATTTGTTAACTCCTTCATCCTCCAGCATAACCTTCTCCTGACTCACTCAGCTACATGAGCAGGAATGAGGATATGGAAAAGTGGAGGAACATGCCCCCCCCCCCCCCCCCAAATAACACACACACACTTGTCGTTGTGTTAAGGAAGCTATGACGAAGCTAGAAAAGCTGCCTGTGTAACCGTTCTCGCTCTCTGCCAAGTTTTCTTCTCACCCAAAACCAGGTTGTTAAAAGTCTATAAATCTGTGAAAGTCGAGCTCTGAAACTCCTCCAGACCGCCGACTGGCTCAGTCTGCTGCAAACAAAGACGGCTTCTTCACATCTGGAGTAGAAACAACAAGAGCATGTAGGGCTGTGTGTGTGTGTGTGTGTGTGTGTGTGTGTGTGTGTGTGTGTGTGTGTGTGTGTGTGATTGTGTAATACGTGTATATCTATCTTTGTGTGAACCAATTTGAGTTTTAGAGTAGACACATTTTTGGCAGTGAAAGGTTGCTTGATGGTTCAGAGTTGGATTTAAGGTTGGGGTTAGAGTTAGGTTTAAGTTAGGTTTAAGGTAAGTGTTGGACTTAGGCAATTAGTTGTGATGGTAAAGGGTACAAATATAGAAAGTACAGGGATGTTAATGTGGATTGTGTTTTGAGGGAAGTTCACAAGAGGAACAGAAAAGTATATTGGGATTTGTTTTTTACATTCTTATTTCCAAAACAAGACGAACAAAGTCGTTGTTCTATCGTAAACAATAAATCCGAACGTGCAAAAAGTCAGCATGGAGCTTTTTAAAATCTCAAAAGATTTTCATAGACTACAAGTTCTTTACTCAAATATCATGGCAGTTTTTTTAAGCATGAATATTTTAAATTCCCTTCTCTAACTTTTATTTTGATGTTTAGTGTCTTCTAAAAATAATATATTTATTCATGCCAATTTTATACAATGCACATATATAAATATATATATATAGTACATATGCATGAAGACAGGTTGTGTGTATTAGTGTCTCTCTGTCACTCTGCTTGCATTATAAAGAAACCTGCAGGAAATGAAAGTGTATTAATAAAACTTGACTGACAATCAAATTATTTTTTGTTGGCTGACACACCTGATTTATGGAGCCAAGACTGAAGAGAACAGCCTCAGGGGACAGCAGCCTGCACGAGGATGTAACCACAGTCTGGAAACAGTACAGACAGGATCACAGTTTAAATACGGGCCGTGAAGGAACCATGCTTCATTATTGGCAACAGATCTGTGTGCAACTCAGAATTTGCTAGATGAGGGCGATGGGATTAAGACCAGTGTTTGTTTGTCTTTATAGTCTGTATTACAACTTTGATCACTCATTTTAGAGCATGAGCAGTTGTGTTTGTATTGAGTGAACGTGTACGCTAATATTTGTAGCATAATAATAATAATTTTAAATGGTTTATTGATATTATTTGGGTAATTGCTATGAAGAAAATGTAGCCCTCCATATTATTCTCTGCCCCCCTCAGGTAGCTCTCGATCTCAAAAAGGTTGACCCATGTTATAGAAAATGTAATGACTAAAGTTGAGTTTAAAATGAAACCATTACTGTGTTTGAAGCCATCAACAATTGACATCTGACATGACAACCGTGACACGTTTGTATCCGTCACCAGTAGGTTCACCCCCCCCCCCCTAAGCACCAAGGATGAGCAGCCAGAGGGGCATTCGGTAACAAACTTTTTCCGTTCAGACCGCAGACTGTGTCTCTGCTCCCTGCTCTCTCGTCTTCCGTCTGTCCACCCCTTTATGGAGACAGACTCGCAGATACACAAACAGAGACTGTCATCAGCATCGGCTGGACTGATTACCAATCAGTCCAGCCGATGACAATCAGACACCGTTCCCTGAACCACACCCCCGCTCCACCCACTCTGCAGCCAAGCCGAAACACACCGCGCTGCCACAACAACGATCAGGTTATTTTGAAAGGAAGTGATGATTGCTGCAAGTATTCTGGACCAATAAAGGTCATACTGGATCAACACCTCTATTGTCTCTCTACCTGCCTGAGATCAACACCTGATTTGTTGTAGCTGATTATCAGGTGTGAGGTATGTCACACAGGACCAAAATAGGACTGTCTGAGAGGTAGAACAATACAATCAGACTTTTTGTCAGGTCATGTTTAGAACTGGGTGTTATAGGCATATACTTAAAAGGAGCTGTATTTAATATTCGGAGCATTAATATAGCAGCAAAACAAATTTAGCGACGTAAAGATATCGTCGAGTAATGACCACCTGAGCTGAGAATGAAGCCGCTCACCCTCTGGGTGTGTTCTTATCAGAGCTTCTCTTTGCTTTGTTGACATACGTGTGTGTGCTGTTAGTGTGGGTAAGTGCATGTGTGCTGTTAGTGCACGTGTGCTGTTAGTGCATGTGTGCTGTTAGTGCATGTGTGCTGTTAGTGTGCATGTGCTGTTAGTGCACGTGTGCTGTTAGTGCACGTGTGCTGTTAGTGGATGTGTGCTGTTAGTGCATGTGTGCTGTTAGTGTACGTGTGCTGTTAGTGCACATGTGCTGTTAGTGCATGTGTGCTGTTAGTGCATGTGTGCTGTTAGTGCATGTGTGCTGTTAGTGCACGTGTGCTGTTAGTGCACGTGTGCTGTTAGTGCACGTGTGCTGTTAGTGCACGTGTGCTGTTAGTGCACGCGTGCTGTTAGTGCACGCGTGCTGTTAGTGCACGCGTGCTGTTAGTGCACGTGTGCTGTTAGTGCACGTGTGCTGTTAGTGCACGTGTGCTGTTAGTGCACGTGTGCTGTTAGTGCACGTGTGCTGTTAGTGCACGTGTGCTGTTAGTGCACGTGTGCTGTTAGTGCACGCGTGCTGTTAGTGCACACGTGCTGTTAGTGCACGTGTGCTGTTAGTGATCGTCATCATTGAAGCGCGTGGCTCCCACCGTCCGGTTGTGGCCTTTAACCTCAATTTAAATCCATGTGGTTTGACCCATCCACCACCCGCCCCACCCTCCTGATGCAGCTCACTCTCTTTACTCTGTCAGTGGCCCCTGAAAGCCCAGTGCACCTCATACAGACACCAAAGGGGGCCTCAGTGCATCGGTATCAGGTGCTGTGAGGGCCACTGTCCCCCAGGAGGTCTAAAGCAAACATTCAGAAACACAGTTTTATTTGATCAAGCCATCATCTTCATGAATGTTGACCAGATAAGGAAGCCTCATTATGTAACAACCAATATTAGCTTTATTACACACATCTCACTCAAATGAATGGTGACAGGAGAACATGCCAACTCCTCGTGTTATATATGATTAGATGTTTCATTTAAATGCCACACATAAAAGGCTTTTGTAATTTATATTGTTTTAACAGAGATGTGTATTTAAGGAGATTTAATCATGTGTTCAGATCGGCAACACTAATTGAGGACGACTGTTTTGACGCCATGACTTAAGATATGGATGACATATTAAAGTGAAAGGAGGCTTTCTTGTAAGTCAAACTTCCTGTTAAGGGTTGTTACTAATACGGCATCGGAATGAACCAATGAAAGAGTCAGTGTGAAATATATTTCATACGCCGTGTGAAATAGAATAGAATAGAATATACACTTTTATTAATCCCCAAGGGGAAATTAGTTCTCTGCATTTAACCCATCCTTAGTTATTAAGGAGCAGTGGGCTGCGGTGAAGCGCCCGGGAAGCAACTGGGGGTTCAGTGCCTTGCTCAAGGACACTTCGACTTGCAACTAATGGGGAGAGCGAGGATCGAACCCACAACCCTGCGGTTGCAGGACGGCCCTCTTACCCCACTGAGCTAAAGCCGCCAATGAATCAACATTTGATATGTCTGTTGAATCAGATATGTGGCTGTAGGATTTCATTGGTACATACATATATATTAGTGGCTGATGACACACTGTTCTGAGGATGAAAGGTTTTTAGTCTGCGGTCCTCCACTTGTAGGACAAAAGGTAAAGTGCACCCCCCCCCCCACCTGTCAGACCCCCGAAACAAAAACAAAAAATAGACTTTGACTTAATTGAAAGTGAGTTTGTGGACATGTATTAACTGTCAATAGCAAACCACCAATGATAACAGTACCACCTCCACTGATAACTGTCCCTGTTATCTGTACACAATTATACAAGTGACAGATCAATATGTGGATGAGGTATATTTGAGTGAATGAAAGGATAACAACAAAAAAACTGTAGTGAATCACAATGGATCATCAACAGCAATTTAAAAAAGTAAAATTCCCAAGGGCATCGTCAGGTCACTTGGCGTAATAGTGTGATTTATTTTAGGGAGTAAATAGGATGAAATTTGCTTTGTGGGCCAGATTGCTCTCCTATTAAAAATAAAATCGATATCTATATAATGGTGGACAGTTGGCAGGTTATTGAGTAACCAAGAGGTGCTGGCCATGGCCTAGATATTTCTGTTTGCTGAATAAACGATAAGACCCCTTGTCCTTGCGTTAAAGTAGGCCACCTCACCACCACAGAGAGACGGAGAGAGAGAGAGAGAGAGAGAGAGAAAAGCTATCGTTGAGCATGAACTAGATTTTGACATCAAAACGAGAGAGAAACACAAACAATGTGTGTTTGATGGCAAGCGGTAGCCCTCCGGCACGAAGAAATGGAGCCAAATGACAAAAAGGAAAATTGCAGTTCTTTGAATGGCCACTTGAGGCTTCAGAACCTCGGGCCATCAACCACGCTTGACATTTTCCATCCCCTTTGTATACATTACTGATGTACCGCACAATATACATCCTATTCCTCGACTGCACTTTATTTATTTTGTATTATTCTGTTTGTACTATTTGTTTGACGTCATGTTTTGCATGTTTGACATGTTTGTGGACCCCTGGAAGATTGGTGGCCGCTAAGGCGTCAGCTAATAAGGATCCAGTTATTAAACTAAGAAAAGCGCGTCAATCCTATGTTAAAATGCCCACACTTTAAAGCAGACAAATACATGTGCAGCCTATACCAAACAAAAAGGGTGTTATTACCTTCGCATTGAAAATGCGGAAGGTTATGTTTTGATCGCTGTGTATTTATTTATTTATTTATTTGTATGCGTGTTATTCGCATAACAAAAAAAGTTTTTAACCGAATCGCATGAAATTTGGTGGGATGATTGGTTATTTTCCGGGGACCATTTGATTAGATTTTGGGATCGATCGGGTCAAAGGTCAAGGTCATGAAAAGGTCAACATCTTCTTGAATCGCATGAAATTTGGTGGGATGATTGGTTATTATCCGGGGACCATTTGATTAGATTTTGAGATCAATCGGGTCAAAGGTCAAGGTCATGATAGGTCAAAATCTTCTTTTTACCATAGCACGGTCAATTGTTATCCAATTGGCATGCAACTAAAGCCAAAATGTTCATAATTCAATGCCCAATCTTGTGATATGGGAAGGTATGCGCTCTACCGAGTGCCCATTCTAGTTCTCTAGAGTTACCATCTCTTCTGAAAAACACGCTGCCAGCATGATGCTGCAGCCACCAGCAGTACTCAGCTCTAATGACATGGAATAGTCCGTAAACCCAGGGTTCTGTTCACCAGCGAGCCAACATGTACCCTGACCCTGTTTGACCTTAACAGAACCTTTGTTATTAGCAGTAGTAGTTGTAACACCTGCGATTACCCCATTTCATGTCAAAAGGACTGCTGTGGGAATAGATCTCTTATGCAGGTGATGAGCAGTGTCGGGTTTCCTCCAGACATGGTTGCTTTTTTTTTTTTTGCTGCCAAAGCCAAGCAGGCATCCATGTGTCTTCAAACTTTAGGAAGACTTTTCATTGTTCCAAACATCTAACATTTAAAAGTTATCTCCTGTCCATCCTGGAGAGGGATCCTATGTTGCTCTCCTAAAGGTTTCTTCCCTTTTTTTCATGTGGAAGGTTTTTTTTCTATTTCTTGGGAGTTTTTCATGATCCGATGTGAGGTCAAAGGTCAGGGATGTCGTATGTGGACATATTATAAAGCCTGCTGAGGCAAATTCGTAATTTGTGATATTGGGCTATACAAAATAGACTGAATTTAAATTGAATTGAAATGGAGGCCACTGTGCTCTCAGGAACTTCTAATGCAGCAGCCATTATTCGTGTGACCTTCAACAGGACTGTGGATGCCAACCAAGGTGGAGAAACACCTCAGAAGATCAAGAGATACTAGAAATACCTGAGCTAAATCCTTGTGTCAATGTGATATTTCAGTTTCTTTTCTTTCTTTTAAAATAGCAAATTATTCAAAAAATTCAGTTTTTGCCGATGAGTAGAAATTAATTGAACATAAAATGCAAAAAAACAAGTGGATGCACTCTGTATAGAACCTATTCCCAGTACCACGGGACTGGTAGTGACAAGCAGAGGACTGGCGGTTCTGTGCAGCTGCCAGTATGAATGTGAGGATGTGGATCGGTGTCTTAAGAAAAAAACAAGCATAGTCAGTATATCTTTTGGCAGAGACTGATGACCCCTCATCCACATTTTACTGTACATACTTATGGAAATGCTGCATACAGACATCATATATGACTTGAGCCACAGAGAAGCACATGTACAGTATGGCCATCAACGAAGAGTAGAGGCATTACCAAACGACAGAACTAAGTGTACACAACATAAACCTGAACGCTTATATTTGTTAAATAATAATAATAATACAAAAAATACATCAGAAAAAACATGACCTTTCTCTACTTTTTTACGTACTTTCATACATCCGACGAGTGGGAATAATTACATCTCAACAAACACTTTGAATCAGTTTGAACTATTTTCAAACCTCCGTCCCACTGTATAACCCGACACAGTTTGGTCCCATTTTTATTTATTTTTTACAAAAACAACAGACGTGGGTCAGATGAACATCTAAAAAAACAACAACAACTCCTCTGACGTCACTTTATCCCACTTGACCGAGAATCCTCCGACACCATCTCCTGTTTTTTCCAAAGAATGTGTCCTTTTAGTATTCGGCAAACGAGGACGTCGATATTTCCCTCTAGTCAGCTGCTCGTTTTGAACAATAAGTCCGACGTGGTGTGAATGTGGTACGAGGTCCTTCTCAGAGCCTCTCCTGCTGCTGCGCTGGACTTCATAGAAAGGATCCATTCTTGTATAAAGAGAGGGACCCCCAATTAGACTGATGCGAGCTGCTTGACGGTTGCTTGGTAACTTTTGGGCTCTTTGTCACTTAGTCGTGAGGATTTTAGACATCTTGCCGTGGCAACCCCGACAGACGATGCTGTGTATTTGACAAAAACAGCACCGCTCAGCTGCAGGCAGAAAGCCAAAAAGAACTCAAGCGAGCTACACGTTAAGGCCGAGAGTCGCCATCTAATCGGATCTTCGATGCATTTTGTCAACCGCAAATGATCCAATAGAACTTTACGATTCTATCAAACCTTATTTTGTCAATGCTGTTGAAGCGACCGAAGCTGATTCACATTAAACTTGTTTACATGCACTTAGCACCACGTCACAGTCCGCTTTCTCCTATCAGCATAGGTTAAAAACTGGTTTGGCTCAGAGCTCTGAACACCAGAAATACTTGCTACACTGAAGTCATGTCATAAACCAGTCAGAACTTCGCCCCGATTGGTGAAACATCTCAATATTCAAATGGCCAGTCGGACTATTCACCTAGAGTACATGCCAATACCAGAATAGGACGTACAGAAGATGGCTTCTCTTCCCATCCTGCTTCATCCTCTGTCGGTACGATACTCGACTAACGGTCAACCATGAACCACACGATACTACAGGACAACACAGGACACTCGAAACATTCACAGGGTTGTAACAATGACAGTTCTGGTGCAACCGTATCATAATATTACAACCTTCAAAACAAACTTCAAAATATTTCTGCTGCAGCCTTTTTGTTCCATAAAACAGGCAGCAATGTCAAAACAACAACAATAACAACGATAACACAACTTCACAAGACAATCGATATCTCATGAAAAACGATAGCGTTCGTCTCATAGCAAAGCTTTATAGCTTTATATCCTGTCAGTGTGCTGCAAACAAAGCTAAATGCTACTCCACATATAATCCTATAGTTTCATAAAATAGATATTTTAAAAGTCACCAACGCAGTGAAGTCAAGATTTAACACAAAACAGGAACATTTTAAAAACGAACATCTTGACTGATGTCCAGATTAGTTTTCTTTTTTTTTGTACTCATTGCTGTGTCATGAAAAATACTCTCTTTCAATTGTTTATCTAACAATGATTGAATCCATGTAATTTGAGCATTTTGTCATTTGAAGCCTGACTTCCTGTTTAAATCTAACCGGCTCGGTGGAGATGTTCACTCACTTTGCCCTGGACCATAAAATAGAGGCTCATAAGAATACCTAAAAAAATAACATAAGAATTACCTGAGCAAATCAGCATCCTATTACAAGAGTAGTGTCCTGGTTTGTTGACACACAAGTTTCAATAGCCTTTGATTATTATTATTACTTCTTAAAGCCCATTTTTATAGAACAGCTTATTAGCAATGTAGTCCTTGTATGCAGATCTTCGGTTCTCCTAATTTAGTTTGTCTGTTTTTTATTTTTATTTTATTTTTTAAATGTTCTATTTTTTATCTTACCATTCTATTTGTTTTTGCCTTGACACTCTGTAAAGCACTTTGAAAACTTTGTTTTTAAAGGTGCTATATAAATAAAGTTATTATTATTATGATGTTTTCAATGCTATGGGACCAGAAGTATTATAAACTTATATTCACGTGACTGAAATTGTGCTTCTGGAAAGCTGACGCTGAACGTTGCGTTCTTTTAAAAACGACATTATTGACGTCTAAAAAGTTTTTAAAATATCATCGTCTCAATCAGAGTTGTCTTAAATGAAAGAGAACACATAACATGTGCAAGTAAAAGGATTTCTAGTGTTTCTCTGTAGCTGTTGCGGGGATGAACGAAGCAACATGAACATCGGCAAACGGACAACAACACAAATATGAACACCGTTTCAGTAAATGCTACTTTTTGACATCAGAACTCTTTGTTTACGATCCACTTTCCTCCAAAGTCTGATCCACAACCACGTGATGTGTGTGTGGGGTTAGTGACGGAGAGTTCACGTCACTGACAATCTATGGGAGTTTGTCTGTGTGTGTGTGTTAGTGTGTGTTTGTGTGTTTTTGTATGTTCGTCTCCAAAACCTTCAGTGTTGGAGATGGCGATGCTACATGTGTGTGTGTGTGTTTGTGTGTGTAGGTGTGTGCTTGTGTGTACTGGCCGGTCCCTCTAGGCCAAAGCCTTAAGTGTTGGAGATGGCAATGCTACATGTGTGTGTGTTTGTGTAGGGGTATGTGTGTAAGTGTGTGTTTGTGTGTACATTCCGGTCACTCTGGGCCAAAGCCTTCAGCGTTGGAGATGGTGATGCTAGATGTGTGTGTGTGTGTGTGTGTGTGATAGTAAGTGTGTCTTTGTGTGCACAGGCCGGTCACTCTAGGCCAAAGCCTTCAGCGTTGGAGATCGCGATGGTGAGTTTGTGCTTGAGCTCCTTCCTGGTTCGATAAGGAGGCAGACAGATCTGATTGAAACAGGTGTGAGAGATCGGCAACCTGCAGATAGAAATACAAAAGAGAGGGAGGGAAATTATTTTTTATTTATCAGAATTTTAATATATCTTGACATATTTAGCTTAAAGTTCATTTAAATCACAAGTCATTAAGATGAAGACATCCTGGTAAAAAAAAATGGTTTAGCGGCTAGGGAAGGTATCATGTTGATGAGGGTCCTCATAGGTATAGAAAGACAAACACATCTGGGTCTCTTCCCTGACCCAGATTCAGGGTCTTTGCTGTGCAATTTCAACTGTGGGTTTTTATCGCCTGCAGTGTGTGATAACAATCAGCTCCACACACCCAACAGAGATGAGAGAGAACCGTTGCTGTGTGAAAATCTTTCTGCAGATGTGAGGCAACAGTTGCAATATCTTTTCCAATAAAAGTTTTAAATAGATTAGAGCAGGCAGAGGTCCCACTAGCAGAAGTGAGTTTAAGTTCCCTCTATGAGACAGCTACCCAGTATATAGGTCGAGGGCTTTTATTGTGAAAGGTCAGAACGGAGGGGAGGGATTAAAAGGAGGAATAAAGTTGGCCATCTTGTGTCCAACTACTGAGCCTCTGTGTTGTTCTACGTTTTGAATATGTATCTATAGGTTGATATCTTTATTGGTAGTGTGAAAGTTCACAAACATTGTTTTTAACCACTTAATATCCATGTTCTGTGTGAAAGTATTCATGACAAAAACACCAGTTTGATCAAATATATTGATGTGCGCGCAAAAATAACAAGAAAAAGTCCTCATTTGTGTTCATTGTTATCTGAAAAAAATACATGTACAGGTTTCCTTCACGGCTACTGTGTCAACCAATTTTTAAAAAAAAGAAGTAAAGTTGTCGGTGAGTTCTGGTCTCCAGTTCTGGCCCCATACCAATCTGTTGGAACGTCGATCTTGGAGATTTTGAAGTTCAGGTCGGCCATCCCTCCGACGGGAACGCGGTCGCTTCCCGTCGCGAAGTGGAGGAGCTTCTTCTGCAGCTCCAGAGGGAAGGACAGCACCACGTCCCAGAAGCACCTGGCGCACAGCAAAGGATGTGCATTGCATTGGCTGAAAGGAGGCCTTAGTTTGACCTCCAGCCGCAGCCTGAGAGCTGCAGGCGTCGACTGGAGGGCACATCGCTTTTTGACCTACGGTGTGACCTTGAGCTGGAGTTTCTCATTTTCAAAACAAATGGGCTTTTTGAAAACAGTAAACAAAAGCCATACACTTGGTTAATCATCAGTGAAGCAGAGCGTCACCAATATATCGACGAGGCATACTTTGTCTGAATAATATTAGCTGGCGTTAATGATACATGGGCCACCTTTCTTAAAATAAAATTAAAATTAAATAATTTCTGGAGTGGTGAGCCCAATAAAAAACAACACTAATATATGGGCGACTATGGTCAGTGGGTAGCAGGTCCGTCTTTCAATCAGGGGGTTGGAGGTTCAATCCCCGCCCTAGTCTATGTGTCCTTGAGCAAGACACTTAACCCTGAATTGCTCCCTGTAGCTGTGTCCACGGTGTATGAATGTAACAGGAGTGTAAATCGCTTTGGATAAAAGCGTTAGCTAAATGACATGTAATAATACAATAAAATATATGTGTGATGTTCAAAAGATGTAATACAACTTACCGTATTTAAATAAACAGACTGTCCTCACTTCCAACTATGTGTGAGTATAGATGTGTGTATTATTCTATCTGAAGAAAACAGGAAGTGCTCTTACCGTATGGTGGTCTCCGTCTTGCCGTATCCTTCATACTGAACCGTTTTCTGCAAAGCGCTCATGTCGACTTCTGGACTCCCGCACACCAACATCTCCACCTCCTCCGGGCGCAGCAGCTGTGTGCAATTTACAACTCCATTTAGAAATATTTTTTTGTAAATTTTTTTAGACAACCGAAAACACGCAAAAAGGAGGCACCAAGTGCTTAAAGTGGAAGGGCCCTTTCCCCACTTCCTAACCACTACTTCTTGCACCGGAGCGTGGGACACACACATCTTGAAACGTGTTGAAATCGGATGCAACATCAGACGACAGCAGAATTTCCACTGAAACACGACCGCAGTCTGAAGCAACAATTGATTGGTGGAAGGAAATAATATCACACAAGAGCGACACAACCAGTAACCCAGGCAACGGGAAGTTACGCTTCGTCAGAGCAGCTGATAACAGAAAATGTAAAAAAGTCAACTCCACGAAGGTTTTCAGGAGTGAAATGTTCTTATTTGCAACCATTAAGAAGAGAAATGACATTATAGATTTTGAGAGACGCACAATTGTCAAACTTATTGCCAAACTTGTTGGTCAAGAAGAAAAATGAAAAGAAACCTAGTTTTTGCCGCCGGTGAAACCTACAACGTCCTAACACATTTATTCTGTGACTGTTATGGCGAGATATGCGTATACATGGGTACAGTACACCTTAAATGACACACATGAATGAGAGATATTAAGAATAAACATTTATAGTCTATACATTTTGCACCGCGAGTATGAGCACGTATGCCTGCTTATATTTTGAGCGTCTTTCTTTTTAAAAGCATATGAATTATTTAAAACTCAGCGTAAATGATCCTATGAATATTACACATAAATATTACACATTTCCATGACTTTCCCAAAACTTTTGGGATTTCTTCTTTTTGAAGAACTTTTCCAGGCCTGTAAATAACCATTTTTTTTAAATTCCCTGATTTTTCCAGGTTTTCCATGACCGTATGAACACTGCTTTTACATTTACATGTATTTATTTTGAGCTTCAATGTCTTCAAAATGAATGATGAAATGCAAAGATGATTTAGGAAAGTTGTTTTTTCAAAATGTGAAGGCAGGCCAACGCAGGCCAACTCATGTGAGCTATTATCTGCCTGGCTGCGAGTGAGACTCGCCCTTTCTGTTTCACTCCCAGCTGGCTGCATGTCCCTCCTCTGACCCAGATTCTGGCTGATAAACTGCGGTCAATCTGCCCATTCGTCCATATTATCTGCAGTCAGACATTATTTCTCTATGTTCCTGCTGCTGCCGAGCAGACGGGAGGAGGGACTTCAGACCAAACCCTCCAAAAACACGAGCGCGCCGTCCTGCGTGGACCACGGCGAACTGGACTGTGCGACTTTCAACTAGAAGCTGTGCGGGCAACGACCCCAAAGGATCTCTGTGGTCTTTTTATAGCGGTCTTTTGTTTGTGTTCAATGTGTTTAAATACACCACCACGACCAATTATAGTTGGTAGTCGCTTCACATCTAATTTACATATAAATAATCTATGTATTCTTGAAAGGTACTACTCAACTAAATGTAATTGCATTTTTTTAAACACAAATAATGAATCTTATTGGACCTAGTAAAATCTTAAAATACATATTAGTGAGAATTTTAAGTGACAAATTGAGGTAGCATTTTAAATACAATAACACAAATTATAATTATTAATAGTTAGAAAAATATGTGGAAGGAAGAGACTGGCTAATGGAAAGTTTACATGTAATATGTGTGGAACAAAAAAGCATGTCTCTACTGTTTCATTGGCACTCAGAAAACACACACACACACACACACACACAGTGTGGACTCACCATGAGCGCATCCGAGGCACACACACTGTGGAAGCCGTGGTAGAAGGCGGCGAACTGTTTATTGATGGATTTATTCAGCAGGAAGTCGATGTAGAGCTGGACGTACTCTGAGGAGACAGAGCAGAACACAACGGCGTGATTTTCAATAGTCCACGACAAACTTTTGCCGATTCGTCCCTCCAGTCTCGACCCTTCAGGTTTAACACACACAGAGGGACACCAGGCAGAGAGCTGGACCTGGAAAATGAGGTTTAACGAGAGAAATAAAGTGTTCAGCTCGACTCCATCCTTTTTAAAAAAGAACAGAGAAGCTTTTGAGAAGAGTCGAAACAGCACATGAGGGGGATTCAAACACAGTTACTGTGGATCACACCGTATCCTTTTGACCGGGGAGGAAGCTTTTCAAAATCATATTTTTTTTCGCCGCCCCCCCTCCCCCCCCCCCTCATTTTTGTTGTGTCAGGTTGATTTTTCACAGGAGAATACTTCCTGGGTGAGAGACGACTGTAATACGGTCAACCCGACATATACACATAGTCTCAGGTTACCGGCATTTTGTTATGAGATGTGTCGAGATTTTCGAGCAATTTGTATTTGTTCGTCAGTTCTACTTTTGTGTGTGTTTGGACCATCGGCTCCTTATTGTGGAGCCGCTGAGCAGGAAGCTCGCTCATTGCCGTGCACCTCAGTGTGGACTCACCCTTCCGGTTTTGCTTGGTGACGGGGATTTTGTCTCCTCCAGGCTTCAGGTTGTGAGATTTAACCACGCCCATTTCCTCCTGGAAAACCTGCAACACGCACACACATACACAACAAGTAAGTCATATAGGGGATTAGGAACATGCAAAGACTAGAACAATTATAAATTGCTGCATTTATAATGCGCTTTTATCCAAAACGATGTAATATATTTGCCTCATTTACACGTTAACTGATGACAGGAACGGTGAAAAGGGTTAGAGTGTTAAGTTCGGATAACGCAGTGGTAGCGACCTGTCAATCACAAGGTAGCCCCGCCCTAAAGCATACCATGCTTTATAATCTATTTTACTCTAAACTGCGCCATAATTTATAAAATGAACATCATGCTGTTTAAAAAGACTAGAAACTAAAGATTGCGACCATAAAGTGAGAAGTAGATTTTGTTTTTGCAACCAGAGGAGTCGCCCCCTGCTGGCCATTAGGAATAATGCAAGTTTAAGGAATTAGCTTCAGTTGTTCAGACCTAGAGGTTGATGGCTGGCTTTTTCAGAAATATGAATGTCGGAGTAAACAAACACGATATGAAGTGTTTAAGCTTTAAATGTGCCCTAGCTTCATATTTCGAACTGATTTCTGGTTTCCAGCTGTCCTCTGTGGCTCTTCCTGAGGTTTCTCATTTCTTCCCCCTTTATAGGTTTACCGGGGAGCATCTATGGGCAGAGTGTGTCGAATGTAAAGCCCCTTGAGGAAAATGTGTGATATTGGGCTTTACCAATATAACTTCAATATAACTTGAGAGAACTTGTGGTTTATACGATAAATAAAGTTTCGGTTGAGGGTTATAATTAGGTAAAGGTGAGCAGCTCAAGGGAATACATTATCGAAGTGAAGGCTTTTGCAAGTACAGCAGTATAAACTAATGTGTGCAAAAAATAGAGGGGTATATATACAGTTAGAGAGGCACACATTGAAGAGAGAAGTGACAGAGAGTGATGCAGTGTTCTGCAGGTCAGTGGGTTTATTCATCGGTTCCACAGTGGTGCGACTGTGACCGACCTATAGCTCACAGTGAGTCAGCTCACACTGTGGGCAAAAATAACACCTGCATTCAAGCTTTAACGTAATGTTTCTTCTCACATATGTTCCACCCCCAGCTGCCCCATAAAGTGTTCCATTGGATCTGGTTCCTCTGCTCAGAGGCACAGTCTGACACGCCTGCTTCATACAACACACTGATGTCATGTCATGCAAAATCGAGTTTGAGGAACTTTTATAGGTCCAACGTGCATGATTCAGCAGTAAGGTTGCATATTGCAACCAATGTGCCAAGTAGTAGAGCGCCAGAGGCCAGCCCAATATCACGCATGGCCCTATTTACAGGCAGTGTGCAGCTTGTCCGCTCTGGGCTACTGTAGAAACATTGCGGTGCGACATGTCGGACGGCGTGAAGAGGACCCACAAGCACAATGATTATTAGAATGTGACAATGGAACACACAAATACGTCATGGACTTCATGTCAGGGCGGTTAAGGTAAGCAGTTGGTCAGTATTCCTGTTGATAATCAGGACGCGTATCTAACCAGGAAGTTGAACACGTTTGAAGCACTTTGTCAACTCAGTCGGTGGCGCTTCGCCAACCATTATCCATAAAGACATCATTTTGTGCTGGGTTTAAAAAAAAATGTTCACTACCACTGTGCATACAAAATTACATCGTTGTTGATGGTCGTTTGAGAATCATGAACAATCTACTTCAATCTACAATCAAGAGCTACAGTATCGGATGAAGGAGTAAATCAAAAAGATGATTAACTTGTTAGTCAATGCCAGGTTTAAAGGCGCTCAATCACGAGTTCAGATCATATCTATTGCTTCCACTCGGCTCTCAACATGGCGATTGCTGAGCTGGCATCTCGCAGCTAACAGTGCAAACAGCGCACAATGTTCTAACAGTGCACACATTACTAAAAGTGATAACAGTGCAAACCGTGCAAACAGCACTAACAGTGCTAACAGTGCACACATTACTAGCAGTGCAAACAGTGCAAATTGTGCAAACAGCACTAACAGTGCAAACAGTGCACACATTACTAACAGTACAACCAGTGCTAACAGTGCTAACAGTGGGAACAGTACACCCAGTGGTAACACTGCAAACCATACTAACAGTGCAAATATGCACTAAAAGGCATGCAATGTCAGCCAGGCTATTACAGCAAAGCAAAAAGATGTGTGGATAACAGGACACTGCTATATTGATGCTCTGAATATCATCTAGACTCTAGAGTTTCTATAAGTACTAATTCCGATACCTCGCCTAAATCCTGGTTAGTTTACTTCTCCATTTTTTTGCTGGAATAATTAGAAAACTTACAAACAGGTCATGCCTACAGAAAAATGTCGGCATAAATTTGTTTGTATTCAATAAATCTACTGTATGATGTAACTGGGACGGGTCCAGATTACCTTGTGGTCTAGAATGAAGGAGTTTTATATGGACTCAGACTTTTCTCACGTCATTAAAAACATCGATCATCAAAATGCAAATTAGAAATGATTTGTTAAACCGCTTATAAAGCATAGCGGTGATGCGAAACTGAAACCTTCACGAGTGCTTTTTATGCATTGGAATGGAGTCAAAGTGCATTGTATAGACAAACTCTGTCTAGCTATTGCCAACTTTAAACGGTGCATCAGGAACAATGAGCTTTCATCGTCTCTTGGTACCTGGAACGAGAGGTAGAAGTCCTCCTCTACGTTTCCCTCGTAGCTCAGCAGCTCTCCCAAACCACGAGCCAGCTCCTGAAATGGGACGCGAGAGTTCAGGACAACAACAAAAAGACAAGAGCATGCCACATGTTCAGTGATTAGTCTGTGTCATCTGTTCAGTGTGTATTTTAATGAGGAAAACTTCCACTGCATGTATGAAAACAACTTTTCAAAAGACATGGTCTCTTCTGACAGACCTCCAAACTGAGGATAAGAACACGCTGTCTGAAATGCAGCCTGAGGTCGGGGCTCGGAGGGAACACCTATATTTAATGTCACTATTTCTAATGAGGGAATATCAGGACATACTGTTGGCTCCACTTGGTTGTACAGATTGTTGTATAATGTGTGAGTACTATGCTTGTTTTGGGTCACACTGACACCAACTGCAGGCCTCGTGTTTCATATCCTGTGTGTGAGTGTGTGTGTGTGTGTGTGTTTGTGTGTGTGTTTGTGTGTGTGTGTGTGTTGTCGACCTTCACAGTGAGGAAAGGTGTTGGATGTGAAACAGCTTGAGGATCAAGTAACTTTTAAGCGAGGGTCAAGAGAAAGTTCAGGATCTTTCCCTTTCGCCGTTGTACAATACCGGAGAAGGGTTTCACAAAGTGAGGACAGAAAAGTGACAACGCTATTAGACTAGAACGGTCGGGGCCTGCGGCAGGTGTGCGGGGTTAGAACGCCTCGCCCCGATGCACCAGTCTTTGGTAGCAAGTGCAATATATATTGTAATTATTTGGCAGGTATGATGACCGTAGGACTGAATCAGAATCAAATGTGGTATTATTTGACCAGATAGTGGTTAACTTTACGTTTTGGCCTCTAACTTTGTCTCCTGGAAACTGTGGGTTCAGACACATTGATCCATATGAGCTATACTCAGTTGCGTCTACATTTATTTATTTTTTTGCCATTTTTAATTGTGTTTTAAATCATGATCACCACATTTGGTACAGAATATACAAAGTAACCGCTTTGTATTTAGCTATCGGTCACATTTGGGGGACATGTGTAGATATGAGTGTTCGTGACAGATGCTATTTGGACAACAGGTGGCACTGTTGCAGCATCATCTTACAATTATAGGAGGATTTTCTGTATGTGTCTATATCTGTGTGTGTGTGTGTGTGTGTGTGTGTGTGTGTGTGTGTGTGTGTGTGTGTTTGCCTGTGTCTTTGTCCCTGAGACACATACGTGGAGATTACAGTGTGTACAACTGGGATGTAAACATTGGCGCACATGAGTGTGATTGAAGATGTACGTGAGGAGAGAAACAGGCGAGAGAGGCGTAGTGGTTGAACACGCTTCACATCTGGAAACACTCAACAGTTCAAACTAAATGTTCTCACTCTTTTTTACATCTATGTATAGTGTTGTATCTGAACTTTACTGAAACAAATTCTCTGTTAAAGAAAAATAAATCTATATTGTGATCAACTCAAGATGTTGAGCTAATTTAATCAAAGAAAACACTGTGTAAAAACAAAAACATTTAAATATCAGATTGCATAGCTAAAGGTGAGCACACTAATTAGAGAAAAAGATATTCATATATTTTATTATATAATCTCATACATTTAAAAAAGGCATGCTGAAAAATAATTAACAGCATGTGCAATTGAAAAATTTGTGTCAAGGTTGTTTTAAAGTGAACATAAATGAATGCAGTATCTGGTGGGAGAGTTGACTTCATTCTCACATTTTGCAGTGAAGTTAAATTTAGACTTTAGGAAGACAATATTGAGTGATTAGGGTCGTGAGAACAAACATAGAGGGATCAAAGGTGTAACTATGGCTCCCTCTAGTGGCAGAACAGAGAAATGCAAGATAGAAAATGTGCAGGTAAATGTGATGTGGGTGATTTTTCTTTTTCAAGTTTTGTCGTTTCTACAACCCCAAAAAAATATGCATCAACAAGCAACAAATAAAAACGGCACAATGCGGATTTGTAGCAAAGTTACCCTCCGCTTAACTCTCATAGCCATAACCAGGGGCGGTTTTTCCTATAGGCGGTATAGGCGGCCGCCTAGGGCGCCATTCAGAGGGGGGCGCAAAAAAATACGCCCCCATCTATATCTCCAACCAATATTTTGACGGCAATGCCAGCCATTAACAGAACAGAAAACAAAAAAACCATTAAAGCTGCAAGCAGCGTCGAATGGGTCCTCGCTCATCTGCGCCGGTCGGGGAGACGCCGGCGCCCCCGACCAGCGCAGATGAGCGAGGAACGAGGACCCAGGCACGCCGGTCGGACTTGACTCGGGCCGTGACTTGTAACGAGCACGAGAAGTTTGGGGCAGATTCGACAAAGTCCAGTTGAGCCAGTAGGTGGCGCTTTGAGTCTGTGAACATATTCATGCATCATGTGTCCCTACGTGAAGTGTAGACCACGTCATGTAAATTCAATGTAGAAAAAAAAAGTGATGAAAAAAAGCTGTCTATTCTTGGAATCGATTACGCATCTCCAGGTGTCCAGTCAAACACTCATCATGCTGAGCTATAGATCTAGCTGGTTTACAGGCAGCCGTAGGCGGTCACATTATTTTGGGCACGACGAGGGAGTGAATGTGCACCATTGATCAGGGGGGCGTGGCCGGAGCGTAGTTCAGCACAGACGTGACATTTTCTCAGGGATTTTGTTCTTTATTTAATGTTTGGTCATTGTTGCGATCGTTGTTCTGTTTATTTGAAAGAAATTCAGTCTTGCAGGGCAAAATAGCGTTTGAAAGTTGAAATTCCGTTTTCGTGCAAAATCGTTTTTGGGGGGGGGGCGCCACGAGTGAAGCTCGCCTAGGGCGCCAAATGTGCTAGGGCCGCCCCTGGCCATAACTAATCACCATATAACTAACATGTGACGCTGAGAGACATACCGGCATGATCTGCTGCAGGTCGTCCAGGGTGGCAGTTGCCATGCCGACAAGGGCATTTTGGTCACATGGTATAGTGGGTGGAGTCAGGAGCTTCCTGTAAGGGGACACATAATATATATATATATAATATATATTTTTTTTTATAAAAAAAAATGCTTTATATATATATATCAATATAAATGTATATATACAATGTATATATACAATGTATATATATACAGTATATATATATAAAACTTTTTATATATATTTTATTTATTTATTTATATTTGTCAAAATTGTAATTGTGTTCTTCTATTGAATATTTATGTTTATTGATTTTTGCGATACATTTGTCAAGGTATGACAGATGGAAACACACACACACACACACACTTACCTGTAACAGTAGAGGGGGAAGTGGATATCCAGGGCGATGCTGTTGTAAACTGCTAAGCCCATCAGCTGATAACACAACAGGTTAAGGAGGAAGTAACTATTGGCAGACAAGCCAACACACACACACACACACACACACTGTAAATTAGCTGTCTGCGTGTCATTTCCCTGGCCCGTACTCCGGTGCCCCTGCTTTGGACCACACCCCTCGTCAAATTAACGATCACCAGGACCGCCGTCGTGGCCCAATAAAGTAACCGACATTTCATGAGCTCAGTTTTCATGATGAGTTTGGAAAACTAACAGTTACATAATGTCCTTCTGACAGCAACTTGACTCGCCACCTCTTAAAACAACCGAGGCCTTTGATCAAGCGTCAACAACGAGATGTGAAGGAGCTGGACAGCTTCACTTCCTCACGAGAGCAGCTGCCATCTTTTATTGTCACTTTGCTTTTTAGAAATCTGAAGCGGTGAGCATAGACGGTATCGTCCTCGACCTGATGAGACAGATGAGGTTCTGAGAGAGAGAGAGAGGGTTTTAATTCTAATAAATGGTGTTCAGTCTGAAACTCACAGTGTGTAACTTCAGTGTGTGTGTGAGTGTGTGTGTTGAGTTAATGGACTGAACATCCACCTGCAGTGTTTTAATGTGTTTTATGTCCAAGGGGTGGTGGCCTCACACACACACACAGACTCTCTCTCTCACACACATACACGCACAAACACACACACACGCGCACACACACACACACTGCTGCCACATGTGGTGACCATATGTTGTGTAATTGTGTGTGTAGGTTGTGTGTGTGTCTGTGAATAGAACACTACTGATTACAGGTAGTTGACACACACACATACACACACACACACACACATACACATGAAAATAAACATCCACTGTACTATTACCACAAGGTCATTGTAAAGTCAAAAACAAAAGTATTTAGAGGCCCTCTTTGATATATCTCCACTTCACGTGACAGGCATGAATAAAGCTCTCTCTCTCTCTCTGTGGCCACTCTGTTTCACATTATCTCTCTATCTCTCTTGCCAGTCTATTTCTTACAGACTGAGTGTTGCTTCGTTGGAGCGAGTCGAGCCTCAAAACAACAAAATGTGAGAAAAATAAAACTAATTCTGCAAACATGAAGGTTACAAAAACTTCGGAAATAAAGAACGATCTTTTTATCGTATTAGTATTAGTACTTCTAAGTATTAGTAATAAGACTACAGATTAAGAGGAGACAGTCAGCGAGGCATAATGACGTGGTGGTTTTATGGATTAGATGTTTCTGGACCCCCAGCATCCAGGGGTCTGGTCTGCTTTGCACCTGCTGTATATTCATTTAAAAAATATCAGAGCTAAATATTCCAACAGTTTTTACGTCAAAACTCATATTTAAAAGATCACTGAAAAGGCTTTCTGATACAGACAATGTATCACTTTCATGACATCTAGAGTGCAAATGGATATATATATGTGTGTGTATATCAAGCTCCTCTTTTATGGAACCAGCTTCCAATTTCAGTCCGGGAGGCAGACACAGTCACCTCATTTAAGAGTCGACTTAAGACCTTCCTCTTTGACAGAGCTTATAGTTAGGGCTGAATCAGGTTCACCTGGTCCAGCCCCTTGATATGCTGCTATAGGCTTATAGCTGCCGGGGGACGTTTTAGGATGCACTAAGTACCTATCTCCTCTTTTCTCTCCTTAGGGATGAATTTTCATCTCTCAATCACACGTTACTAACTCTGCTTTCTCCCCGGAGTCCTTTTGACTTCACGTCTCATGGGGTCATCGGACCCTATGAGACGGCATAGATCCTATCTGCCTGATGGGTCGTGGAATTCCTGCTACCGACCACGCCACTGTCCTGTTGAGACTCCGCCCACTGTTGAGACTCCGCCCACTCCTCCTCCCCACCGCCATCTGCCTGATGGATCGTGGAGGTCTCCATCGTGGAATATGCCTACTATGAACTATTCATACACTCTGTCATATTCATTGAATGTATTTTAACTCTAAATCTGTCCTTCTGTACACATGACATCTATTGCATCTGTCCATCCTGGAGAGGGATCCTCCTCTGTTGCTCTCCTGAAGGTTTCTTCCCTTTTTTTCCCCCTGAGGGGTTATTTGGGAGTTTTTCCTGGTCCGATGTGAGGTTTTGGGGCAGGGATGTCTATGTGTACAGATTGTAAAGCACTTCGAGACAAATTTGTAATTTGTGAAATTGGGCTATATAAATAAACTGAATTGAAACTGAATTGAATATACATATATATGTATATATATGTATATACTATATATATATTTATATTTATACATATATATACATATATAGCATCCCAGACAGAAAAAAACTGAAATGTAGAAATCTTGGCAAATTTATTAAAAAATAAAAAGTGAAATATCATATGGTGATAAGTATTCAGACCCTTTGCTCAGTGTTGAGTAGAAGCCTGTTGAGCTCGTACAGCCATGAGTCTTCTTGGGAAAGATGCAACATGTTTTTCACACCTGGATTTGGGGATCTTCAAATCCACTGTATATATTTGAGTTTCATGACCTGGCTCTGCGGATCATCTCATGCATCTGCTCCGAGGTGACCCAGCCACCCAACATTCCCATCAGCTGCGCCTCCTCCTGATAACTGAACCTCCCTGAGGCCGCCGACAGCCTCAGGCTCACCGTGCTGCACGATTTTAATTCATGTAAAAATGCTTTTACGGTTATGGTTATTATGTGAGTGAGTTAGCTGAGCTTCTTTTGGTCTGATGCTGTGTGACCCTGTTCCTCCCGCATGGAGCTGATCGGTGAACGCATCACACAGCCGGCCCGTGTCTCTGTAATATTGCAGCGTATGAATAATGCACATGTTGCACAGCGAGCAGCTGCAGTCTGTCTCATCTCTGCTTCCTCATCAATGTTTGTTCCATTTTGTTTACATCTGTTTAGAGTCCATTTTTCCATCTTTCACTCTGCTCTCTCTTTTCTACATTTTCTCTCCACCACCCCCCCTCTTCATCTTCATCATGACGCAACACCACCATGACAACTAAACAGGAACTATGGCGATTGATAAATTAGCTCTTAGTGTGCACATGGAACACCCAGGAGCACACACCACACAAACGCACACACACACACATGCACGCACACACACACACACACACACAGAACCTGGCGAGGAACAAGCAGCTATTAGGTTATATAACCTTTTGACAGTTCCCAGCTGGCCAGTAACTAAGGCTGAAGTGCTGGATCAGTCTCTATACACACACACACACGCACACACACACACACACACACACCACACACATACACACAGACACAGGTATATACTGTATATGTATAGATACACACTCTTACAGACACACACACACACAGACACACACTTATATTGTATATAGATACACTCTTACAGACACACACACACACACACACAGACAAACACACACACACATATATACTGTACAGTATAGATACACACACACACACACACACATAGTCCTGAAAGTACATTCCTTTTAGCGCCTGACTTCCTGTTAGCACCTGACTTCTTGTTAGCACCTGATTTCCTCTTATCACCTGACTTCCTTTTAGCGCCTGACTTCCTGTTAGTGCCTGACTTCCTGTTAGTGCCTGACTCCCTGTTACCACCTGAATTCCTGTTAGCGCCTGACTTCCTGTTAGCACCTGACTTCCTGTTAGCGCCTGACTTCCTGTCAGTATTCTGCATTACAAATGGGGAACGTCGGCCTCTACTGCAATAGCTATTGTCGCCGACTCCAACGCTGGATCAACATGCCGTGTGGGCTGCGGGTTTAAAGTCCACGCGCTCCTCCGTGCATTGCTGAAGCTTCAGGACTTCAAAGAAAAGAGTTAATCTATTGTTTTTGTTTCTTTCACAAAGGATACAGTCCCGACCAACTGGAACTCAGAGTAGTTGTCACACTTCCAACTGCTGAACCAATGGCAGCGCGAGTCCTTCATGTAGGTGAACATTCCTGAAAAAAATAAATAATAATAAATCAATCATGGACCGACTAGGGAAGGAGACAAGGACAGATTGAGGCGAGGTGGGAAAGAGGAAGGAAATAAAGAGATGCAGGACATTCTATTTTGTATTGTTAACGTCTAAGAGTTGTTTATTTCTGCTGCGCTGAGCACTTCATCACAAGGACGAAGAGCAGGTAGTCGGGTAGAATAATCTCGCCCCCGATCCTGCAGCGCTCACCAGCTCCGAGAAACAGCAGCCGTCTGTTCTGAACACCAGAAACTGAGACCACTTCACGCATAAAAGAGCCTGTGTGTGTGTGTGTGTGTGTGTGTGTGTGTGTGTGTGTGAGAGAGAGGCCGAGCCGGGGGCTTTCCCCTGTGCTGCTAATGAGGGGAACACAGCATTCATTGAGTGTGTTGCTTTGGGCCGACGTCCCCTGGCACCAAAAAACACAGACGACCGCGGAAAGACGATGGAAAGAACAACTCGACGAGAGGAGAGAGAGAGATAGAAAAAAGTAGGAGAGAGAGAAGAGAGAAGGGCGCATATACAGTTTCCATTCAAGTATTTTTTTTATCCAGAAAAAAGGCTTTTCATCCCGACGTGACGTGAGCGTGTTTCTTGCGGTTAAAGGAGAAAGAGTGATGGAATCACACTTTTTTTAAAAAGAGAGAAAGTTGTTCACTCACTTTTCATACAAATTCAATTTGGATTAGGAATAAAACAATGTCTCCATCTCAGAGCTGCTACCTGGTCACACACACGACCACATCACCATATTACATTCTCAAAGTCAGGCCTACTTTTACCTTTTTTTCCCCCACGTCACCATATATGACATCATCCCCATGGTGGGCTCGCCGCAGCGGGACTTTCAGGCGTGCGTTTTAGGACTACAAAGATTGTTAAGAAATTGCAAAGGAACAAACATTCTTGCATGTTGAATAAGGTAAAAAATACTTTTTAATGCCTCATTCTAGCTGGCATGAACAATAGATTGACTCTTCAGTGAGCACCAATGGGCTTGAGCCTGTGAGCCAACAAGGAGGGATTAGTGGAAAGTATTGTGAGGCATATTTTTGGTTTTGGTCTTGGGGAATAATACCAGTGTTGTCCTGGACAACCAATATATATAATGTGGTTTCAGTGGTAACCCAGAGTAAAGCCAACAGTTGTTTGGTACACGCTGAAATCAACAGAGAGGGGGGGGGGGGGGGCTTGTGCTGCATGAGTGGTTTGTGATATAGAAGTTTTGATAATCGATTGATTAAAATATATATATATATATATATTTTGTTGTTTTGTATATTTTGTATGTTGTTATATATATATATATTATTTGTTTTGTTTTTCAATAACATGTCATATATAACATAAGTAGTATTTAGTCTTGGTTTTTATTTTTATCTTCTTTTTTTAAATTAATGCTCTAATGTGAAATGTCCCCACTCAGGTACTAATAAAGGAATATCTAATCTTATCTTATGTCAGGATTGGAGAGGTTAAACGGGTTAAAGGAGAAAAGAAGAAGAAATGAAAAGAGACAACGGCACAACAAACACAGTGACACAGATATGAAGATAATCAGTCAGGCAGCCTGTGGAGACAAAAAGAGAGTACACTGAAACCAACACTCACAGAGCAGGTCCACAGAGACCTCCATCTCATACAAATGTATAACCAATTTTGTCAAATAAAGATCAGATTTTTTTTTCTTTCCGATTGTTTCCAGTAAAAAATTATTCCGGCTTTACTTTTCCACCGTCTGCCAGCTGGATTTCCCACCAAAACCCTGTCGTGATCGATAGTTCTCTGTCGATAAACGTCAGCTTTGTGGAGTTTCTTTATTCCCACCTCACTGATTGAGGCTGTTGTCTTGGACGCGGTTCATAATTAGGTGGAGGATGCCAGCGGAAGCCGGACGGAGGCGCGCCTTACCGTAGTCCGTGTGGAAGATCTGTCGGACCAGCAGCAGGAACCACTCCTTCGTCAGGCCGCCCATGTCCAGCCCCGCCTCCCCGACAAATGTCACCCGCAGCTTCTTCTTCAGGTCACACCGCTTCCTCGTCAGCTGGAGGAGACGAAGGAGGAGACGCAGTACGACGAAAAAAAGAGAGAACAAAAAGATGTATTGAATGGTTGTTTTTTAATAAGAGAAATTATTTTCTCTAATTTATAACAATACAACAAATCAGAATCAGAATCACAAAACATTTATTAGCTAAGTGTGTTAGACACACAAATAATGTAACCCTAACCCTCTAACCCTAACCCTATCCCCAACCCCAACCCCAACCCTCATAAGGCCCTCATTGAGGACATTGGTTAACATGTGTGAGATGAAGTCCTTTCTTTTTTCTTTGTTTCAGTAACACACACTACTTACAGGCAATGTGTCGATAAAGCATCACGTGGTAAACTTGCCATCTCGTGATTTGAATTTGTATTTTTATATTTTTTCCCCTTCTTTTTTTTGCTCTTTCCTCGTGGATATTTACGGAGGACGTGTGGTCAGTATAAAAAACGAATGCTTTGACAGAAAGCTCATCTGGCCACGCAGCACGGAGGTCTTTGTGAGTCTCAAGAAACAAAGAAAGGTCTATAAAATATGAAATTATTAATAACATTAAAGATACATATCATATAGTATACTAGTTTCTATAGAAACGTATACATCACACCTGGGAGATAATAGCAGGACATGTAAGTTGAATATAGACTCCCTTAACACACACATGGGGATTATTTCTGAATCCCATGATATTTAAGACCTATGTGAAACAGCTTTAAACTGCACATTAAAGTTGATTTGCTTAATAAAAAAAGTGCTTGGCACTGGACACAAACACGCCCAACACAACCGCCATTGTTCTACATTATTTGAGAACATGCCTAAGAAGTGTATAAAATCTCAAAACACGCTAATTGGTCGCTCCAAAAACACACACGCTCATGTTTGTTCATGTAGAAGTTTAAAAACTTAAATCTGGGTGCGTGACTTCAACACCTGAGCACATGTTGGCCTCGTGAGAAAGAATCAACTTTGCACGCATAAAATAATGAATCCCCCGCTGTGGAAAAGCCTTTTTGTTCCTTATTTTCCATATAAATAGGGAGCGATTACCTTGCGTTATTGTACTATGTGTGTATGTGTGTGTGTGTGTGTGTGTGTGTGTGTACTGACCTCATCCAGTGAGTCGCTGAGGAGCTGTGCTCGTCGTACTTTGATGTTGAGGAACAGAAGGTTCATGTCCACTCTCTGCCTGCGAGACACTTTACTGACCAGACTTTGCTGTGAAGCACACACACACACACACACACACACACACGCACGCACACAAGTAAAATGTGTTAAACGTGCATTTGTTGCCTGCGTACATCGCTGCACATTTGGCCGTATTTCTATGTTTAATGCGTCTGTGGAGCTGAGCTCCTGGTAAATAAGGAATAAGGGAAAGAGGGCGTAAGATGGAGGGTTAGGGGCTTATGTGTACGATTTAAACGAGGAACAAAAGGGTTTGCATGTGTGTGTGTGTGTGTGTGTGTGTGTGTGTCTCACCCTGGCCTGACTGATCATCTGTTGCTCAGAGTCTTTCTGGATGATGGCTTTCTTCACCACCGTTGAAAGGATGAAGGGGAACTGACAGAAGGAAAACCTTGAAGGAGAGGACGAGAAGGAAATCGGACAAGTTAACGAACCTGACAATGAATTCTTGACAAACTCTCAAGTGTTTTCTTAATTTATTTTTTAAATCATAACACTTCATGAGCTCCGCAATGAGCAGACTTCCCCACCGCACCAGCCGGTCGTCTGAACCGTAAACTTCTGGATCAGTTTTCCTTCTATCGGACGTTAAGGAGCCGCGCGGCGCAACGCGAAACAGACGCCGCGGCTTCTGGAAGTGTTTTCCACTGTCGGGGCGTTAAGCCGCGGCGGCTACGAGAACGTTACCTCGTCCCTGATACTCGGTCCGACTTCCAGGAATCCTTCAGAAGGAGCTCTCGGTCATTTGGGTCGAGAGTCGAGAGAACGTGTCGACGCATCTGTGAGCGTTTTGATGTGCTTATAAGCACGGAAAATCTAACGCCATCTATTCCACTGCTCCACTATTTAATATCCATCTCTGTATAAAAAAACAGCTGTTTCCATTTCACACAAGCGACACATCTATTATACCGGCAGGGAGACTTTTATATCGGCAATCTAACCACATTTCAGTCAACGAAACGTAAATTATTATTTTTTAGTTTGGCCTCAGAGACATTCTGGACACGTTCAGTCATTTTATAATAAAAGTCAGGAGATGGAAAAGCCAATTAAAACTCGGTAGACACACTTCATCTGACCTATTGGAGTTGCCGTAGTTCTGCCAGGTCCTGTACTCCTCCATGAAGTCAATGTGCTCCAGGGTGATGTTGTAGAAGTCGGTGAAAGGCATGATGGGAGCCGAGGAGACGCTGTTGGCTGCATCTGAGGACGGGGAAAAAGTCAAATGGGGCAAAATGATCTTTTGTGCGTGTGTGTGTGTGTGTGTGCGTGTGTGAGACTCACTGAACAGGCCGAGCACTTTGGTGGCCGAGGGAATCCACCAGGAGCACTTGGTTAGAGGTGGAAGTTCGTCCGGTTCTGCAGGAAACAGTCGGGTGGAGATGAACTGCAGGAGGCGCTCTACCGGCTGCCTGAAACGCCTTGCCGACAGCCTGACACACACACACACACACACACACACACACACACACACACACAGTCATTGGTTAACACCAGCCGCTTGGCAGAAGCAAAACGGCACGAATCCTGAAATATAGACGCACAAAAATAGACCGTTAAAGAGTGAAGAGTAGCAGCGTCAGATGGAGCCATTTGGGTTTTTGGGATCTGAGACGAACTTATAATTTAAAGCAGCTCGCTTGTAAATCATCACCGCATCGAGGATGCGTCCTTCAGGGCTCCTTCTGAAGGCTGGGCGAAGGACGGCTTGCATTTGTAATCGTCAAGTTTTTAACAGTCTTTAAGGTTTAATAAAACTGGCTGGCTGTGGATGACTTTTTCCTAAAATACAGAAATATATATCGGGCTGGGTAGCGACCCAACACACACACACACAGACACACACACACACAGACACACACACACACAGACACACACACATGCCATCCAACCTTTGGATCAAGGTCGGACAGTCATATGTTAATGTACAGGGGTGTTACGATTCTCCAGATCCACCATTTGATTTTCTACAACAACCGACGCAATGACAATACCCATTTACACTTTTTTATTTCTCCCTCCAAAAGTGAGCCGACATTGGTGTCGCGCATGTTGGTGATGCACCACGATAAGTCCATGTGGTCAAAGGTTAGCTGGGTTCAAGAAAGACAAAATCATGCTTTTTGACATCGAAGTTGGAAATCGATTTAGAATCAATATACTGTATTATGCCTTCCATAACTATTGCATAACCCCCACAACCCCCCGGAAAGCAAAGATGATGACGGTGGAAAAAAAGTTTGTCCGAAGTTGGGTCAGAGCTCGGTGAGATAGAAGCAAAATCGTTCGAGTTAAGAAACGGAAAGACTTTAAATGTACGTTCGCCCTCACACGCTCATCCATCAGCAGCTGCAGAGCGGCGAGGACGAGACGCCGCCCGCCTACACGCCGACACTCACGTCACCTCCTTCCCTTCAAGGAGTTTACAATCTGTTCAACCCACTGCAGCCTGTCCTCACGCTCAGTTTGGACGACGAGAGCGTGTCCCCCCCTCCTCCTCCCCTCCCTCCCCTTCTCTTTCCCTCCTCCTCCTCCTCCCCTTCTCCCCTCCTCTTCCACTTCCATCCCCTCCTCCGCCCTTCTCCTCTCCTTCCCTCCTCCTCACCTTCTTCCCTCCTCCTCGCCTCCTCCTCATCTTCTCCCCTCCTCCTCCCTTTCTCCTCACCTCCTCCCCCCCCCCAACATAAATATGCCTCCGCCCTAATCCCGCTGGTGAAAACACGAGACAGGAAGAGGATGACAGATAGAGACAGAAATAGTGAACGAAAAAAAAAAATTCAAAAAAGAGAAAGCTGTGGTAACTTGGCTACAAGTAAAAATCACCAGTTAACACACACACACACACACACACACACATGCACGCACGCACACACACTTACTTTTTTAGCCAGTGAACCAGGAAGTGGTGGTCGGCCTCGGAGAGAGCTGCGATCTGCCTCAGCAGGTGAGCGTAGATCACATAGGTGCTGGTGCTCGAATACTGGGGGTTCTACACACACACACACACACACACACACACACACACACACACAGCAGTATGTTATACAGCTGAGACAAACGTGTCCATCACACTCCTTGGCTCCTTTCAGTCGGCACGCTCGCATGAGTAAAAACAATCTCACGGGTGGTTTGATGACATCATTTCAATCGAGTGGATACTTCATCTCTTGGAATGCGGTGACATCACTTCTAAGAAATCTGAAAAAAACTATCAGACTATAACTCTGGTTGGGTTCTTCAGGTCAGACTCAAGCTGGACTTATATGGTGGTTGTTTTTATCTCGGAGAAATGACTCACTTAAGACGTGAGAACGCAGACGTGAGTCTGTTATGTCACCGCTTGGACGGCCGTACCAATAAAAGGGTTTGGGTTTGAATGTGGAGCTCGCACAGCCGTTAAATGATGGAGAGTCGTCATCAGATAGGAAACCAGCAGTCCTCGACTCCAAATGACCTCATCCCAATCTGTGTGTGTGTGTGTGTGTGTGTGTTGATGGAGCATGGAACCACAGTGAAACTACTGTAAATTATTGTTTTTATCTGATTCTAATCCCCAAAACCATATAAAGGGAGAATCAGACTGGAGAGAGAGTAAGTAAGAGAGAGAGTGAGAGAGAGTGAAAATGAGAGCGAGAGAGAGCAAGAGAAAGTGAGAGAGAGTGAGAGAGAGTCAGAGAGAGAGCGAGAGAGAGAGAGAGTGAGAGAGTCAAAGAGAGCGAGAGAGAGAGCGAGAGAGAGAGTGAGAGAGAGAGAGATCGGAAAATTGGGTCAAACAGGATAAAAAAGGACAAATGTAATCCTTTTTTTATTCTAGTGATCAGCAGCCAGCTGTTTAAATATTGATTATTGATTCTTGGCAGCGTGGATCGGTGCTCTGCCTTCACTGCGTCTGCAGAAGTCTCAGCTTCACCTGAACAAGGATGAAATAAGCTCGAAGGTCGTCTTTGGTCCGAGGCCTGAAAAACAGAACACACACAACGCAAAAGCTGTCACACGAGAGGAAGAGAAACAGAACCGAGCTCCACAATCATTCCCATCGCTCGACGATTGTCTGAGCGACCAAATACTTGAGATGAAGATTCATAACAAATAAGCAACTGCATCACAAGAAGGCAGATTAGTGAGTCTCACCCTTTCCACTCCCTCAGCAGGCTGTTGATGATGCCTTTCAACACAGACTTCTGGATGTCCTGAGGCTGCAAAACACACACACACACACACACATCAGAAGGTTGTAAGAGGAAAACACTGTCCGCCATTTTCTTTTTTTTTACCAATTTCTTTCTTTTTCCTTTTTCTCACCGAACACAGAAAAGTATTTACAAGTTCATCTTGAAGTGTTATCAAGTGTGTTACATTTTATAGAACAAACCTAAACTTAAATATATGCTACAAACTCTAGTACAGAATTTATGTCTTTATGAAAAAAGACAATATGAATTTTTTTTAAAAAGTTGTGAATTATACGAAGAGATACTGCTAAACTCATGTAATAATCTGACTGTTATTCAATAATTTGGGCGCTCTGGTTTCTGCCTACTGGCCAAGCCTGTTGTCATTTAGTTTGTGTGTGTGTGTGTGTGTGTGTGTATGTGTGTGTGATGACTGCTGTGTAGAGTGATGCAGGTGTGTCTACGGGCTGATATGTTTGTGTTTATTAGGTGTGTGTATATGTGTAGACGTCTGGCTCGGCGAAATGAGGTGACCTCTTTTTATTTATTTTTGCATGTATTTATTTTCCTGTACTCTAGGTGGGTGTACCGGTCGGAGGGGTGTACCGGTGGGTAGGTGGGCTGGGTTTGTTGTATGTTTGTACATGTAAAAAAAAAAGATAGAAAACAAGAGCATGTTTGCTTTGTTATGTGCCGATCAACATTTCCAAATAAACAAATTTATAAAAAAAAGAAAAAAGACGTTATCCGTTTGCAAATGTCGTTGTTGGTGGCCGTTAAAAATCCCCAATCTGGAACATTGTGAGGTTCCAGACAAGAAATGTAAATTCATATTCTGAATCCAGGATGACACGAGCTACGAGGCTGTGAAGTGATGGATCGCCCAAGAGTAAAAAACATCCTATCTGAAAAAAATCATTTTTTGAAGAAGACATATTTTCTTTTCTTGCTAAATGATATTTGTTAAGGATTCCCAATACATAATAACAACAAAATACAAAAGAAATTCAGTGCAGGTAGGAGGTTTTCCCCACTTTTCCTGGATAATGTTGCAGATTGGCCATTTGATATCAACCTTGTTAACAGAAAAACAGGTTTAATTTGCAATATCATGGAGAAGTACAAATTTACCTACAATCCTAAACTGTAACATCACCACATACATAGTTGTACTTCCTTTACTCTTAACATAATTACCTACACACTCTTGTACCTTTTGCTTTTTTCCCAGTTTTTATTTGCTCCCTGTTCGGTGTTTTATGGTCATGTCGTGTGTTGGCTTGTTCCAGGGCCAAAATTCATTCCATGAGAATTTTCTGAACTAATAACGGGCCAGAACCTTTAAAAAAGGTTGCCTCATGTGATACATACGAGGACGACGTATCGTACGGCGAATCGATCCCGTTCGCCGATGAGCTCGCGGGCGGCTGCCGAGCGTTGTGCTTACCGTGCTGAGCAGCGCGTCGTAAACGGCGTTGACGAACTTTCCGTTGACCCCCGAGTCGTCCACGGTGTTAAAGGATCCGTTCGCCTCTCGCTGGGAAAAGGATGGAGGAGGGAGGACAGAAACGGAGGAAAGAAGCGAAGGAGAGAGCGTCAGGAGAAAAAAAGGATGAAGGAAAAAATGCTTTCCACTAGTTAAACGGTCCAGGCGTCTGGTGAAGTTTTAACAGCATGTAAAACAGCCATTTTGCTGAGAGCCAGAGTGTGTGTGTGTGTGTGTGTGTGTGTTACCTTGAAGGCAGCGTTGATTTCTATGAAGGAGTTGAAGGTGGTCAGGTAAAACTCTCGGACCTCCCTCCAGTCACCTGATTGGACGGCACGCTCCATGTCCTCCCTGGCAACAAACACGATGCTCAACAAGAGGAACACGGCTCCAACAGATAGCAGACCGTGATGTTCTGGGGGTCCCGGTCCAGGGGACTTAAAAAAAAGAAACTCACTGAAACTCCTTGGTGGTCTTGGTCCGCAGGGGGATGACGGGGTCGCAGGGGAACGGAGCTTTGACCTCCGGGGGAAGCGTGTCGATGGAGAGACGCTGCTTCTGGCGAACGTCGCTGCAGATGGGAGGCAGCTCTCTCCCTGGGGGGGGGGGGGGACAGGGGGGGGGGAGCAGACCATAAACCACTCATTAGCTTCCAGGGGAGACGTGAACTGTTAAAGTTATGAACTTTTCACACGGGAGCAGTACTCACTTGGGGATTGATTTAAATAGTTCTTTAAATAAAGAATTGGAAGATAAATAAATCTGGATATTAAAAGTGCCGAAACAATATGCATCCAAAAATATCTGTTCCTAAAGCTGAGCCACAGGAGCTCTCACACAGAGAATAAAGGACAATGAAAGTTAACGTGATCGACTGATAGTGACGTTTAAAATGCAGAAACTCTGATGCACATCGAAGCTCAAAGGTTTTATTACAAATTAGAGGAGGGGTCACATACTCAGGGGCCGGATTTGTGTTTTCAGGGTAATGCAAATATGGATGCAGGGTGGTGTATACATTTACAAGTAAAAGATAATAAAAGGGTTGCTTTTCTTTTTCATTTTTTTGTGTGTGTTTTTTTTGAGTATGTACAGTATTTGTGTTTATATGTATTCATGTGTATACGTGTATATATGTGTGTATGCATGTATTTATGTATGTATGTGCATGTATATATATATATATATGGATAAATATATATGAATATATATCATTGTGTCCTGTTTTATGTGTGTATGTGTATATATATATATATATTCACATATTCACATACACACATAAAACAGTACACAATGATATATAGATTATATATATATATATTATATATATATCATTGTTTCCTGTTTTTATGTGTGTATATATGTGTGTATATATGTGTGTGTATATATATATATATTTATTTATTTATATTTATGTCTGACATTTTTGTATTTGTTTTATGTTAATATGTCTTATTTTCATTTGTACAATAGCAGGAATGAAGCAAAGCATGGAAGTGAAAAGCAGTGCTCTCAAAATGTTGAAGTGCGCTGGAAATATCTTTAAAAAATGGATGAATAGTCATGATAAATAACCATGGTCTCAACATAGAGCTCACATGAGAACATCCAACTGGATCCCGCTCGTGAACATCATGATATCTAATTATGTCTGACTCGACTTTTTATTGATATTTCAAACCGCCAGTTTCAAGTTTCGCTGCACGTTTTGCTGGTGAGGTCACATGATTGACGAGGATAAAAAAAAAGAGATTCGGCAATCCATCAATAAATGGATCAAACGGCCAAAGACGCATAAATCTGCAGATGCAAAAGAGCCTTAAATCAAATTACAGCCGGAAAAAAAAACGAAGGAAGGATTTTTACTCGTTGTATAATTCATATACGGCAAGACAAATGGAGACGTTCAGGCCGAGGGAGTGATGTCATTGAAGATGGACCGTGTATCCACTCCGTTTATAATTAGCCCCCCTTTTGTCTCCGTCTCCACAGTAACAATAGTCACAGACGAGCCTGTCCAGGTGCATTGTGGGTGCTCATTTGGGCATGGACGGATTGCACGAGAAGATGAAAGGGACACAGGTACAGAGGCTGACGGATGGGACGCGTGACAATGAGAGCAGCTGTTACATCACAGGAGTCTTCCGTGGTCCTTTTTGTGTGGAGGCGCATTAGACTGAGGTCGGCGCTAGAGCAAAGGTCACGGGGGTCACAGGGATCAAAGGAGATCGGAGAGCAAGAATGGAAATGTGAATCTATTCAGTAAATTCTGAATTTCCATCATGTACAAGTAAACATGTTGGTGTGATGATGTTGCCAGAGGCAAGGTCAGAGAGGTTAGTTTTTGGTATAATTTCCTGGCATGTTTTATCATTACTGTTATTATAATTTTTACATCTAGTTTTTGTTTGCTTTTGTTATCGTTTATGTAGTTATTGTCAAACCTTTAGAATGTCACAATCTGCTGTTTTTCTATCTCACTAGCACACGTATGTTTCCGAACAAGCCACCTCAAAATAATCGTAAAAATAAATAAAAATTCAAATTCCCGGATGCTTGGGGCCCTGGTGGATATGTATTAAATATATTAAGTTTTAACAATCCTATCACTGTATGTGCAAGGAACTTGGTCGATGGTTATGACTTTTATCCGCCCCTGGGTTCACAAAATAATAAGAATCATCGTGACCACGGTAAATAAATCAATATTTTACCTTTTGATGAACCCCGTCCTGCCGAAAACAAATGAAAAAGACTCGCGAATCATCCTCTGAGCGTATTCATCCATCGCTTTGAGTGGATGGAAACAGAAAGAAAAGTGGCGTCGCCTCCGAGAGCCAATCAGAGCCAAGGAGAAGAAAATCATCCTCGCTCTGCTCCTCCATCAGCGACTCGTGATTACCTTTTGTCAGCTTGTGCGTAACCAAATTGAGTTCCCGACAGCATCGAGCATCCGTCGCCATGACGCCCTTTCATTCGGATTGGTCACCTTCAAGACCTCTGAGGACGTCCTCTGGCCCTCTGTCTTTCATTACACTTTACTTCAACCAGGCCTTTGATGTCTTTTGACAAGGGATGAGAGCGACTCCTTGTTATCTTCCCCTCGAGTGTGTACGGAGGCCCGTTTATTATTTATCCCGGCTGACGCCACCACGCCGCCTGGTGAATGAAGCGGGCTCGCCATCAACGTCCATCCGCTGTGCGACCAAACCACATCGGGACTTATTATTCTAAAATGCAACAAGTTAATTGAAATGGCAAATATGATTTGAGAGATGTTTGTAAGTTTACTGTACAAAAGGCTAAAAAAGGGATTAAAAGAAGATGTAATTCTATTGGAGGAGTCCAATTATGGAACAACGTCAAAATGAATGTAAGAATGGTCAACTCATTTTTGGTTTATAAAAGGATTATATATAAAACCATTTTTGAGGGTTATAAATGGGATTGAAACGTATGTATATGGAAGGTGTATATGGATATATATTTATATTTATATATATATATATATATGCGTCACCAAATTGAGTTGAGTATATATTATTTATTTTCTTTCTTTAATGTTTTTATTATAATATTAATATTATTTAATATGTTGTTAATATTTTAATATAAAATAAAGAAAATAAATAATATATATATATATACTGTATATAACTTATTTTCTTTATTATTTTTCTTTATTTTATATACATTTTCTGATTTATTTGATTAGAATAATTTAGGCTAGGAGTATATAAGCATTTTTTGCTTCTACCTATACCTTTTCAGTCTTTCTGTTTTGTATATTATATAGAATAATATTGTATCGTATTGCAATGATTGACTGAATAAAATACACAACAACAACAACAAATAAACCCAATTAATTAATAACACAAAGGTGGAACACAAAGTGGTCTGGAGGTGGCACCGAGGCCGTTTACTCTCTCTGGATGCCGGGTTTCAACGCATGCAACCTGTTTTCTTCCTCTTAACCTTCAGAAATGCTCCAGAAAAAAAAAGAGCCGGACCGCGGGGGTGGAGGCGGTCGTCTAGCTCCGTGATCCGATCGCCGTCATTTTTATAAAGCTCAAGTCGGGGATGTTGAGGACGACTAAACCACGAGCATGCTGGGAAGATGACCTTCAAATGTACCGTCAACTTTCAAAGGAATAAGAGAGAGAATATGTATTAAAGCAAGCCAATCGTGCTGTTTCCTTCCCTTCATCCTGCTGCTGTGCCCCAGCTTTAACACATAAAGGTGTTAATCTTTTACAAGCTGGACTCTGATGCCAGTGTTTCTAGAAAAGGTGTTTCACCAGTGTGTCAAATCTTGAAATGAGAGTCAGACGGATCTCTGCTCGGCTCGGCCTCGGCAGACAGAAAACTAATTCGACAATATTAAAAAGTAATTTACAAACCTCCCGTAATACTTTACAGATGAAATAGCAAATTGTGGTGATTATCCAGCAGGCCGGATGGCTGTTACAAGGCCCGAGGAACGCTACACTGTCCTGTATGTGTGTGTGTGTGTGTTGAGTGTTTTACTTTCATATGGTTTTCATTTGGGGCGGAGGTTTGCATAATTATTCTGGCATCAGTAGCCGTGGTGACAAAGCGGGCTGGTGAGCGCCGCCCTGGGTCTGGGTTCTCACGGCAGTCAGAAATAACCTCGCCTTTTAACGGGAAGCAAACATCAATTTTATATCAAAAACTAAATTAAACCTCGTGACGTGTTTTTTATCTCGATATTTTTGTTCTCCCCCCTCATCTCCTTTCCCCCTGTTGCAGATATTCTCAATTTTCCAATTTTCTTTATTAATCTTTGGAGAACTTGAGAGAAACTGAAATGTACATTTTCATTTTTCATGCAACATATCGAGCATATCGAAACCCAAACACTTTTTCAACAGAGAAGTTACTTCTTGATATTGAAATGGCCGTAAAGAAGCTTATTCTCAGCTGCTACCTGAATCGCCCCATAACAAACGCCTGTTGCTTTCCAATTAGAAGTGTGATCCTGTAATTTTCTGCGCTCTGCGAGACTCTTGAAACGCAACTGGGAAACATGGACGGCTTTTCTTCTTCTCTTTTTTCTTTCTTTTGTGAAAACCTTCCATTTTGGAGGCACGAAGTTGCTCGCTGCTCAAACATAAACAGTCTGAGCTCTGTAAATAGAGGAAGTAACACATCATTACCGCCGAGACGAGACAAGGGAGCGCGGGGGGAGAACAAAGACAAGCGAACGCACCGCAGCGACCGCTGGAGCTGCTTCCCTGACTCACGTTTTGCTTTGGGATGAAGTCACATGGAGGCAAAATGAGAAAAGTGCTGACGTAGCTTGTTGCACAGCTTGGGTTTGAGAATTTGCAAATGTGTACTGGCGGAAAAACGTATTTAGAAGTATTGTGTATGTCACAATGGTGACCTCTTTTTCATTTCTGGAACTTTTTGGGGGGGAAATGACAAAGAAAGATCTGGGAAAAGGGGGCGGGAATTAGCGTGTCCACCCGGCGGTGTCATGTTTCCATCACCGCCCAATGGGAGCGGGAGCAGATAAATAGCCGTGACTTCTGCAGTCTCTTGTCCCTGGGAATGAATGCCGACTGCAACCTCGTGTTCCCGCTGAAGATATAAGCCAGATGCCAGGCGGGTTTTCTTTTTTTTTCTCCAGTGGGAAAGGAGGCGAGACGGTTGTTTTCTTTTTTATAATGCAGATTAAAGTCTGTGGTAATCAGAAGATCTTCAAAAAGTCTCCTTAAATGAATCACATAGGGGGGGGTTCATGTAAAATGCTGCTGATGAGCTGCATGAAGACGCCTTCATCATGAGCACCGTCCAGATCCACCAGACCGAAGAAAAAATAATTAAACCAGTAATAATGATTGTGAGACAATTTTTTTTTACATTTGCCTTTAAAATGTTATTTTTTTATTTATTTTGTTATGTCTAAAATCTGTTTTTGTGAAATATAAGACTGAGAACTGAGGTGCACTTTGATCCTCCTCTCACGTCTTCCTTTTACAGCCGAAGCCATAGCAATAAACACAATGTTGGTCCAAGCCAGTATGGAGTAGGAGAAGGAGAAGGAGAAATTCTCGTCTAGCCGTGTCATATTTTCCTCTCACAAGCAGAACATTTTCCGGCGTGATTATTTTGTGTGGTTTTTTTTTTGGTCATAGTGTTTCGGGGACAATTTTTAGACGTTTGTTTCATTTGAACAGCCAACAACAGTTTAAAGCTGAATATTAGATTTAGAAATTGTGTGGTTTTATTTGTATTCACCCTTTTTTTACAAATACAGGAAACTAACCAGAAGGGACGAGAGAATGAAAACCCCCAAAAATAACGAGCTGCTCCGTCAGGTAGATAGAATAGTTGTGAGCTCACCATGTCTGAGCCACTGGGTGCTGGTCAGGGTGCCCGTCATGCCGCCAGCGAAGCCCCGCCCCCCTGCGTCCCTCCTCTGGCTCAGCGTGGAGATGAAGGTGCCCAGAGACGGAAACGGCTGCTTAGCTCCTCGCCCGAAACCCTGAAAGATGACATCATCACCACGAGGAGCAGAGGGGGGGGGGATGTATGCAGGCGTATCGTATATTATGTTGGAGACACTGTTATGAATGTCTGAAAATGTTGATGTTAATCACAAAAAATTAAAAATAATCATATATATATTAAATATTGTTATATATTCGAAACATGTTTTTACACACATTCATGATGGCATGGACACATGTTTTGATCATGGATCCCTAAATGTAGTTTTCAAAGAGTTGTTTGAATTAAAATCTCATTGACATACTTTTATTGGTTGTATTCAATGTGTGGAATATAATTGTACAGCCTAATATTGTTACCTTCAATATCAAAGATGACAACAGTAACACTACTTAATTACACTTGAATGATGTAAAAATGAAATAAACACACAATTTAAAATAACACAGCAATATACAGGACTGTCTCAGAAAATTAGAATATTGTGATGAAGTTCTTTATTTTCTGTAATGCAATTAAAAAAACAAAAATGTCATGCATTCTGGATTCATTACAAATCAACTGAAATATTGCAAGCCTTTTATTCTTTTAATATTGCTGATTATGGCTTACAGCTTAAGAAAACTCAAATATCCTATCTCTAAATATTAGAATATCATGAAAAAGTATACTAGTAGGGTATTAAACAAATCACTTGAATTGTCTAATTAACTCGAAACACCTGCAAGGGTTTCCTGAGCCTTGACAAACACTCAGCTGTTATAAATCTTTTTTTTTACTTGGTCTGAGGAAATATTAAAATTTTATGAGATAGGATTTTAGAGTTTTCTTAAGCTGTAAGCCATAATCAGCAATATTAAAAGAATAAAAGGCTTGCAATATTTCAGTTGATTTGTAATGAATCCAGAATGCATGACATTTTTGTTTTTTTAATTGCATTACAGAAAATAAAGAACTTTATCACAATATTCTAATTTTCTGAGACAGTCCTGTATACTTACTAATATAAATATGATAAGCCACTAATATCTGCCATAACGGATGAAAGTTATACTTCAAGAGGCCCTGAAGCTCCGTGCATATGCAATTCTGGAAATTTGCAGAAAACGCAACATGTTGCATTTTATTCATGAGAATAAATGAAGTCAAAAATGTAATAAGTATGAACAGCAATGCTTATTAAAGAAAAATTAAATACTCTTTTCTGTAAAATATGATAAACAAGCCCAGCAGCTACCATGACTAGTATATCCAGTGAAGTGGCTCTCTGCGTCTCAGAGGTTGAGGTTTCTCACCAGAATGGAAACTCCTGACGTCAATCCAGACTTTCAGCTGCATGAACAGACAATAAGAATAAAACAATTGATCCGGCCCTTAAAAACTGAGCCGGCCTATCCAACGTAACGTATCCCGTCCCTGGAGTTCATCACCGTGAAGGGGAGAGGAGAGGAGGGATTTACAGGGAGGAGGAGAAAAGGAAGAGAGGGAATGAGGTAAGGTGAGTTATGGAAAGGGCGGGCGGGAGGGAGGGAGAATTAGGAGAGGGAAAGGAAAGGAAATTGATGTCAATAAGACGGGAAGAAAATAAAGATGAGGAATAAAAAAGGGGAAGACAGAGAAAGACACGAAGGACTGAAGGAAGTCACAACAACGTCCGAATGGATGGAGAGCGGAGAGCAGGAAGAGAAGAGGAGGAGGGATGAGAGGTGGAGGACGAGGAGGTGGAGAGATCAGCAGATGCACGGCAGCCGCTCCTGACAGCAGCAACGACACACACACACACACACACACACACACACATACATATGTGGTGTGTTCAGGGACTGCAGAACAGAAGGAGCAGGAAGAGGGTTTCCAAAGAAACAAGACCTCCAGGAACAATCTGAACCCAATCACAGTCTTGGCATCAGCACACACACACACACACACACACACACACATGCACACACACACACGCACACTTGCCTTCTACTGTTTCCATGACATTATATTATTTTCAACACAGGGAGGAAAAACAAAGGACGGCTTGTCCCGGCAGAAACAACCTCAGAGAGGAGCAGGTTGTGTGTGTCAGTCATGACACAACACACACACACACAGTGAGTCATAAGAAACACTACACAACTCTGGTGTGAACAGGAGCTCCATCTGTCCGCCGAGCAGCAACGAGCAGCACCCGTGAGTTTCAGGAAACAGATCCACGGAAACCACAGAAGAAGAACAAACACCTGTGAAGTCAACGCGGAGCTGAAGACCAAGAAGGAGGTCAAGAGGAGCTTCTGATGCTTATTTCTTTTATTTAACTGTGATACCTCGACGGACCACCACCGCCACACCGGCTGATTGACATCACCACGGCGATGTCGACCGAGCAATGAGCGCAGAGGCGACACGTCGACTGAATCCGTCTCTCAGTTTGGCTTTTTTTCCTTTGGAACGGGGAGATCGGTTGTCGACAAATATTTCTCAAAGTTTGTCCTCGACCAGATAAACACAGACGGCGTCCCGGCTCACATCTGACAACTATTGGCAACTTTTAGCAGCAGCAGTTACTTTTTCTTGTCAGTGAGTCTTTGTGACATTAGTTCTGTCCAACAGTCGTTCAGTCTGAGAGGAAACGCTGTCATTCAAAGAGAAACCACACCTGAGGAGCTCCACAGCCGATGTCTCTCTCCCACACACACTGAGCTCTCTCTCTCTCTCTCTGACGACTTATAGAATTGATCTACCCTGGTGAATCATTCGTCGCAGGTCTGGGGCGAGTCTGGCAACCGCGGTAGACAGTTTTAGGCCGGCCGTTGGTCCCTTTTGGATCGCCGGGTGTGAAAGTACTGTGAGAGAATAATACCGGGAATAATCACAAGAACCACAAGCAAAAAGAAAGAAAGAAAGAAAGAAGCAATTATTGAGATTATTTGTAAGCCCTGTGGCAGCCTCTTTAAAACAGCAGCTCTGGTTTATATTCAGGTGGAGAACCAAAACTTAAATTCTTCTATTTGCATTGGTATGGTATTGTTTGTTTATCCAACCTTCACACAGAAAAGTAATGGTTCTTAAATGGTTCTTTAAAAGGCTTTGTGGTTCGACGAAGAACCATCACCTACTGCAGAACCATTCCTTCTCGTTTGAGACACCTTTATAGGTTCTTAGAAGAACTTTAAGTAAATGGTTCTAAAAAGAATCCTTTGAAAGGTTCTTTGTGGGACCAGAAATGGTGCCTTTAAGAACCATTTTTTAAGGTTCTTTGAGATACCTTTATAGGTTCTTTGAAGAACTCTTAAAGGAAATGGTTCTTTAGAGAACCCTGGTTTAAAAGGTTCTTAGTGGAACCAGACATGGTTCTTCTATGGCATCACTCTGAGGAACCATTTTCAGTTCCAGATGCCACCTTCATATTTCTGTGTGTATGAGCCCCATCTCCTCAGACCAGCGAAGACGAGTTGAGGAGGAATCAGAGAACCGGTCTGACCGAAGCCTCACAAACGAGCTGCAGAGGGAGAAACGCACGCCGCCACTTTATTGCATTTCCAGACCCGACCAGAGCCGGTCGGAGCAGTGACAGGCTGTTTATTGGTCAGAATCGTCTGATCTGCACATTCCTGCTCCCTGACACGATGGAGAAGACATCAACCCAACCAGCCTGTAAGCCAGTCGGCTCCGGAGTGACAGCGAGAGTCAAACCTTTTTTTTAAAAAGAACACACAGATAAAACAGTCCAACACTCAACTCCTCGCGATGTTTTTTTTTTTTAAAGCACTGCGAAATATGTCAAGAGTCGTTATGTGGAGACAGCAGGCATCACTTTTTCCACAGGGAGAAAACTACAGCACACTGCATGTGACGATCCAAAAGGTTACCAGTCAGTTATTATAGAATGGTTTGGGAATCGAGTGAGGGACTTATATTTTATTATAAATGTGTATTAAGATGCACATGGATATGACTGTGTCGTGCCTAACTCTCTGATTATGTGTTGTTTGTGTCATGTTTAAATAAAACAAATACAGTGTTGTCTTAAAGTCTGACTTTAGAAAACACAGGATTATTATCATAGTTAAAGTTAAGCGTCATTCATTCAGATATTATGCCGCTGGTATTACACAACAATCAATATACTTCTATTTTTAATCATTAGTGTTTTCTAAAAAAATCAAAGTTGCTTTTAAATTTCATTTGGGTGTTTTTTTTTTAAGGGATTAATACTTTGCCTTTTGTACCATGTAACATTTCTGCAATTTCTAACAATATTAATATTAGTTTGTATTATTCCAAATTTGAAATAAATACAAAATAAGAAGTTGCACATTAGATAGTAAGTTACATCCCCCCCCCCCCTCAATGGGAAGTATACTATTACATCTTCAACACACAGGGGAAAAAACATATTTTCTGCACAATTTTCTCAATTGAGATGAAAATTGTTTTTGTTCTGTTTCAAATAAATAAATAATTAATAAAATGCAGTGTTCTTACAGCAGGAGCGGAGCTGTTGTAAATCGGTGGAAGCCTCTCTCTTTCCCTCTCCACTCCTGACAGCGCAGAATGTTCTCCATCCATCCTCTCGGTGGAGAAGAGGGGAAGAAAGTTGTTGTTTTTTCCCCCTGGAAACACTCAGTCCTCTCCAGCCTCGATGGTTCTGCTCCTCGCAGGGCCGCACATGTTCCTCCCAGAGCCAGTCCGCTGACCCCGAACCCCCCACCCGCCTGTCCGCTCGCTCGGCCCCGTTATGTGATGTAAATCAGGGAGATTCACATCCTGGAACAAACGGAATGTGAAGTCTCCCTTCGTCGGGACAGGTGGGCTCTCTGTTACGCGCACGGCGGTCTGACGCGTAAACGTCTCCAAAAAGGGCTCCAAGTAAAGTTCTCCGGCGGACACCTCGAAGCACGCGGAGTTCTGTTCGTGTCAAGAGATAGAGAGTTTGTAAAAACAGGTTTCAGGACGAGCCGCTACCCGCTTCTTCTTCTTCTCCTTCTTCTTCTCCTCCGTCTGTCCCTCTCTGCGTCGTCTGTCGGGGAAGCTGCAGCGCGGCGGGCCAGCGCCATGTTTTGGAGGAGGAGGAGGAGGCGCCTGCAGAGCAGAGCCTGGAGACGGCAGCGCCACACACGCGCGCGCACACACACAAACACACACACACACACATCCACAGAGAGAGCGAGAGAGAGAGAGAGAGAAATAACGGGAAATGGGAGTTTTGGATTAACAATAAAAGTGGTAGACTACAAACATAAATAAAGTATAAAAAAGGGAAGAACATGTAACAGGGTTGGACCTGTTAAAACTCAACGGTACTGAACAATAAGTGCAATAATAAAACATTCCGACAAGAAACAGTGGTGAGGAATTATGAAATACATTAAATGATATATCATGTGGTCAATCAAAAACTTTTTTGTCAATTATCTAATTGACTAAATGTTAGAGGTGATTCTGTCATTATTGTTTTGTATTCCTCTGTTGGTACTTAATGTAGACTTCAACTTTAATTTGTATAATATTGACAAAATTATGAAATCCAAATGTGAATGTTTCTTCTGTCTTTGCCCGCGTAATGAGATGAGATGAACTGTCGTGTATGTTTTACTTAAACAGTGAAACCATGAGTAATGCCTTAATCATTGTTGGCTTAATTACATCATTTTGACTTTAAAAGTGGATACATTACCAAAAAAATGACTTTTTCAACATTGTTTAATGTTCTCCTTTATATATATTTATATATAATATGTATATATATTTATATATAAATATATATACATATTAACTGCAGAGTAGCCCACGGTCATCAGGAAATATGGCCAGCGCCTCTGTCTCTGTTTGGAGAAACAGACACAACGCTGTGGACGAAGGCAGGAGCCCATTATATGTTTTCCTGTGACAGCCACAGGAATCAATATGTATTTAAACATGTGTAAAACCACTGGTACAGATGCTGACTTGATTTGATGATGTAACCTTAAAGATGTACTTATGTTAGACTGGTGAGATGCGAATGTCTTCTTGGCTGTGGTTTTTCTAATTATTTTGTATCTATTTGTTTTCCTGTTTTTTGTTGTTCTTTACTCTTCTATGTCTCCTTTCCCTTTGTATTGTATCCTTAAAGTCCTATCTTGTTCATTTGTAAAAATCAAAATAAATATATATAAAAAAAACATGTGGGGGGCTATAACATATTTTTTTGTAACGGGCTGTAAAATGGTTTACTTATTTTTAAAGATGATGATTTTTTAACATGGGGAGGAGGGGGGGGGGGGTCTGTGGGGATTGATTCACTTTTTGAAAACCTCGTGTGGCCATTTGATGAACTGCAGGTTTGGGGACTTCGGCGTTGGCCGCTTGGCTGTCACAAGTGATTTGAAGGAAGAGGGCAATGATAAGTTTCACTTTCATTCCGTTTCCGGTCGCAAACCGCCGTCTGACTGCAAGATTAAGGTGAACATATTCAAAATATAGCGAATACGCTGACAAGGGTATTGATTATTTTCGGTGAGCCTTTCATTTCAAACCACATAATTATCCCTTTAAACATTGAAGGTTGTTTTTTAAGAAAATTTAATTAATTTCCTGTAGGCCTACAAGTGATCTGAAAATAATCAGTTTTATTGTTGAGTTTCTGTTATCCCATATGAGTGTCTAGTAACAACATAGATGTATTGAGTGTGACTATATCTATTGTAATCTTCCCCCAATCCATCCTTTTTATTTTATTTTACAACCGTTAGGCCTATAGTGTTACGCTCGTAGTGGGACTTTTATTTTGACAGTCACATGAGGAAGTGATGATCTATGATTGATTCAGACTTGACGGAAACCTCTGCAGACTGCGTCACCACTACAATTTAACTTCTGTCCATAATTAGTGAGCAACAGGATCTGGGCTTCGGGCCAACTCCCACTGAACATTAGGAACCTGAAGGGCTCCTGATGTCGCAGACGTGTGTGTGTGTGTGCGTGCGTGCATGTGTGTGTGCGTGTTTGTGTGTTTGTGTGTACATGTGTGTGTGTGTGTGTATGTGTAGGTGTGTGTGTGTGTGTATGTGTGTGTGTGTGTGTGTGTGTAGGTGTGTGTGTAGGTGTGTGTGTGTGTGTGTGTGTGGTTTCTCGGTGAAGTTGAGCTCATCTGAACGGTTCAGGTCCTGGAAAAGACTTTAAGGAACTGATTTAGATCTGACATTCTTGTAATGACAGCTTTCCTTTTTTTGATGTGCAGTTTTATTTTAAGGCCAATAGAACATTTAAAATATCCGCCTTGTTTCATACAAGAAGATGAAACGCTACAGAAAGGCCTCAGCAACGTGCCGTAATGAACTAGAATGGCTTTAGAATGGAAACAAGCAACTTCAGTGACACACATTTCCACTGAGATCTTTTTTTTTTTCAAATCTTAAGTGTCAGCTTTTCTAAAAAAGGGTCCAGTCGGGCCGTCAGGTGGAGCTCTTGTTTGTTTTCACAGCTCAGGCTGTTCTGCAGTGTGCTGTGTTACCGTAACAGCAGATGTGTTTGGCTCCACTTTTTTTTACGCCGTCTGGGCCTCAAACTGTCGGCCCAGCCTCTCCGCAGTCCTGTGCACCTGATGTGGAAACACAAAGCCTGCTGGGAGTTTTGGCACGCTGTTTTTTAAGATACAACACCGGCGCTCTGAACAGTAACTGTCGCTGTCCGTGTTTTGCATTTTGCATATTATTTAACAAACAGCTGGAATCCAACCCTTTGCTCATTCATCGTTGTAACTCCAGAGCATCGTGGCACCAGGCACTGTTGCATTATGGGATGTCTTATGTAAGAGCAGATGGGGGGCTGTGGCGGACTCGTGGATTTATAGGGCCGCGGACCATTTCCTGCAAACACGTCCAGGATACGTCAGAAGAGCTGGAGAGCTGATGCACGAGTCAGGGGGCGAACAAATAAACAGGTGGATGAGTGAACGAGTCCGCGAATGACGGATGTAGAGTTTGTATTTGATGTATTCCAAAACCAGAACATTTCAGGAAACCTTCCAACAGAGACTGGAAGGTTGCTGGTTAACTTACAAGGGGGTTGACCTCTGACCTCTATGAAGGGAAGGCAAATTGTAGCTCTGTCCGGGTTGTAGGGAGAACACTGTTTCCCTCAGAAGACAAAGGATCTCTTCTGCAGAGAAAAAAAACATCTACAAACAATCCATCCCAGCGTTACAAACCCACGAGCCTCTGCAGCCTTTCAGATGACGTGAAGGGTGGAAATCTGCCATTTTGTCCAACTTCCAACCTCCAGGTGCACGGCAGCGAACACCGACACAAACCTCCACATATTTTGGCTGTTTTTTAATACATGACCCCAATATTTTATCTGAAGATCACTTTCAGAGATGGTCAGTTTACAGTAGGATCTCTGACTTGCATTACAATCGTACTTTTTATTTATTTATTCGGAAAATCGGAAATTGCCCGGAGCACAGCACGACACGAGTGCATTAAGCTGCTCCTCAGTGATTTGTGATTGGTGCTCAATACTTTTTTATTAAGGACAGAAATAGGGTTGCAACTAACTATTATTTGAATTTGTCGATTATCTTCTCCTTTAAGCGTTTAGTTGTTGGTGAAAATCGTTGATGAGAGTTTCGCAAAGCTCAAGATGACGTCCTGAAATGTCCACCACTCAAAGATATTCAGATTTTGCTCACAGAAGAGTAAGAAAACAACACAACGTTCATATTTAAGGATCTGGATTCATGCCTATAAGAAAGAGAATGCAGATAGATAATGTCCGCTGACTGTCGGGTGACATTTTGAAGCCATTTTCTCCGCGTGCTCTTCAAATGAAGTGAGCAGTGCAGTTGGTGACGACTAGAGGAGCCGTTGGCAGAGAGGAAACTCTGCAGGATTTTTAACCCACACAAGCATCAAAGCTGCTGACCTACACCACATTTTTTTTTTTTATTTAGTCTGGGCTTTCCTGGAGAAAATTGCCATAAAGAAGAAAAAAAAAGAAAAGAATAACAGAAGTGTGCCTCTGGGCTTTTCCACCCAGATCCTAAAGAAGGTCGTGCACAAGAAAAGTAAAAGATTGAATTCTCGTAAACCGGACGGACACTGAACCCCTCACGTCTCTCACTGGAGGTTATAGAAACACACACACACACACACACACACACACACACACACATCTGACAGAGGGATCAGGAGGAAAACACAATAAAAACAAAAGCTATATTGACATTATGCTCCTCTGTGGGACGGGCACGCTCAATTTTCAGTTCCTTTGAGACAAAAAATAATGAATAATAACAGATAAACTTAATTACTTTTAGGAATATAATGGAGTTTCATCAGGAAGAAGTCTAAATGTAAAGATTACAACCCTCGTGAATTTATAAGGACGGTGAAAGAAAAGCAATTTTGGTTGAATATAACTTGTCAAAACATCTTTTGACCTACAAACCACCTCATAAGAGAGACATGAGCCGAGCGGGTTCTGGGTGTTAACTCCACGTGAGACCGTCAGTCACTTTATTTGAATCCGCTTCTTTTTTCATTACCATAAGAAATTTGTGATATTGAAAAAGTGTCGAGCACAGGTGCATGCAGGGAGATCCTCTGAGCGACAGAGCTCGATGCAGAGAACCCAAAACAAATGAATGAAACGCAAACTGCATGTCACATTTAGAGGAAGGACCGAATAAGAAAGAAAAGAAGAGAAGCTGAATCGAACGTGAGCAGATGAAGTGAGACGTTTCACTCTCACCACATTTGTGTGGTCTGTTCATCCACTGTGATCACGGCCCGTTTGCACTGATGTGTGAACACACAGGAGGAGGCATCAGTTGTCAGCAGGAATATTTGGTTTGATGCATAGAAACGCCTTTAAAACTGTGGGAGAGAGAGAGGGAGAGAGAGAGAGAGAGACAGAAAGAGAGAAAGAGCAGAACATCTGGGAGAGAGAAGCAGAATCTTCTTTTCAGACCGCTTGGCAGCAATACACACACACACCGCCTTTCCTCAAGAACCAGAGTGGAGAGGGAGAGAGGTTACTTTAGTTCAATTTAGAGCCAGAGAGAGGGAGAGTGTGTGTGTGTGTGTGTGTGTGTGTGTGTGTGAGAGAGAGAGAGAGAGAGTGAGAGGAGGAGGGTGAATGGTGCACACATTTCCTGCACTTGAGGGTGTGTTTCTGTATCCGTTCAGAACATTTTTGAGTCTGAGCAGCTCTGAAAGAATGAAGAGAGGAAAAAAACTAAAACAAGAGAAAAGTATTTGCAAAATGCACGTGTGAAAAGAAAGAAAAAAAGTAATGTAAAGCGATAGGAGGAAGGCGGGACATGTGTGGGAAAACGTCTAAAGAAAGTTAAATCTTTTTTTACATTAATTTACTTCTAATCTTGTCGGATTAGAATGAAGGTGACGGGTCTTTTTATTTGTCCTAAATGTAATCAAACTTTAATATAAATCACTTGTTATGTCTTCTTTTACCACAAGAGGCTGCTGTTTACCCATGATTCACAGGGCCTCCATTCTTTTCCGTTACCACATCATCACTGTTTTTCAATGAGATCGTTCCCAGTTTATTCCAGTGGTTCTAAACCATTTCTTTGTGTTTCATGGACCCTGGAATGAATACACACAAGCACCCTTCCACAAACTGATTTAAGAAGTTTCAATCTTGTTTATTCATGAAGTAAATCATGAAATGAAAGGGTGAAGACTTTGTTCTGAGGTTAGGAAAGAATATGGTAAGGTGTAGGTAAATATCAGGATTAGGTTTGGGTAAATCTCCAGGAATTTGATTTAATTAAATATGATGTCCCTAAAGCTCATGAAAACGTGAATATGTGTATGTATCGGGTCTGATATTATTACTTTGTGGGGACCTTTCTCCCTTATGGGGACAAAATACACGTCACCGCAAAGTAAATCTTTTTATTTTAGGGTGAACACTTAGTTTACGGTGAGGGTGAAGTTAAGTTTAGGTTCATGTCACGGGTTGAGTGTGTGTAGGGTTCGTATTAGGAATAAAGGGGTAGCGGTTATTATTAGAGTAAATATACAAGTCAATTTAACCTCCCCAAAAGTAATGTAACCACGGACGTGTGCTCTTATCTTTGTGTGTGTGTGTGTAGGTGTGTTTGTGTTTGTGTATGTGTGTGTGTGTTTATGTTCTTATGAGTGTCCCTGTCTGTCCCCCAGACATTTACTGCCTCACATTACCACCTATTTACAGCCTCCTCCTGCGGTAGAAATATGATCTAATTAATCACACACATCAAACCGCTCTAATGTTGGAGTCCAGTGTGTGCATGTGTGTGTGTGTGTGTGTGTGTGTGTGTGTGTGTGTGTGTGTGTGTGTGTGCGTGTGTGATGCACCTGCTGAGCCATCTGTGAGACTCTGCTTTAAACACCGACCCATGTTGGATTCAGACAAATTTTAGGTGTGATTTGTAATCATCGGTCCATTAAGTGAGAACATAATGAGACTTTGAGTCTGTGTCCTTAGAAGTCAAGAATGTGATCAGCAGAATTTGGCCTTTATCGTTATCCCTGGGAGGAACGACAACACTTAGCATTTGTCTTTGCCTCAAAAACAAAAATCATTACACTTGTAACTATATCGCTGCACTTTATGAATAACAGACTTGTTAAGTGATATCAACGAGAGGTTACATCATTCGGATAATGAAATCATATAATTGGAATCACGTGCTCACGTAACATTCATATCACTTCAAATTGAGTCTGTAGTGCGTTCGTATTGCATATATGAATTTGGTATATACAAGAAATGCCCGGGTGTATACTAGATTTAAGTTTGAGATGTGAGTTTATACCGGACATACTCATCTGCCCCACAATGCATTGCTCTTAACAAACCATTTGGATTCCAAATGTGTCGTCATGTTTAGACATTTTTACACGCTGTGTTTTCCGGAGATGTGAGAGAGTCAATCACGTGACACGGATGTGTTGCTTGTAGGATCCTTCAGTGTGAACAGTAATTGGACCTATAATTGAATTACGACTTAAAAGATCAAGCCTGCATGCCTTCTCCTGCCGCCTGCTCATGCCCCTCCTCTTTCCTCTCTTCCTCCTTCTGTTTGGATGGGTCATCTGGATCGCGGTCCATGCCTACTCATGATATGAATACTTTCTGTCATGTTCATTGAATGTGTTGTAACTCTGTAACGCTTCATTCTGTACACATGAAATCTATTCTTCTGATATATACCCTCCTCTGTTGCTCTCCTGAAGGTTTCTTACCTTTTTCCCCTGAGAAAGGTTTTTTCTGTTTTTGGGGGATTTCTTCCTGATCTGATATGAGGTCTCGGGACAGATATGTTTATCTGTACAGGTTGTAAAGCCCTCTGACTATGAGGCAAATTGTCATAGTCTGGATTTGTGTGTCTTGTTTCCTGTTTTATTTTGAAATCCTTCTCTCTTGTGTCCTCTGTTTCCCTGCACTTCCTGTCCCTGTGACCCTCTGACCTGTCCCTGATTGTTCATTCCCTTGACCTGCCATCAGCCACTGCCTCCAGCTTGATTGCAAGCCCCGCCCTCATTGTTTCCACCTGTGTCTCGTTGTGTAAGACTTTTTGATAGTAAAAGAGTTTTTTTCCCTCACCTCGACTCTCGTGTGTTCCACTGCTCCTGAGTCTCTGCCACTGCCCTCGGAAACATAACAGAACGTGACACAAATGTGTAATTTCTGATTCTGAGTTATAAAAATAAACTGAATTGAATTGCATTGAATTCTTGAAACATGTATTTTCATGAAACAATATGAATTTAACAAACAAAAGACACACTTTAACACAACTTAGAGCCACATAACGTCTGATATGATTATCTTGTATCTATTGTTTATTGCTTTTATTATATTATTATTGTTGTTTCCTCAAAAATGCAGCTGATTTGAGAAGTCTTGAGATGAGGAGAACATGACCTCAAGAGAGCTGCACACGTTTCAAAAGGTTGCAGAATTGGTGTTAAAAACACTTTTGTGCCAGTATTTCTTCTTTCTAAGAGTCGGAGATGCATAAACACAATTATTTGCCTGACTGACCTGCTCAATGCCACGCATTTCTAAATTGCTAATGGCTGGTTCAGTTCAAGCTTGACCTTCTGTTAGTTTTTAGTGTACGTTCAGATGCCATCACGCTGGATTTCTGGAGTTGCTCATGTGAGCGAAACACATATGTTGGTGACCGTAAAACTGAATGACTTTTTCCGGCATGTTGAAGGTGTATTTATAGTGTGATATGTATACGGTTTATAGATGTCTTGCCCTGTACTTCAGCTGTAACATGTCAGCAGGCACTGAGTGTCTGTATGTCATCCATATGTCTCTTCACCAGGTCTCACATTCTGATGCGAGTTGGTGGTTTAAAATGCATGTGTTGTTATTACACAATAGTGGGATGAATGAACTCTGAATACAAACACGACTAAAAGGTAGAAATACAATCTGATTTAATTAAATACCAGGAAAAAAATTATAGTTTTCTTAAATCCTTCAGCTTCTGTCTCAACTTTGTACAGAACTACATTGTGGCCAAATGCACTGTAAGTCAACAACGGTTTTTAAAAGAAATGCCATGAATGTATTAATGTGAATAGAACAAGGTGGGCAGATATACTGTACTACATTTAACACTTTTCTAATATATTTTAAATGAGTGAAAAGTCTATTGAAAAGTCCAAAAAAACAAGAGATTGTTCAACAATAATGCTGTCTAAGTAAAATACAGTGAAACATGTAAATCAAATGTAAATCCTAAAAAGAAAAACGTACAGACAACAACTATTATAGGAGGTGTTTGGCCCTTTGCTCTATGTTGGTTCAAATGTTACTATAAGCAGCTATTGATTTCTTTCCAACATCTCGGCATGGTCTCACACCCGCGTGTGTCAAATACCAACACTTGTGACACAGTGACCTGATACCGAGGAACAAGGCACCTTTTAGCGTCTGCATGAGACGCACCTGTCCAATGTAAACTGTAAGGTCGCTCAGGCCAAGAAGACACAGGACCTTTTCTCAGAGACCAACGCTTGTTGAGTCGATCGACTTTTGACGATGGCACGTCAAAGGAAGCTACGTACATGAGTGACATGGCGTAATATCTGTCGCTTAATGTCCTTTACAAGCATACTTATTTGAAGCAAAACCCCTCCCTGTCTCATTCCGGATTGACTATAAAGTCCTACTACTCACCCATAAATGCAGAAATGGACATGCACCTCCTTACCTAAAGAACTCATTACTCCCCAAACCTCCACCCGCACCCTCAGATCTACCCACAGCTCGCTCCTTCGGATCCCCAACACCAAACCCTGCACCCTGGGTGACCGGGCCTTCTGCTCAGCAGTCTCCCTGACCACCTCAGGGCAACACAGACACTGGACTCTTTTGAAACTGGCCTAAAAACATTTTTATTCAGAAAGGTGTTTATCACTTTTAGTTGACTTCTATGACTTGTTTCAAATATTCCTTTTTTTAATATAGTTTTAACTATGTACTGGCTCTGTGGAACTCTGAGATTCTTGGATGACGAGTGCCTTATTTTTCCTACCAAGTGGTTGCGTTGCCTGAACCCTGATATAATCTGTCTCATCAGATGCTAGTCACGACTCACGTGACTCGGTAGTCATTTGTGAGACACATGAGTTGTAAGCCAGTGAACTAGAATGTACTTGCGTGTCCGAGATACGTCCAAAACGAATGCTCGAGGAATACGGTCATGGGTTGAAGCCTTGGACCGAGCCTCGGTATGTGATGAGGAGAGGGAGTGAGAATGTGTTGCAAACTATGCAAAATGGTTGCGTCGATATGACGAGTATGGATGAGCATCTCTTCTTCTGCCGGTCTAAACAGGTGTTGCTATTATACAATTATTCCCATGTAGCTTGTATGCTTGTAGGTGCAACTCAATGTTCCATTGCCACCACATGTTGTTCTTTTACTGGACGTCGTAAATACCAGATAAGTGTTCGCGTGTTTCTCCGTATTCGGGCACATAGATCCGGTATTTGTGAATCTCAGAAAACAAGTGTTCACTGTTTTAAAGCTTCTCCTTTTTAATAATCCGCAGGGCTGGACTGGGACAACAATTAGGCCCTGGCATTTTTGGCCCAGACAGGCCCACCCCAATCGGTCGGACCACACCCACCAGCACAAAAATACTCGTCTTATATACCGTGCTGTACAGTCATATATATACAGTATTCCCCAAAAAACCAAAAAGCTCAGCGTCTGGTACCCGGCTGACCATTCTCACCAACTGGCGGGGGGGCCCGGGGAATCAAGCTGGCAAACGTAGAATTTTCCCACCGGGTCAACAAAGTTGGGGGGATGGTTTCCTCTTACGACCCCGCTCTCCTGCTCCTCCGCCAGTCCTTCAACCCGTGCTGCGGGGACGTTTCCTTAAATTGTGGGGCCGGAGAAAATTTTGGGACCTTTTGGGAGCTCTGGTCAGTTTTTTTTCAAAAACCCAGCCCCTTCGTGTAAAGTGGCGTTTATTGTGTCTCATTTAAGGGAAGAGCTGCAGCCTGGGCTACTGCAGAATGGTCTAGAGACACCGAACTATGTTACTCATTGGCGATTTCATAGAGACTATGAGGCGCATTTTGACCACTCATCGCCTGCTACGGAGGCCAGCAGAAGACTGTTTCAAATCGTCAGCTCAACCGTCAGGTGGTTGATTATGCCATCGAGTTTCGTACAGCAGCAGCGGACAGCGGATGGAATGTTCCGGCTCTTCGTGCGCCTTCAGCAGGACTTTCGGAACCGATAAAGGACCAGCTGGCTCCACTGGAACACCCGGGATCTGGAATCCCATCGCTGTGCCATCCGGATCGATAACCGTCTTCGAAAGAGAAGGGCCCAACCGAGATGTTATTCCCAGCTTCCAGAATTGCTCGGAGGTCGCGCCGCCACGGAAATTTAGCTCATGTTACCGGACCATCAGAGGACTACACTTCCGAATGACTCCGGTGAACCCATGCAGCTTGGAAGAACCAGGCTTTCTCTGGAGGAGAGGCAGCGCCGTCCTGGGAGGTTGCTGTTTCTACGCCAGCGGGTCATCAACTCGCTTCATGCCGGGAAAGATCGTGCTCACCAGTCAAAGGAGGCGCTGGTGAGCAAGTTTCCAGACTTCCCTCCTCGACCTGTTACTCAGGTAGACATTTGTATTAACAATCAGACCATTGACCAGGGTGTGTTAATAGACTCAGGGGCTGGAAAGCCTTATAGACTGGGGCCTAGTCAAACAGCTAAAAATAAAACTGTCCGCTATCTCATCCTGTTAGTGCCAGTGCCTTAGACGGCCGCTTGTTGTTCTGTTACCCATTGCACTGAGCCCATACGGATTACTATAAATAAGGACCATACCGAGCATGCAATTTCATATTTTGAGTCGACTCAGCACCCGATTATTTTGGGGTTTCCTTGGCTGTAGGTCCACTATCCTCACATACTCTGGCTTTCAGGAAAAGTTAAGGAATGGAGAGAGGATTGTAAGGGCAGTGTAAACTTTCGCAACCTGTTAATTAAACCACTTAATGGTTTTTTATTCACCCTTTGGGATCCGATCTTTAAAAAGGGTTTTACCATGATTTTCAAAACGTTAAATAAACACGCATTCGTTGTGAAAACTCACAACGAACAATATGAATTTGTACTAATGAGATGAAATCATGAATAGAAAATGTTTTGTATTAAGTGACAAGATGATTTGCAAATAAAAAAACATCTTTATTTAGCTCACTTTATTTATTATTATTTATTTTTTGCATTAATCTGAGGTATTTTGGTTACGGCTTGGATGGGGTATTTGGCATAATCTATACATAAAACACATTCTTATGACCTTAACTCAACATTCACGAGCTGTCAGCCTGATTCTTTATTGCAGAATAATAATGTCTTGGTATGTAGGGCTGCACCAAAGACGTCTCATGGACACCTTTTGAAATTCACATTTCTCCAAACATTGAAGTATTTCCAATTTCCATCAGAATAATAATTATTTTATCAACTCTTTCATTATTGATTATTTGATTATTTGATTTTTTAAAACATTTCCGAGGTGCTGATGACATTAAAAGAAAGCAAAGATCAAATCAGGTCGAATTTAAGGTCACATGTTGCACACTAACGGCTGACTGCCAAAAGTATCACTTCAAATAGAATATGAATAAATCATTATTCTGTGATCATGATTACGCAAATAAATAAAAAAAGTACAGCTATTTTTGAAATAGCAGCTGAAATTACCAGAGGTTTGATATTTAGGGACATGCATTTAGTTTAGAGACAAACAGCAGTGTGTGAGCTTGATGGGTTTTAAAGCAACAAAAGACTAAGTGCTTAAATCTACAATAATATAAATCCCCAATCACACACAAGTGCGCACACACGCACACACACACACACACACAATGACCTGCTCATATAAAGTTACATGGGCGTGGAAGTAACAGCATATTTCAAATACATACTACATGCTGTCACACACCTGCTGCCATAAAACAGAGTCACAGCCACCCACATACACGCATGCACACACACACACACAGACACACACATACACATCTCACATATATAACACCCACGCCTTCCTTTCACACTTTCCCTCATCTCCCTCTCCTTTTGCAGTCACACAATCCTTTTTTTCACGCACGCACACACACACACACACACACACACACACACACACACACACACACACACATTCTTCCTTATCATCAGGCTTCCAGTAGAGCATTATGTCATCTTTCTATTCCAGAAAAACACATGTGGCTTACTGTCACACACACACACACACACATACACACACACACACACACACCACAAGCTTCTCAACATCTCAGATGATCGTAGCCATTTTTAAATTTTTACATCTAATTTCACATATGTTTTTATTTCTGTCCCCTGCTACTTCGGTCTTAAATTAAAACATGATGCATGTGTTGAAATATTTGACTTGTATTTAACAGTTTTACAGATAAGCTCTCTTTAACGACTACTCTGTGTGTGCAGCACGACTAAAATAAAAGAGCACCTGAAGGCATCATTTGCATCTCGGGAAAACCCGGCTAAACAAATTATCTCGGCTGTGGGCAAAAGTCATATGAAACTAAACAATAGCAACTTCATGAAGAATACAGAATATGCTTTATTAAAAGTTTGGGAAAAAAGGTAAACAAATTAAATCCTCTCGAAGGCTTCGGGCCCGTTATCCAATCAGCAAGTTCACAGGCCAGACTCATTTACATTCTGCAAGGAAAGCTCCTGATGAAATATGTCACGAGGCCCTTTATTCACAATTCAAACTCCAGCAGAGAGAGAGAGAGAGAGAGAGAGACCCTCTTTCAACTCTAAATCATCCTGAAGCGTCTTTTGCAGAATTAATTTCGGACTCTCAGGACAGATAGCACCTCCTCTGAGACAGTAAACACCAACAACTTAAATACAGTGGTGAGAGAATAGTTAGGGAGCTCATGTAAACGGGGCTCCAGGTATTTGTTTTCAGTTTACAGCAAGCTACCGAGAAACCCTGACGAACAGGGTGTCAAGGTGCGACTGCTTGCCGTCTTTTCTTCACCTGAGATGAGAGACGATGACACGCACACAGAGAACAGCTGATCCAATCGCAGGTGTAAAAAAAAAAAATTCCGCCGATCTTTTTCCGTTAAAAGCCACCTTATTATAGTTTTACAGCCGACTCCTGAGCTTATGCTTACAGTTAAAAGTGCTCATATATGTGCTGCACACACTCCATCAGTCACACATGCACTGAAATGTATCCAAAATCACATACATGGCACAGTCTCCCTCTCGTGCACTGTATCGTCCTCCTCCTGACGCACCCTGTCAAATCAGAATGACCTCTGACCTGCAGACAGTCATGCAGTCACTCCTCTGGCATCCCGACCGCCGGCTCCAAGTAGCTGGCTCTCAGTACGCCGACATGACATTGCCACAAATGGTCGGCGTGCTGAGGCGACCGGCCCGCTTGTCATCGCGGTCGTCGCCCGACGCTCTCCCCAGTATGTCCTCGCATACGGGAATAGGGCAGAATGACGTCACGTCTGTTTTTCATGCAACGAACTAAAGCTGTCACAAATGCAATTGGGCTAAATATTTCCACCAGACACAAAGTATTCTTAAGTACAGTAGTTCAGGCGTGAGGAATGTATACCGAGTGACTCTTCAACCTCAGGTGTGAGCCGTGACATCGGAGAACCACATGTGAGCCCCCCCCTCTCCCCATACCCTTCTGATTTTCTATGTCACGATCAATTCCGGTTAACAGCCAGTTAGCTGCAGCTCTGGGTCAGAGATGAAGTCTGCTGGAGCCGATTCTGGTGCATCATCCATCACGAGCCTGACGTGTCTCTGGCAACCGTGAGTGCCAGATGTATAGGCCATTCTTGTATTGGGCCATTTTGGCCATTAACGATGTATAACGAGGCATGTTATACATGCAAAAGATAATAAAAAGCTACGTGCGTTTTTTATTGTCTTCCCTCAAGATGTGGACCCTTAGCGATGTTGCGTGAGCGTCGCACCCAACCTTCAGTCTTGAGCGCCATTAAACACACTCACGAACATGCGTGTCACGCAAATATGTTCCCACATAAACTGAAGCAGACGCTTTGAGCTTCACTTACAGTCCCACCTGGGTCTGCTGACAAACATTCATCAGATACATACTGCAGCACTGTCACATAATTATACATGACCACACATACATCAAACACAAATGTCCAAAGTTAATCCTTACACCACGTCTACAAATTTCCTCACGTTATAAAGATGTCAAATTTGACCTTAAATAGACAGAGGTACACACACACACACACACACACACACGCCATCTCCTGTATTGTCACTTGTGAAAATAACTTACATGTTGAAATTATAAATAGCACAACCCGAACCCACCAGAATGATGTAGTCATCTTTTGTTTGACCTTCAATCAGAATCCACTACAGAATCATATTTCACCATTCATTCATATTAATTCACAATAGTAATAAATCTGAAATCAAAGTAGATCAACATGTATGACCTCTGGGGACAGACGGTTGTCTTGTCACAAGTGCTACTGCAGAAGTCAAACATTTATAACACTCCCACTTAGGGATCAGCAGGCCCGGCCCGAGAATACACACTGGGTAGTTTGCTTTTTAGACTTCCTGTGCTCTTTTTTTCTTGGTGTATTTTTGGACTTAGAAGAAGAGGAATTAGAACATTGTCATATAAAATACTCATGATTTGAAGAATTTTTTGCATGAAAATTAAAGAAGAAGAATCAACAGAGGTTCAACGCACTTTGTTTTTAATACAGTGTGAACACACACTCGTGAGGCCTCGCCGGCGGCCCTCGCAGCGGGATGCTGCCGGCTGCTGTTTGTCTGAGCGGACTCGGTGTCAGCTCCGCTCAGCCCGTGGGGCGTCCCGTACCATCTGTCGTTCGACTTGGCAGGACCCGTCGCACGCCGGTATCCGGGTCGAGTGTCGATACGCGGCGGCAGGATGGTCTTGGGGTGAGGTAGCATCACGGAGCTGCAACCATGACACACACTTCCTATGATGTCACCGTGTGGCAAGGTCCAGACAATTGCTTGTTTCCTAATGCGCCAAATGGAAATGTGCTTAATATCAAAATTCAATATATCAAGTCCGGTCCGAATTTAATTATTCCAAGTGCACTGATTAGTGGATTTGTTTTGGTGGACAAAGTGACTCATTTATTTACCCCCAAGTTCCACTCTAAAATATGAACTGTTGAGCAATAGACCCTCATGTGGTGCATTCTGTTAACAGCATCACCATGTCTGTTTTCTGCATGTTCAGGCACCAATATTCCAACAGCGTGATCGCGATCGCTTCAGAGCAGCAAGTGTTTCAGTTTCACGAGGGACTGTGTTAGCTGGTGACTGTGTTAGCTGGTGACTGTGTTAGCTGGTGACTGTATTAGCTGGTGACTGTGTTAGCTGGTGACTGTGTTAGCTGGTGTAGAGTCAAATAAGAAAGTCTATGGTTTTAAATTAATACTTAAATACTTAATTAAAGCTAGGATAATCAATAAAGGATATTATGAAGGATATTCCAAAGAATGTATTGTGAAAACATAGTAGAAAGTCACTGTCACTGAAAATATGATTATTATATTATTCTTTCAACTGTACTACTGACTGTAAGATGTGTTATGCTGATTATAACTATGGCATGACGTGAGTATGAATGAAATGTGTTGACTTTGGGAGGTGTCGTCAGAATGGGAGTTTCTACTAGAGATCGGCATAACAGCTGTTTTAACCGGAAGCAGACATTTTATTTTGAAAACTCTTATTGTGAAGGAATGTATATGATGTATATTAGTGGGAGTAGCATAGTTGTGTAGCAGATAAGATTAGCCCGCCTCCTGTAGGGTTAGCCAATAGCATGCTGTGAAATGTAAGGGTCTATGCATGTGACCAACATACTAACCAATGATTGGCTCTAAGCCCAGTGAAAGGATGCCTTAACTACTTTGTGTGAACATGATAGTCAGTCAACTGAATTTCATTACAAACACATGTGCTGTTGTGGGGTTTTCAGCTTTTCGTTGATGCTTAATACTTTGGATCAACCTTGCTATTCAATCTATTGTTGTACTTCCATTGTCAACACATTTGCTTTGTGAACTCGTTATAAAATCAATATTACTCTTACGAATAACTCGTGACTGTATATAGCGCACATAGCTCACTGTTATCTGTGTCAGCACTCTTGCAGATTACGCTAAGCAGTGTAACCAAGGTCAGGAACAAACTTTTAAATCCAACTGACAAATGTGTTATTCAGCCTTTACAGAATAACACTGAGGATAATATATTCATGAAACTAAAGGACACGGTGGCTGGATCCAAGGTTGAAGCTCAGATGCTGCTGCTGCTGCCTGAGCTGCGGGGATGAGACAACGTCGTATCTCGTTCCAGACGCCGTTCGCCTTCAACATCCCTGATGTCGCTGCGTTGGTTCTCTCTTTCCGAGAGACCGGCCAGAGTCCCGAGCTGAAGGACTCAGAGGAGGCTTCTGTGTGCTCTGAATTCGTCCCTGCAAAGCAATTAGACACGATTTCATCATAGTAATACAAAAAAAAAGTATATAGGCTACTGTTGTATGTCATTTCAAAACGATAGAATATGGGTGATGTGAAATTAGATATTATGACACAAACAGTTCATAAATCAAGGTTTTCTCCCACGGTCTTCATTGGTTATTAGAGTCACTTGCATCCAATTATCACTGAGTAAGGAACATTTGCTGATGAAGACCATGATAACTGATGAACACCATGATAACTGAGAGAAATGCATGTGCTGATAAAGACCATGATAACTGAGATGAAGACCATGATAAGTGATAAAGACCATGATAACTGATGAACAACATGATAACTGATCAATAATTCAATTAATCGATGTATTTATTCACGTCTGTCTTATTTGTTGTGCGTCGATGTTGAGCTGCTGCTCGACTATAGTAATGTCTGAGTAATAGCGTGAGCCGTTTATCGATTCATTTGTTGCCCCTTTTAAGCCTGGCTCGTCAATGCTTTGTTAGAAAATGGTGTCCGACCGTGTTTCTATATATCGATACAAAGTGTCCGTTTGGGTTTTTCACCCAATTCCTTTTGTTGTATTGACGTGTGCAGATCGAGCCTGTAACAGGCATGAGAATCCCTCACCTTTCGGCGAAATTCGCCGTTTTGAAACCAAAATAGGTGACTGACGTGAATCGTGTAGATCCGAAGAGTTTTTGTTTTGGGGTCAAGGGGGGCCGGCGTTTATGAGATTGGAGTGGGACACGGAGAAAATGTGGAGTGGTGCTTTTCGCAATAGAACATCTTTGATGGGCACGTGTCGCGTCTCGGCCAATCAGCGTCAAGATGTCTTCAGCGTTTGGTGGTTTAGGTTAGCTTGAATGTTAGCCCGCTATCTGCTGCTGTCGCGCTGCACGGTGGAGCGATGCTAACAAAGTACCTGTACGTTAAACACGATGTGATTTAGCATATTTTTAGTATCGATACTTCATTAAAAGAGCGATCAGAGCGCACGCGCTGCTCCGTGTCGAGCTGTCTGCGCACACTACGCAGCGAGTGCCGCTATTTTAAAATAAAAATTAAAAAAGATGCCAGAAGTGAAATGTTTAAGTTCAGTCTGTAAAGTTCTGTTACTGTAACTCTCCAGTTGCTCATCCTGATGAACTCTGTATCATCTGGTCAGATACAGACTAACAGTCTCATAGTGATAATCAATGCTATGATGGCTCCATGTAGTTTCATTAATATCTTGTAGGCTAATACTAATAATACTGCCATTTGTTAAGTGTTGAAAAGTTGGTAAAAGTGAACCATACAGATATTTTATTTATTACTATTATAGATAAATATACCAGGATCGTATTTATGGTACTGTTATATGGTATTGTATCAGTATCATGATATTTATGGCAGGTATGGCATAGATTAGAACATACGTGTCCAACTCATGGGCCCGGGGCCAAAAATGTGGCTACGTCATTTTATGTGAGACATTCTTGTGTCCTTAAGATTCACTTGTTGGTTCATAATTGACTGTAAAAGGGAATATAAATAAATAGTTGTGTTGTGCATACTGTGATATTCTGAACACTCAGGTTCAAACTGCAACATCTTTTCATTAAATACATTTGAGAAGTTAAAATATCCTCGATTTAGGTCTCAGCTTGTCATTCAGGGGTGATAGTGCGTCCCAAAGCCAGACCAGTGGAGAACCATTGCCCAGACCAGTGGAAAACCACTACCCAGACCAGTAGAGAACCACCTGTTTCAACTGTGAAAAAGCTTTTAACAAAGTTAATGTAATAATGTTTGTTTGATCTTTGATAAAGTAATGTGGGTTAAAATAAATAGAATTAAATAAAATAGCTGTATTGTATAATATTAAATACATTTGCATATATAGTTATACATTTATATAAGTACACCTAAATAAACAAACAAATGCAAAGACAGTTATTTAACAATATGTTCTGGAGTAGTTAGAATTATACCGTGTTAGTGACAACCGGCCCTTTGAGGGCAGCCATGAGTGAAAATGAGTTTGACACCCCTGGATTAGAAGATCGTGACAACCAGGTAGAGGCAGAACAGACTCAAGGAACAGACTCGAGGCTCAGCAGAGCACAAGACTTGAAGACTTGTTCACGCCAAAAAAAAAAGGAAGTTGGCTCATGAATGACTATATTATATACAATATTACTATTACTATTGTTATAGGGCCCGATCACTGACTTGGTGTCAGAATGGAGGAACTATAGATTATCATACAACGTCCAACATCGATGTTCGTGGAAGTCACCAGCACCACCCCCCGCCGCGCGCGCCTATCCTTCTCACCTTTTTCACCCCTGACCCGTTTTCATGCCTGCTGTAATGAATCCAACGGGAAGAAATGAAACTCATGCAGCAGTTTCACTGAAGCAGAGGGCAGGTCGTGTTTCCCGAGTGTCCTCCTCTCTCGCTTTCACTTCTTCACAGATGGAAAAACTATTGCCTTGGTGGTTGTTACTTTCAGTGTTGATGAAGCTCAGTATCACACACACACACACACAAACACACACACCCACACACACACACGTACACACTCCCTGACCCTCCTCCTCCTCTCCTTGTCCTGACCCGATACATAATGCCACCTGCGGTGCCATGTGGAAAGGACCTTTCATTAGCTAATTGTTCATGCGAATACACACACACACACACACACATACACACACGCACACTCGCACGCCGATGAATCGATAAACAAGTTCCCATATGCAAGAATGAATGCACTGTTCCCAAGCAAGTATACAGTGTACTGTAAATCCAGGTGATGGTCATGACCACACACGCACACACACACACACACACACACACACACACACACACACACACACACACACACAAACAAAGAAGTTCACACCACCACAGAAGGTTGATGAAATGCTTTCAGGGAAATGTCGCACTTGATTCACACAAAGGCCGACACAATTGAAAATAAATAATTTTCTTGTTTAAACGTAATTCATATTTGATTAAATTTAGTTTTTTAGGAAATTCCAAGGCCTTTGAGTAATTCAGTAATTATTATAATTTTGACCACGAGTTGTGTTTTGACGTGGGACCCAGCGATTTGCACACGTGCACTGTTCAATGGAATGTTTTATGACTCAAATAATAAATCTTTGCAAACACATCGTAAGACAAATTACGCAAATAATATCTTTCTTTTATATATTTATCTGCATATTTCTTCGTTTGCTCTGGTATCTGGAAAAGGGAATATGAAAAATAAAGTGTAAGCAAATAAATGATAAATAAGATTGCATAGCGATTTGATAGAGAAAGATACAAAGGTACAATCCTAAATATGCTTGTGTAGCCTCACGGGTGAAAAAGTGATCAATCCCATTGTCCGTATCATATTCATCGGTCTCTTCCTTATACATTTTTTTGGGAGTGAAATATAAAACTAAAGACTTCACGTTCTCATATAGTTGCACCATTCTATCTAATGGAAATACTGTAGACATCATGTGATTCATTTTCTACATTTCGTCAACATTCAGCCTGGCATATTTGATATTGTGGGACATTTGGGATCTTGAGATAAAATTCCTGTGGTTTAAATCCATGAGTCTGGACTCGTTGACCCCCTGGTGGGTCGGTGTGGTTTAAGGGTTCCAGAAGTTTCTCTACTCTTGCCTTCCATTCAACTTTCACACAACCCCAGAGGGTATTACAACATCGAGGAGCACCGATTCCTCTTAAAGAAACACAGGGACCTGTGGCCGACGCAACCGACACGAAAAAAGCTGCAAGGGCAAGACCAACAGCTGGAAGGACGAGTGTGTGTGTGTGTGTGTCTGTGTTTGAGGAAACCTCAGACATGAGGCTGCGAAGGTGTATACAGCGTGCATGCGTGTGAGTGTGCATTCACACAACTGTACGTGTCGGTGGGGAACGGATGCTATGATCTACTGCGGTGTATATATAGGTCGTCTTGAAGTGTATAAGTGTGTGTGTGTGTGTGTGTGTGTGTGTGTGTGCACTTAGATATTTCACCTTGTGACTGTTTAGTGAGCAGACAGTCGGTCTCACCCTGCCCACTTCACACATGTTGTATGTCTGTCTGTCTGTATGACTGTGTGTGTGTGTGTGTGTGTATTTGCATTCATTCCAAGGTAAAACATTTATTATTTTACTGTCCCTTTTACAAAATGACCTCATGCCTTTCGGTGAGAGCAAAGGCGGCTTAAAATAGGGACGGAAACGATTTGGGTCTTTTCAATGGAAAGAGATGCAGTCGTGTCACTAAATAAATAAGGTCATGCATTGTGCTGTCCATGACAAGTGTTACAGCATCCGTATAACAGGGTGAACACTAAAGGGGAAAGAAAAAATAGACGTGGACTTTCTTCTTCTTGAAGTCTTCCTCCAGACACCTTTTAAATCATGTAGTCAGCACCTTTTATTTGTTATTGTCCTTTTTATTTCCTTTTAAATGGCAGTAGTGGTTGTGAAACGTACACTATCTGCTCTGCAGTGACTCTGTGTTCACATTTAGCCACAGTTTTGAAATAATATACAGTATAGGTGTTGCGAAATACCTATTCCGACACCTGGCTTACCCTATTAGAGAAGGGTACGCTATGATATGACAAGCCCCGCCCACAATTTGACTGGATTGGTTTCTTAGGGCTGAGACTCATTAGTACACTGCAGGGCGTAGAGGCACAACATGGAGCCGACTGCTTATCCTCATAATGTGTCTATAAAAAAACTTATTAAAAACTGGATTTTCATTGGAGGGGGGTCTCTCAGAAAAGATCTTGGATTGATATGATGTGTCAGATCCAGATAAACAGTTCAAGCTTTCGGTCGACTGTTGAGTTTTATTAGCCACGCCCCCAGATAGTGAGAGTGAACGCGGTGAAATCCCAACGCAGAGCCCGACGTGAACACAGCCATAAACAGTAGAAAATCAACATTTAATCTACAGAGTTAGACGGGCAAAGTGAAGATGTGGTCATACTTCATTTGATCTCAAACAAGTTTTTAGGCACAGGGACAAACATTTAAAAATATCATATACAATAGCATATATTATTCTATGTAGCATAAAACCTCTTTACCATGACAACATATGCACTTCATCATTGGCTGTACAAAAATACATTTAAATCTCTCTTTCTCTGCACATTGTGGGCATGTTTGCATTTGTGTAATGTTTTCTGTACTTGTTATGCACGTCTGTGTGTGTATATACAGGACTGTCTCAGAAAATTAGAATATTGTGATGAAGTTCTTTATTTTCTGTAATGCAATTCAAAAAACAAAAATGTCATGCATTCTGGATTCATTACAAATCAACTGAAATATTGCAAGCCTTTTATTCTTTTAATATTGCTGATTATGGCTTACAGCTTAAGAAAACTCAAATATCCTATCTCTAAATATTAGAATATCATGAAAAAGTATACTAGTAGGGTATTAAACAAATCACTTGAATTGTCTAATTAACTCGAAACACCTGCAAGGGTTTCCTGAGCCTTGACAAACACTCAGCTGTTATAAATCTTTTTTTTAACTTGGTCTGAGGAAATATTAACATTTTATGAGATAGGATTTTAGAGTTTTCTTAAGCTGTAAGCCATAATCAGCAATATTAAAAGAATAAAAGGCTTGCAATATTTCAGTTGATTTGTAATGAATCCAGAATGCATGACATTTTTGTTTTTTTAATTGCATTACAGAAAATAAAGAACTTTATCACAATATTCTAATTTTCTGAGACAGTCCTGTATATGTGTGTGTGTGTGTGTGTGTGTGTGTGTGTGGTCCTCTTCTTGCAGCTGTGGTTCAGCCAAAGTCGATTCGTGGACGGTACTCGAGAACCATGGGGTGTGTCTGAGGGAGAGAGGGAGAAAAAAAAACAAGAAACTGTTTCAGAGAAGAGAATCTGTGTTTTCAGTCTTCACACCGTGAACGTTCACCAACTGGCTGCTGGGACGCAGAGGGGAATAATGAAATATTAAAAACACATCGTTTATCGAACAGGCTTTTTGGAAACAACAGTTGTTACATCAACAACACATGTATGTTCAACCCAATGCCACACACACACATACACAGCCAATAAGACCGGGTGACACCTGACGTCAAACTGCAGGTTTTCATGAATTCAGAGCCAAATAAGAGCGGAGAGAAGCAGAAGATTGATATATGAAGAAAAATAAATGAAAAAAAAGAAGTAATAAAGGCTGCTGCTCGCTCTGCTGAAGCTCAATTGAAAAGTATATCATTCGATATCCGTGGAATACACAGGGCTGTGTAACAAGGCACTCTTTCTATTTTGCTTTATTGGAGCATCTTTTCAAATCTGAATCCAGAAGCACGTATCACAATATATTTAGGTTGAGCTTTTTAATTCAGACATACAGTCGACCTTTACGTTCCAGTGCTTCCATAACAATACAGTCACAGAGTTCACGATCTAAATGGGTCTGGTGTTGTGTTTCAGGAACAGCGGCTTCTGTCAGCGGGAAAAGAAGAAATGTAGACATTTTTGCAAATTTGTTAAAAAAGAAAAACCGAAATATCACAAGGTCATAATTATTCAGACCCTTTGCTCAGTATTGAGTAGAAGCCTGTTGAGCTCGTACAGCCGTGAGTCTTCTTCGAGTTTTTCACACCTGGATTTGATGGGGTGCTGAGTGAACATTAATGAGAAATAAAATGAATATGTTAAAGGGGTCTGAATACCCTGCTAACTTCCCCACAGGCCAGAAAAAACACTTACGATGATGTCATCATCTGTCATGTCGCATCCTCGTGCTGAAAGTTCAGGTTGCACCTTCACTTTCTACAAAAGTGAACACTCTCTTCGTATACGTCGAAGGCTCGTCCATTATTCGGGATAACTAATAGCCATGTGGAGTAGAGCTACCTGCACATCTCGCCTCCTTTGGTTGAAAGTGTGAAAAGATGTGATCTATAAATACCCTTTCCGTGAAATAATTCAGAAAAGTGTCTGTTTGTCGCAGCAGCTGCAAAGCGAAGAGCCCGTCTCCTGTTTTTTCGGAGCCTGTCTACTATTATTTCTGGCAGCTGCAGGCTGCTGCTGGTGCAGCGGAGCACAGCTGCTGTCGTCTCCTCCGGCGTTCTGCATTCTGCTGCATCATGACTGGGAAATAAAGAACAGCACCGAATCCAACCCAAGCAGACTCTCGCTTCTCGCCTCAGACGCTCTGTCACGCAACATTTTTAATGACACGCGTTCTCTCCTCAGCCGGCGGAGACTTTTATGGGATTTTATTCTCGTGTCGAATGTTAAATGTAGAATCGTGCAAACCTGCTGCGTCAGCAAAACACTGAAAATACTGAAAAATACATCTGCTGTCAAATATTGTTCGGTGGAACCAAAAGAATTACATAATTACCTGACACGTACTATTCCAGTGTCTATTTCCGACAGGAATATGTAGTTATTAGACCGAAGGCAAATATATTCTACTTAACCCTCCTATTACCTTCAAATTTACTAAAATGTTTACCCTTGGGGTCAATTTGACCCAAGCAATATAAACCTCCAGAAAATCATTAGAATTTATATTGTTTCCCAAGTTTAAGTGTCAGGTACTTTATGTTTCTTTGTTGACTACCTAAATAGCCCTTTAAGTTAAATAATAAAAAATACCCAACCAAAACCAATGTGTGTAAAATGTTGATATTTCTTATTTGTTTTACAAAGTGAAAAACAGCATGGGGTCAAATTCACCCCAAAGAACACCGATAACACATATTGAAAACATAACATCATGTGAAATTTGTGTTTACCTAGTTGTCCCCAATAAATTAGGAAAAGCCATGAAATATGAAGCAAAAAAAATGATATCAATAATTTTTTTAGAGACGTTAAACATTGAATGCGGTCAAATTGACCCCAAAAGTAATAGAAGGGTAAAATATGTTCCCACTGCTGTCACACTTAATAAGCTCATGAAATGTAAAACAATTTAAAGATTCTTCCACTGAACTATTTACAGCAAATCAGTCTTTGTAATATTTCCTTATGAACCAAAGTGAGAGTCAATGCTAAAAGAAAGTCAACTAAATCCTTAGCAATCGTCCTTTAGAGTCTTGAAGAGCAGCTCTCCCTCTTCCGTGAGTTCAACATGGACTTCGGAGAAAGCAAAGGTTCACCTGGTGGACGTAAGACAGATCTTATGCGTCCTCTGTTCTTGGAAAGACGAGCGACATGATTCATGGGAAGGCTCTCGTTGCAGTGAGGCGGCCCGTGGAGACCGTTTAACCAGAGTGGAAACTATGTCGGGGGGTTAAGGCCGGGTCACGCCGCGGAGTATCCGCTCTCTGCTTCTAGGAATACGAGGCTGCTGAAAAGGTTCGTTATTCAAGAGTTAGAGGATGACGTCACCCGTCAGACGGCTCGGTAGATTTATGACTATCGCATGACCGGGCGGATGCTGATGCATCTTTCTGTACATTATACTGCATATTGACGGATGTTTTTGTGAGTGAAAAGTGATCCAATGAACGAAAGGATTTGAAAGAATTTAAAAATAATACAAAATGTGGATCGGATTCACTTTTCTTTTCTTCAGTGGACATATTTCTGATAATCCACTGTGTCAAGGCAGCGTTTCTTCCCTTTAGAAGTGTTGTTTAGATTTTGTTTCCCAGTCACAAAAGGCCTCATTTTAAACTGCACATCTTGAGAGTGTTTGAAGTGACGAAGAGGTCCCGCTCTCTCCGAATGGAGCGTTCGTGTTTCATAAGTAAGTTAGAGGCTCCATCACGCGTTCCTTCTTCTGAACAAACGCCGCCGACACATGAAACTGATTTGTGCTAACGAGGTGAGCTCGCCGCTCCTCGATAAAACGACGCCTGGAATGACTTTAAGAAGAAGGGACGGCACGAAAATACAAACCACTCGCCAGTGAATATTACAAATCTGGGGCTTTTATTGTGAAAGTTAAGAACAGGACTGGATTATGGCTTTATGTGATATGTAATGTGGCTATTTGTGCTGCATTTGTCAAGTTTCAAAGTTTCAAAGGAATAATAAAGAATGCCATCTTGGTTTGGACTACGGCACCTCCGTGATGTTTCATTAAAAAAAAAGGCGTAACTTAACCCTCTTTGCACAACGTGATTGGTTGAAGCTTTTATTTGGGGTTTGTTTAATTAGAGTCCTGATGGGCAGGTGGCTCCTCCCTTAAGTGTATAAATGGTTAGTTAGAGTCCTGATGGGCAGGTGGCTCCTCCCTTAAGTGAATGAATGGTTAGTTAGAGTCCTGATGGGCAGGTAGCTCCTCCCATCAGTGTATGAATGTATGTGAATGGGTGAATGGTGACCTGTAGTGTTTAAGCTCTTTGAGTGGTACCATCTGATACTGTCAGGGTCTCGGGTCAGGTCTTGAATCCTCGGGGAAAGACCTCTAGACCGGATAGCAATTCCGTTCTTTACCCAAAACATATTAGCGTTTGAGTTGCTGAGGGAAAATGATTCCATGGTCGAATGTCTCGGTGATGCAATCTTTTTTAAATGAATGACAATTTAGTTATCCAATCACATTTCTGGGGACAAGGGATGCTCGTTAATTCAAACAGAAATCAAACTGAACGGACATCTCAACCGCTCATCGATATGAATAACTGCCAGTCGACAATACCAGGCATCAGGAATGTGCTCATTACCCCAGTCGGCACCGACAACGCTACTTCCCACACACATTTTGAGCGAGTGTGCGTGTCCGTTACCGTCGAGGCGATCGGACTGCCGCGTCCGGTTCCCACTAAATGACATCCTGGGACGCCGAGTGCCATCAGAGGAATGTCGCAGCCGGCCTCCGTGGGCCTCGGCGTGGGGGAGGGGGGGGGGGAGAAAATCAAGTCAAGCTGCGTCGGCGTCTCTCGTATCTTCTTTCCCTCCCTCTTCCGTCTCCATTCCTGATTGTCATGCTTCGTGATGCCTCTCTCGCCCTCTCCCGTCCCGCCTCTCTTTTGACCTTATCCTCACCCGGACATGTGCTTCTCGGTGTTAATCCCTCCGACTCACCGGGGAGGGACATAAATGATCCCGACGGACGGATTTCTGTCTGTTGTTTTGGAAGCGTGCGAGTTGAGGACAAAGTGTGGGGGGGGGGGGGATACTGCAGAGGAAAGCTTGTGCTCATGAAGAAGCTGTGGTGATGACGCACCTTTAATAACGTGTTGTACTTCAAACGCGTATTCAAATTCAGAGCCTCCACCTCCAGTGATTCCTGCACAACATCTTGTGTATAAAACCATCAGGAGTTCCTCGTCCTCATGGAGCATGATGGCCCATGTTTACACACCGAAACTAACTCATGAAGACTCACAGTTGGGTTACAACTGTGCTAACGTTTTGTTTTTTCAAGGTTATATTATATCCCACCTGTATTTCCATGTAAAGCATCACATTCGACCTGTTTTTACCCTGATGGTTAGATGCGTTTTAACAATGCAGGACATTTAAGTCCATTTCACTGATGTTTACAGAATGTGAGTCCACAGCTTTCCATATGGGATGCAGGTCCAGATGGAAAATGACATGATCTCCAATTCTAACAATCTGTGTTCACTGAAGAGACAATCTGTATCTCATTACTACACAAGAAGGATGTCAGATCCAACTGGGTATTATTAAACACTTTGTAAAATTGAAATTTAAAGTTGTGTTGATGTTTAGGTTTCACAATAACAATACATGAATTAATTGTGCCCTACAATCATGAAATGATTGACAATATAAGGATTAAGAATAAAACCCATACGCTTTTTTCCTTCTTTTTACAGTATATAGGTATATGCTTCATGAAATAAAGAAAAAAACCACACACAAACACACGCTCACACACACACACACACACACGCAGATGAATTGATAAACAAGTCCCCATATGCAAGAATGAATGCACACTGTTCCCAAGCAAGTACAGAGTATACTGTAAATCCAGATGATGGTCATGACCACACACAGACACACACACACACACACGCAACCACAGAGTGGACCCAAAAGTCTGAGAACAGGACAACTCCTCCTGGTAGGCTACTGTGTGTGTGTGTATGTGTGTGAGAGTTATTGTACTTCTATCTATGTGAGGACCAAATAACATTTTAGACCTTGAACCACAGAGTGGACTAAAGACCCTAAAGTCTGAGGACGGGACACCTCCTCCTAGACTCTTTCTCACCAATAAATGAGCCATCCTGTAACACTGATCTGAACCTTAATCTTGAGCACAGTGTCAACCATAATATAAAAGTTGTTTTTGGTCCCTTTTTGTGGAGGTAAGTCCCAACAATGTAGATGAATGCATAACAAAAATGCTTTCCTGCACACCAGTGTGTCTACACATGAGCATGCAGAGCACGCACACAAACAGGAAGTGAAGTGCGACAGCCTTACATTCTCTCCGTGTAGCCTCCATCGGGTCATGTAGATGAACTCCAGAGTGTGATCTCTTCCCATGATCTCTCCGTTACAAAGCACATCCAGCTGGACTCAGCGGAAGAAGAAGAAAAAAGGATCGGGAATAAGTTCAAAGGATGATGACACATGAATGACAAAGGAAATGGCATTTATTTGTGTTAAATCTTAGTTCTAATGCAGAAAATGAAAGAAGAGGGGAAGTTCACTGCGGTGATGAGTGGGAGGCGGCACTGAATGTGTGAACGACTGTTTGAGATTCAGTACTTACTCTGATTTTTTTTCACTCTTTCGTTTAATTTCTGGGACATTTGTTGGTTATTTCACTTGAATTTTATTTCTCTGTTATCTTAGAATTGACACGTTTACTTATTTTAAATTGCCGTTTCATTGCTCTGTGTGTCAGCTGGATAACGTTTCGGGTCTTTTGGGGTTTCCGAGTCTGTAGCTACTTTAAACTCATTTTATTTCGGCAACGTTGCTGCTGCTCAACACACCTTGGCTGACTGGCTAGCCATGCCGGACAATAATTGGCAATGCACTGTAGGCTGCATTAGACCGGTTCAATCTCAGTATTTGATTAACAAACTCTCTCCATTGTGTAGAGGAGCACATCAATTTGCATCCGCCCTGTGATGACATCACCAGCATGACATCCCGAAACCACAGTCGGCAAAACAACATAACAACATGCTGTCTTTAGAGTGAACTTAGCAACTTTACGTAGATGTTAATAAAAATATATGGAATTTATGTGGATCCGCCTTTGTAAAAGATTGAATGTATTATTTTAAGACATGATTCCTGTTCCTATACGTTTTAGGTACATCCTATTTTGATTCTAGAGGAGCCTCTATTCAACTCTAACCATATAGAAGGTATGCCAGCAACTGACTTGACATTACTCTTATGATCTGGGAGGTTCTTACAGTATATATACACATATATCTATATGTATATATGTATATATATATATATACATCAATATTTTTTTTTTACATCATATATGTGCTTTCCTTAATAAACATGTAACATAACGGTGTTTTGTGTGTGTTGTATGAATCTCTGGTAATATCATGTGGTTATCACGTGACCGGATGACGTATTTAAAGACGGCATCTGTTGATATTTTAAGTGTGAAGAAGAGCGATAGCTCGACATGTCTGTTGTTTATGTGCTAATGAATTGCACTTAAGGGAGCAACAGTGTGCACACCTTCATTAAATGTTCCTTACCTCATAGGAGCTGGGCAGCTTGAGTTTAAGACTAAGAAACTTCTTAATTGTTCCCACTGTGACTCGACTGGAGCAGCGGATGAACCTCTTCATCAAATCCTAAATGGGCGAGAGACAAATCCCATTACACTCTCAACCTAATGAGGTAACTAAAAGATCACTTTTACAGGAACACACACTTCTTGATGAATAAAGTTGCACATATATAAAACACACGCACCGTGACAGTGCTCTCCGCAGACTGTCCCGTGTTGCGCAGGCAGTCCAGACAGATGGCTATCTGAGGGTCACTCCTGTGGTAATCTTCATCGCCGCCATGGTCATCATCATCACCCCCTCCACCGCCGCCACCACCACCGTCATCATAATCCCCTCCAACATCAGGCAGCCCAAACCGCTGACACCGCACAGTTTCTGGTATGACAAGAGCACACACACACACACGCACACAAACACACACACACATACACACACGGGTTAATAAGTGAGATGTGATCCACCAAAATATTTTGGGGGGGAATAGGAACTTTTTTGGGGGGGATTTAGGCAAACTTTAAATTATTAAAGTATCAAATCATTATCATAATGATGCAATTATAAGTTGATAAATGACCATACTGAGTTATTGCCCTCTACAAAGCGTGTGTGGGTTGTATGTATATGAGCAAGAAATTCCCTGATATCCTACATGTTGATGAATCAAAAACATCCCTGACATGATTTACATCTGCAATATCTGACATTGCTACACACCGCAACACAACATCCAGACATATAGTAACTGTATTAGCCAAAATAAATACGGTACAATTATATTACAGCTTACCTTGGCCATTTACTCTGGGTTGGTTCTTCTTCCAGAATTCCACTTCATGCTGTTCCTCTCCTGTATTCACATATACAGATAAAAAGAACGACAGGAAAAAAGACAGTGTTATATATATATATATATATATATATATACATATATGTGAAATAATGTCTAGATAGAGTATTTAAGTTCCTGCTCATTGACCGTAGTGTTCAATTCAATTGAAAATGCGGAAGGTTATGTTTTGATCGCCGTGTATTTATTTATTTATTTATTTTTATGCGTGTTATTCACGTAACAAAAAAGTTGTAAACCGAATCGCATGAAATTTCATGGGATGATTGGTTATTATCCGGGGACCATTTGATTAGATTTTGGGATCGATCGGGTCAAAGGTCAAAGGTCAAGGTCATGAAAAGGTCAACATCCTCTTGAATCGCATGAAATTTGGTGGGATGATTGGTTATTATCCGGGGACCATTTGATTAGATGTTGGGATCAATCGGGTCAAAGGTCAAGGTCGTGGATAGGTCAACATCTTCTTTTTACCATAGCACGGTCAATTTCTATCCAATTGGCATGCAACTAATGCCAACATGTTCATAATTCAATGCCCAATCTTGTGATATGCGAAGGTATGCGCTCTACCGAGTGCCCATTCTAGTTTATTTATTTATTTATTTATTTGTATGCGTGTTATTCGCATAACAAAAAAAGTTATAAACCGAATCTCATGAAATTTGGTGGGATGATTGGTTATTATCCGGGGACCATTTGATTAGATTTTGGGATCGATCGGGTCAAAGGTCAAGGTCATGAAAAGGTCAAAATCGTCTTGAATCACATGAAATTTGGTGGGATGATTGGTTATTATCCGGGGACCATTTGATTAGATTTTGGGATCAATCGGGTCAAAGGTCAAGGTCATGGCAAGGTCAAAATCTTCTTTTTACCATAGCACGGTCAATTTTTATCCAATTGGCATGCAACTAATGCCAAAATGTTCATAATTCAATGCCCAATCTTGTACCGAGTGCCCGTTCTAGTTATTGATGCATCAGAGCTCCTTTGCACACCGTTCTAGAGAAAGAGACCTCATACCAACGCAAGCTTTAAATAATGGCTTTCACTATGAATTCTGTCCATAACTGATTTATAAACTGGTGAATTATCTTATTTGGGTCACCTTCAATCATTTTAAAATACAACATATAAAGCACGGTCTAGAGACCAGGGAGCATATGGATAATATTGTTTTTACAATATACTCATTAAGAACAATAGTGCAACCTAGACCATCATTTGTGTAGTTTATGTCTCTGTACTGTTTCCCTGAATACAATACGTTGTATTTCCGTACTCTGTATGAAGAATAACATGCCACGTGTCAGGTCCAGAAAAAACACTAGTCTGCTCTTTAAAAAACATAAACCATAATGTTTATATGATAGTAATTGGCCGAGCGACACCAGCCCTACGAAAACACGATACGTCTGTTCCATCAAGCGGCTGCCAGAGAGCTTCGTCATCGGAGGTGAAGTTATGGAGTCATAAAATTATAGCGCCATCACAGCTTTAGTTTGACATGTTGGCTCGACTTCTTGGATCACAACTGCACAGCAGTGCCCTGGAGCTTGATTTGCTCAAAGGCACCTCAACAGGGTGTATGCTTTTCAGCCATGCAGGTTTGAACCCAGGTCTCCCTTTTTGAGACTATTGGGTCTGATTCATTACCTCCTATAATGTACAGTGGGAATAGAACATGAGGACAGGCATGTTGTGTGCATGGAGTGTAATCCGGATATATGTAATGGTGTCCAGTACAGTTCCTGCCTTATATGGAAGTAGAAAAAAACATAGAATGACGACAACAAAAGAAAAAATAAATAAGAACATAAACAAGATATTTTGTGTTGGAAAAACTCACTCGAAAATTGATTGATCTTTGCTAACATTTTACCCGGGCATCACTTCGGTGGAGGCTGGGTTCAGTTTGAGATTTTTAATGAGGCATTGCTTGGTTTCCATATTTTCGGGGGGGTGGGGGGGTCATTAGGTCATTATGTGGTTGCTGAGGTGTCTCGTCGGTTGCTTGGGTCTTGCTAAATTATTGCGAAGGCATTCTTGGTGATGGTGTTGCCCAGTGGTTGCTAAGATGTTCTTGGTGATTACTAAAGTGTTGCTAGGTGGTTGCTACAGTGTATGTTGCATGCCTTGTACAATGATGTTGTTTACTAAAATAAATGTCTACCCACCAATGAATAGTCCTATAATTAAACATGGACGGATGAAACCATCTGGAAAACTTACTTTCTCTGAGTCCAGGCACCAGCTTGAAGATGATCTCCTCCAGGGTGTTGTCCAACCTGAGGATATGGAATATTTTGTATACTATTAGCATAATATAAATATATTTTAAGTGTGATGTTTACATATTTGTAAAATACTCATCACATATTTCAAATAAAATATATAATTTAAGTGAAATATCGGCATGCATATTAGCACATACACAGTCATGGACTTAAATTGTACTAAGTATACTTTAAGTTGTTCCAATTTAGCACAAAATAAATACTAAATACACTTCAAATTGTACTTAATTACTATTCTATCACAACTTAAATGCATTGAGTCCAAAATGAGGTGTTCTAAAATAGCACACTTTATATATGATGAGTAGGGCTTCAAGTACACTCAAGTATGCTAAGATTAAATATACTTAGCATATTTATTTTTCACCTGGGTGGAGGTGGAGGGAGAGAACGATGACAAGGAGGTGAAGAGGAAGTTGCGTGATGAATTAAAGTGACAGGAGTTTAAGAGGGGGAGCAGGAGTGGAGGTAGAGGAGAGAGGGAGCAGGTGGGCGGAAAGCAAAGACAAGAAGTCAGGAGGGAATAAAAGATAAGAGAAAAAAAGGGAAGATACACTAGAGAGAATGATTGGTGCAAGAGATGAGTAGCTGTGCTATAACACAAAACAGATGTCAAATGAGAATGAAACAGGAAGTAAATAAGATAAGAGACAAACAGAAGGATAAGAAGACTGAGATGTGTGAATAAAAGAAGGATGAGGTGATACAAAAAGAGTAGAACAACTAGAGCACAGCAGGTGGACCAAGAGAGCCACTCATGAAATGGAGATGAATGGAATGAAATGTGCGCTGCTTAAAGCGTTGAAACCTCCATCTTTAAAACTTAGCCCCGGAATCTCTTTTAAGATGAAGAGAAAGCGCCTAAAAGAAGGATGAAGACAGCTCGGGGGGACAAACTGCCCATGAAAACAGAAGAAATAAGCTCAATTAAATGAAAAGAGAGGCTGGAGTAAGAAGAAGACGGATGCCATCGTACCTGAGCATCTCCAGTGGGTTGGTCTCATGGACCTGAATGCCACATTTAGGACAGTCGTTACTGTCCTCAAAGTGCTGCACGATACAGCTCTTACAGACTGCAGGAGAAACCACACACACATGATTTATTGAAGTTAACTTTCTATATCTAATGGCTACTCTTCATCAAGACAGTTTGACGGCCTCCTGTTTTAGGATTAGAAAGAAAAAAGAAAGAAATATGCCCGCTTTTAGCCGTTAAAAACTTTACTCTAAACAAACCGCATGATGTCAAACTGTCTTGATGAACTTCTGCCATTTATTTCCACTCATTTAAATGTGTCGCGTCACAAAGAAACAGCGTTTCACTCACAGGTGTGCAGGCACTCGGTGACCGTGGTCGGTTTTATCAGGTAACCTCGACACAGGTAACAGGTGATGAAATGGTTAAAGTCCTTCACCATGTGCTTCCTTCCGGTGGCAGCCATGTTTGGAGTCCTTTTTTGTTGTTTTGCAACGCTACAGCAAAAGACTGACCAGGGGTCAGAGTTACAGTTTAAAGCTGAAGGGAAAGGTCACCTTCTAGCTTTTGGAAGAGTCCGACGTCCATTCACAACAAAACGGAATGGAAAAGATTACGGTTACAGGCGAATATCGGGTGACACACGGTTAGGTATCTTCTCCAACACTGGCTAATGTTAGTCCAGACTAGTGCATACAAATGTTCACTATCCACAATTTCTGAGAGAAATGAGAGCGCCTACTGTGTAAAATCCTGCTCCATCCTTGACCCAATTTCTATTTGGTAATCAGTTTTTCTTGAGCATCATCTCCCACACAGATCTCATTCCATCTTCACTGAACCATGTTAGTCCCATTTGAAGACGAACAAAACAACACCAGGTGACCAGTCTGTGCAATCCTGTTTCAAACAACCTCGTTTGTTAAATTCCCAGAATTCCTGGAGAGTAAGATGTCATGCTTCCCTCCCCGTCCCACGAGGGGTCAGAGGTCAGCTGACGACAGTGAGGCCGAAGACTTCTGCATAGTCGGCCTCATCCCAGTCGGTTCATTCATCATTACGGTGCCGCTGCTGTTGACGTCTTCGTTCTTCTAGTGGCGCATGGTGACATGGGCTTGTCTGATGTCCTTTTGACCTCAAGTTCAAGTGACCTAAAGAGAATAGCAAACATGCATCAGGAAGTGTACAGAGTACCAAACATATGCACAATTTAAGACACAATAAAGAAACATTAAAAAGGAACATTTTATAAGTTTATAGAGTCCCGAATAACTGAATAACCCTAACGCAATGAAATAAATCAAACTATATCTTTATCGTGACTTCTAAAGGAATGACTGTTTGCTCTCATAATGCATTTGATAAGATTCAGAGTATAAAGAAACAAACATAATTCATCAATATTCAATGAGATCAGAAGGATGTGTGCATGACATGTGATGCTGCTTCAACACAGGGAATATTATCAACAAGCAGAAAAGCTCCGTATGACGATCTCAGGCTGTGAACTGGCTCACAGACAGTTTAAAGGGCAGCGATTAAATCTTGACACTTACCAAAGTCACCTCAATGACTTTCAGAGTCGTGAGGACTTTTTGCTTTTGTTCTCACCTACCTGTTGTGTTGTGTAATTAATGTATTTATCAATAACAAACAATGAAATGAACATTCACAGGGTTGTTGCAGCTCTGACCTACATGCATCAGTCTCTGGATTACCATTACTATGAATAGCTAAAGTCTCCAACTTGGATCTATTCCATTCCCATTTTGATGGATTTGAATGCATTTTGGTTGCCCTACTTCAAATATATTAATATATAATGTTAAGCCTCATAGTGGTGGCGGCATTTGCATTCTGAAGTGTCATATCTCCTGTGCAAAGCCTTTTATTCAGATGCTATGGTGCCTGCGCTGCTGTTCGAGTAAATGAAGTGAGGAAACCAGTAAATTTTTCTGGATGTGGGATTAGTCACTGGTCTCAGGTCTGATTAATTTTCTTTTTAAAAAGAACACACAGCAGCCTGATAATGAATTACTATGAAATACTAATCAGCATGCAGACTACTGTAATAACAGTTACAGAATAAACGTTGTGTTTGTTGTATTTATTGACCTCATCTAACACCTCATGTGAGTTTGGCTCTTCTTACTTGATTTTTCCTATGAATGCAACCAATAGGCAATTAATGTCAAATGAGTCTAAATGAGTTTCAGTGGGTTTACTTTCATTATATATGACCATCATTTCAATTCCGTATATTTTGTACCAAAACCACAAATCAGCCTTGTTTCCTAACAATATATGGTTGTGCCAGAAGCAGGAACAAGTACCTAACCACTGCTTATCACAGATAAACTATAAGTTACTGTAGGAATATTATACAAAATAAAGTTTGTGATACTGCAACTTCAGCATGGACGTTGCATTACATTACAGTACATGTAATATTGGCTGCCTCTAAATACTTTTTATGAGATACATGTGCTCCTTTAAAGGGAAGAAATATTTGTTCAAGTTCCTGCAAACCCAACTCAAACTAGCTTGCCTGTCCCTTACTCCATGGTAAAACGCTCTAAGAAATTAAATATATAAAAAATATGCCAAAACAGACAAACAATTGGTTATTTCCTAGTACAGCGCTAGGTATTGGAAAAGCTGCACAGCTACATATTTAACTTACTCAGTCATCACTTATTTTAATTTGACTCATCTCGACTGAATAAAAGCAAATGTCCATGTGAGTTGTGAGTCCGTATTTGAGCCATCGGTGTGTTGTTGTAAAGTGTAGCTCATTTTATATCCACCTGCAGTATGCTGCAAACACATTAGGTCCCAACAGTTATATTTATATGGCTACTTTTAATTAAGGGTGTACTTTATTCTCATGTGCAACTTCCGTCATTATGATGACGTCACATAGACCGCACGTTCACTTGCTACGTCAGCTGTGTGGACAGTGTTGAACACATGCAGAGCTGGCGTCCGGCGGCAGCTTCATATTGCAGAAACAAACTACACACAGAGGAAAAGGTTGTGCCCTGGACTCCCAGCGCCGGCTTCTTTTTTTTGATAGAAAAATCTCGAAGTGAGCAGCCCTGAAAATCCCCCCGTGTCCGTCAACGAGGCACAGTCGCGCGCGCACACCGGCGTGCTATTTATTCACACGCAGCGGATCTGCTTATCTCTTCCGCGTCACGGTCTACGTCACCTCTGTCAAAACAATATCAATGGACGACACACGCACCTTACAGTCACAATTCGCCTAAACACCATAGCCCGTACGTGCAAACGCGCGCGCGCGCGTCTACGCTGTATCCATCTATCTACACACTAGAGTACACGCGTAGACATACGCGCGCGCGCGCGCAGCACGTTATCGACAGCAAAAGTTGAAAAGCTTTTTTTCACGCCACGGCCCTTTGAACGACGCCGACGGGAAGCGCACCGCACGCGGGTTATTCGCCTTTGCGTGAACATACCGTAATATCCCGCATGTGAGTGTGCACGGCGACGCACTTTGCGTTACAGGAGAGCGAGAGCGATAGAGGGGGAGGGAGGGGTAGAGAGAGAGAGAGAGAGAGAGAGAGAGAGAGAGAGAGCGAGAGAGCGAGAGAGAGAGAGGAGGTCCAGCCAGCAGCGTCAAAGTTTGGCCGTAACGTATCGCGACCGACGTCGACAGATGAATTCGTCATCCGCGCAGAAATAACAACAAATAATAACACATTGCTCACCTCCGGCCACACTTTCGCTCTGCCCGCGGAGTTATGGATGCCGCGGCTGGGCAGGAATGTCCACCATGACACTGCCCGGTTCTCCTGCTCACTCCGGTCCGTGCACTGGGTGAGGATAGAACGCGGAACTGGTCGGCTCGGATCTGCCCCAGTCCGCCCAGCAGACAGGCAGTCGGGTAGGCAGGCAGTCAGGCAGACAGGCAGCAGAGAGCAGCGGTGGGCGGGGAGCCACTAGGCAGGCAGGCAGGCAGGGCTCGGAAACTGAAAGCGGTTGTGTAACTGAGTGACTATTGGCCTACAACACACACACACGCACACACTCACATGTGCGTAGTGGTGAACAGGGATGGAGTGCAGGAAGCTTTAACAAGTTTGGTTTGGTTTCATTCATAATGCAATACTACAATACAGTAAATACACAATACATATCACTCATATAAATAAATAAAGATATACAAGCGTTATTTCTGCCACCTGTCCTCATATGTTATAACGTATCACAGGTCAATCATGTTTAGGTCATATATAGCATGAGAAGTAAATTGTATGAGAAAAGTATAAATGGAACAAATAAAAAAACAGCTACGACGCTGCAACACACTTTCTTGAGATACTGAGCATGGAACAGTGACACATATAGATCTTTAAATAGGCCTAAATCTCCTCTGGGATTTCATAAGGACACAACATTCAACCTTATGGACCGTTTGGCAGATATGACTTATGACCATTCAGTATGTATACATTAGTTACTCATGTGAGCCACAATCATGATGTAGACGTAATGGCACATCATACAGCTGTACACCCGATACACATTATAAGGGAGCATGAGTTCAGTGTGCTGGTATACCTGGTATTGTTTTGCAGCTTCTTGCCCGTTCCCCCGACACAATATTCAGATGAGCATACACTACTTTGTGCTTTCGAGGAAAACTAACTGATATGAAGTAAATAGTTGTGAGATAAGAAAATATAAATACCACCATGACATTTTTTGGCATACTAAGACTATGTCTTTATATTACTAGTCTTTTTTTTATTCAAGATTACGCCGCGCTATTTTTGTGATCGTGGTGATTCTACCGTTGGATTCAATTTTTCCTTCTTAAATGCTGATGTAGCTGATGGTCTCAGGCGTACAGTATGTGACAGCTCAGGTTACACCTGATAGCTCAGCTGGTTTGGTGAGTTTGTGTGGTTGGATCTCGTTGAGGACTTTTCATGAATGACGTGTCTCCTTTTTCTCAAGTAAATAAACATGCTGACAGTACATCACACCATTCCTGGTTCTCTTGTTGCATACCATATGCAATAGTCATTTTTACTATGGAAATTGTGGCTCTCTTGGTAGAGAGATCAGTAGGACTGAAAAAAAGTTTTAAACAAGAAGTTAAGTCTTAACTGGTCACAAGTTAATGCACCCTCACATGTTAATGCTGCACGCTCACATGTTAATGCTGCACGCTCACATGTTAATGCTGCACGCTCACACATTAATGCACGCTCACACGTTAATGCACGCTCACATGTTAATGCACACTCACACGTTAATGCTGCACGCTCACATGTTAATGCACGCTCACACGTTAATGCTGCACGCTCACATGTTAATGCTGCACGCTCACATGTTAATGCTGCATGCTCACATGTTAATGCTGCACGCTCACATGTTAATGCTGCACGCTCACACATTAATGCACGCTCACACGTTAATGCACACTCACATGTTAATGCACACTCACACGTTAATGCTGCACGCTCACATGTTAATGCTGCACGCTCACATGTTAATGCACACTCACACGTTAATGCTGCACGCTCACATGTTAATGCTGCACGCTCACATGTTAATGCTGCACGCTCACATGTTAATGCTGCATGCTCACATGTTAATGCTGCACGCTCACATGTTAATGCTGCATGCTCACATGTTAATGCTGCACGCTCACACGTTAATGCACGCTCACATGTTAATGCTGCACGCTCACATGTTAATGCTGCACGCTCACACGTTAATGCACGCTCACATGTTAATGATGCACGCTCACATGTTAATGCTGCACGCTCACATGTTAATGCTGCACGCTCACATGTTAATGCTGCACGCTCACATGTTAATGCACGCTCACACATGAATACACGCTCACACGTTAATGCACACTCACATGTTAATGCACGCTCACATGTTAATGCACGCTCACACGTTAATGCACGCTCACATGTTAATGCACACTCACACGTTAATGCTGCACGCTCACATGTTAATGCTGCACGCTCACATGTTAATGCTGCACGCTCACATGTTAATGCTGCACGCTCACATGTTAATGCTGCACGCTCACATGTTAATGCTGCACGCTCACATGTTAATGCTGCACGCTCACATGTTAATGCTGCACGCTCACATGTTAATGCTGCACGCTCACATGTTAATGCACACTCACACGTTAATGCTGCACGCTCACATGTTAATGCTGCACGCTCACATGTTAATGCTGCACGCTCACATGTTAATGCTGCACGCTCACATGTTAATGCTGCACGCTCACATGTTAATGCACGCTCACATGTTAATGCTGCACGCTCACATGTTAATGCTGCACGCTCACACGTTAATGCACGCTCACACGTTAATGCACGCTCACACGTTAATGCACGCTCACGTTAATGCACGCTCACACGTTAATGCACGCTCACGCACGCTCACACGTTAATGCACACTCACACGTTAATGCACGCTCACACGTTAATGCACGCTCACACGTTAATGCACGCTCACACGTTAATGCACGCTCACACGTTAATGCACACTCACACGTTAATGCACGCTCACACGTTAATGCATGCTCACACATGAATGCACGCTCACACGTTAATGCACGCTCACACGTTAATGATGCACGCTCACATGTTAATGCACACTCACACGTTAATGATGCATGCTCACATGTTAATGCACACTCACACGTTAATGATGCATGCTCACATGTTAATGCACGCTCACACGTTAATGATGCACGCTCACATGTTAATGCACACTCACACATGAATGCACGCTCACATGTTAATGCTGCATGTTCACATGTTAATGCACACTCACACATGAATGCACGCTCACATGTTAATGCTGCACGCTCACATGTTAATGCACACTCACACATGAATGCAACACGCTCACACGTTAATGCCTGCTCACACGCATACGCGCGTTCTCCAGGATTCCTCAGGATGGGGCACGATTATTTAAACGCTTAGCAAACCTAGATAGTAGATGGAAAATTATGTTTTGTGCCCCAAAATTCATCAAAACATAGTTTATTTGAGAACTACATAATAACACTGGTTATTAATAGCACCAGTGTAATCTACCATACGTACTGGTTGTTGATAAACATTTATGTAAGTGCTGACAACAAGTTATTATTAAAATATCATCGTTATTTTCACTATGTAAACCGGTAAAGTTTTGCGAGTCGGTGTTGGAGGATTTTACAGACTTGGAGTCTGCTGCCATGTCGGCTCGGTGAGGCTTACGTATGGTTTATTGTCGGTGTTAGCATATAGCTCAAAGCACTGCTGGGATGTGGCTGTATGAAGAGTCTCTTCCAGTTTGTTGTCAATCTGTAGGCCTTTCATCTTCATGTCAGGGCTGTTAGCCATGGCTACATGTACCTGATGCAGCTTCTTCTTGACCTTGAATCAAATGCACAAACCTCAATTTCAATCAGGCATCTCTGAAAATGTATTTTTTTTTACTCTGCAGGGTTGCCGGTGCAGCGCCGACACAGATACAGTGAGGGGCCACTGGAGGGATAACACAGTCTTCAGTGACATCACCCTGTGGGATATGACCTCTTGTTATGGGAAGTGGAATGTATCACCACGGCAACACAGTTCCCCGTCCCACAGTTGGACAGTTCTTGAGATTGTAAATTACAGAATTATTGCCCTGCAACAACTTCAGTGAAGAAATGTGTTTTTCTTCTTTTCCCTTTAGGGGCAAGGATCCGTATTGTTGAATGAATCCATTCCCACCAACTCCCGAGGTGCAGGTAGTTCTCATTACATTTGGCCCAGACGTAATACATTATTTCCTGTACAGCTGCCAGATGAGTTGACGTAATGGAAACAACGGCTGTTTTCATCTAAAAGAGTGACTGTGAATAATGCTGAATGATAGTTTGATCGTGAACATGAGACTGAGAGTGTGACAAGTGTAACTGCAGCGCTTCGTACTCAGTGGAGTTGGTAATTCAATTCAATTCAATTCAATTCAGTTTATTTGTATAGCCCAATTTCACAAATTACAAATTTGTCTCGGAGTGCTTTACAATCTGTACACATAGACATCCCTGCCCCAAAACCTTGCATCGGACCAGGAAAAACTCCCAAATAACCCTTCAGGGGGAAAAGGGAAGAAACCTTCAGGAGAGCAACAGAGGAGGATCCCTCTCCAGGATGGACAGGTGCAATAGATGTAATGTGACCAGAAGGACAGATTTAGAGTTAAAATACATTCAATGAATGTGACAGAGTGTATGAATAGTTCATAGTAGGCATATTCCACGATGGAGACCTCCACGATCCATCAGGCAGATGGCGGTGGGGAGGAGGAGTGGGCGGAGTCTCAACAGTGGGCGGAGTCTCAACAGGACAGTGGCGTAGTCAGGAGCAGGAATTCCACGACCCAGACCTCGATGATCCATCAGCAGATAGGATCTATGCCGTCTCATAGGGTCCGATGACCCCATGAGACGTGAAGTCACAAGGACTCCGGGGAGAAAGCAGAGTTAGTAACGTGTGGTTGAGAGATGAAAATTCATCCCTAAGGAGAGTAAAAAAAGAAGAGATAGGTGCTCAGTGCATCCTAAAACGTCCCCCGGCAGCTATAAATCTATAGCAGCATATCAAGGGGCTGGACCAGGTGAACCTGATTCAGCCCTAACTATAAGCTCTGTCAAAGAGGAAGGTCTTCAGTCTACTCTTAAACGAGGTGACTGTGTCTGCCTCTCGGACTGAAGGTGGAAGCTGGTTCCATAAAATAGGAGCTTGATAACTAAAGGCTCTGGCTCCCATTCTACTTTTTAAGACTCTAGGAACTACAAGTAGTCCCGCATTTAGTGAGCGTAGCTCTCTAGTGGGGCAATATGGTACTACAAGCTCCTTAAGATATGATGGTGCATCACCAATCAAGGCTTTGTACGTTAAGAGAATAATTTTAAAAGTGATTCTTGATTTTACTGGGAGCCAGTGCAGAGCAGCTAGTGCAGGAGTGATGTGATCTCTTTTCTTAGTTTTAGTGAGAATACGAGCTGCAGCATTCTGGATCAACTGGAGGGACCTAAGAGGCTTATTAGAGCAGCCTGATAATAAGGAGTTGCAGTAATCCAGTCTCGAAGTAACGAACGCGTGAACCAATTTTTCTGCATCTTTTTGAGACAAGATGTGCCTGATTTTTGAAATATTACGTAGATGAAAGAATGCAGTCCTTGAGATTTGCTTTACGTGGGAGTTAAAGGACAAGTCCCGATCAAAGATAACGCCAAGATTCTTTACAGTGGTGTTGGATGCTAGGGCAATGCCGTCTCCAGAAACCACATCACCAGATAATTGATCTCTGAGGTGCTCAGGGCCGATTAAAATTACTTCAGTTTTGTCTGAGTTTAACATCAAGAAGTTGCAGGTCATCCATGTTTTTATGTCTTTAAGACATGCTTGAATTTTACCGAGTTGGTTGCTCTCCTCTGGTTTTATCGATAGATATAGTTGAGTATCATCTGCATAACAATGAAAGTTTATGGAATGTTTCCTGATAATATTGCCCAAAGGAAGCATGTATAAGGTAAATAAAATTGGTCCAAGCACAGAACCTTGTGGAACTCCGTGATTAACGTTGGTGGTTATCGAGGCGTCATCGTTTACAAATACAAATTGTGATCGATCTGATAAATAGGATTTAAACCAAATTAGTGCCGTGCCTGAAATGCCAATCGACTGCTCCAGTCTCTGTAACAGGATGTCATGGTCAATGGTGTCGAATGCAGCACTAAGGTCTAACAAGACCAGTACAGAGAGGAGTCCTTTATCTGCTGCCATTAAGAGGTCATTTGTAATTTTCACCAGTGCTGTCTCGGTGCTGTGGTGTTTTCTAAATCCTGATTGAAATTTCTCAAATCAACTATTATGATGTAGAAAGTCGCACAACTGATTTGCGACCACTTTCTCAACGATCTTGGAGAGGAAAGGGAGGTTAGAGATCGGTCTGTAGTTAGCCAACACCTCTGGATCCAGAGTGGGCTTCTTCAGGAGAGGTTTAATAACAGCCACTTTGAAGGAGTGTGGTACGTGGCCTGTGAGCAGAGACACATTAATAATATCTAATAGAGAGCCGCCAATTAAAGGCAAAACGTCTTTAAGCAGCCTCGTCGGGATGGGGTCCAAGAGACAGGTAGACGTGTTCGAAGTAGAAACCGTTGAAGATAATTGGTCACGGTTGATGGGAGAAAAGCCCTCCAAATATACACCAGGGCATACAGCAGTTTCCAAGGCCATTCCACTTGAGGACAGATTGGCACTGGTTAAGGGCAAGAGATTATTAATCTTGTCCCTAATAGTTAAAATCTTTTCATTAAAGAAGTTCATGAAGTCATTACCACTGAGGTCTATAGGAATACTCGGCTCCACAGAGCTGTGACTCTCTGTCAGCCTGGCTACAGTGCTGAAGAGAAACCTGGGGTTGTTTTTATTTTTTTCTATTATTGATGAGTAATAGGCTGCTCTGGCATTACGGAGGGCCTTCTTATAAGTTTTAAGACTATCTCACCAAACTAAGCGGGATTCTTCCAGATTAGTTGAACGCCATATGCTTTCAAGCTTTCGTGACGTTTGCATTAGTTTGCGGGTCTGAGGGTTATACCAGGGAGCAAACCTCCTCTTCCTCACTGTCTTCTTCTTCAGAGGGGCTATCGAGTCCAGTGTCATTCTCAGAGAGCCTGTGGCACTGTCAACAAGATGATCAATCTGGGACGGACTAAAGTTAGACCAGGAGTCCTCTGTTATATTGAGACGTGGTAACGAATCAAATGCAGAAGGAATCGCTTCTTTAAATTTAGCTACAGCACTGTCAGTTAGACATCTGGTGTAGAAACTTTTGACTAACGGAGTACACTCCGGTAGTATAAATTCAAAAGTTATGAGGTTGTGGTCTGACAGAAGAGGATTCTGTGGGAAGACCTTCAAATGCTCAATGTCAACGCCATAAGTAAGAACAAGATCAAGCGTGTGGCCAAAACTGTGAGTGGGTTTCTGTACAACAAGGAGATGAATGCAGCACTAAGGCAATCATTATCAACATCCACATGGATATTAAAATCTCCTACAATAATAACTTTATCAGTTTTAAGAACCAAACGTGATATAAATTCTGAGAATTCAGATATAAACTCTGAATATGGACCTGGTGGCCGGTACAGAATCACAAATAGAATTGTCTGTAGTGTTTTCCAGGTTGGATATGAAAGACTAAGAACAAGGCTTTCAAATGAGGTGTAGTGTAATTTAGATTTAGGATTAATTAATAGGCTCGATTCAAAGATGGCTGCTACTCCACCTCCTCGACCGGTGCCTCGAGGAATGTGAGTATTAATATGACTTGGAGGAGTCGATTCATTTAGGCAGACATATTCTTCATGGCTCAGCCAGGTTTCAGTTAGACAACATAAATCAATGTGATTATCTGATATTAAATCATTTAGTAACACAGCTTTAGATGACAGAGATCTAATATTTAGGAGACCACATTTAATAGTCCTGTTTTGTTGCACTGCTGAAATAATGGTGTTAACTTGAATAAGGTTATTGTGTACGACTCCTCTTCTGCTTTCTTTTGATAGAATTAATTTAAGTTTAAGTGGCTGTGGGACAGACACAGTCTCTATGGAGCTCTGGGATGGACTGAGTGAGAGGGGGCGGATGCCCCGGGGGAGGGATGTGCTATGGGGGACACTGGGTGACAGGGATGACAGGGGCGTGGGGTTACTCTGTTTCTGCTTTATGACATTAACCCTTCATTGTCACAGATATGGCTGTCCGTTGATCAACTTGGTTATGTTTGCAGAAACGAGACGCGCTCCGTCCAACGTGGGATGGATGCCGTCTCTCCTCATCAGATCAGGCTTTCCCCAGAAAGTCTTCCAGTTGTCTACGTAGCCCACATTATTCGCTGGGCACCACCTCGACAGCCAGCGGTTGAAAGACGACATTCGGCTATACAATTCGTCTGTCTGCAAATTTGGGAGAGGGCCAGAGAAAACGACGGTGTCCGACAATGTCTTGGCATAAGCACACACGGATTCCACATTAATTTTAGTGACTTCCGACCGACGGGCTCGGGCGTCATTACCACCGGCGTGTATTACAATCTGACTGTATCTCCGCTTGTCCTTAGCCAGCAGCTTCAAACAAGACTCCACGTCGCCCGCTCTGGCCCCCGGGAGGCACATGACTGTGGTCCGCGGCCTCGCTATTTTCACGTTCCTGACTATAAGTTCCTGACTTATAGTTATAGACTATAAGTTGTTATAAAATGTTTTATTTTGTGAATGATGGAGACCGGTCTGTATGGCGAGCAGAGGTAGTTTGAGAGGAAGCTTGGTGGTGACTGGGAGACAAGCCGGGAGGCAGTCAGATATATATATATATAAGAACTTTGCACAACATAAATATTCTAAATGGTTTGTATTTCCTCTTTAGGAGGTAAACTTGGCCTAAAGCTGACCAAATCTTACAAAAGTATTGCAATGAAAAGGTTTATAATGTAGGTTGAAGAGCTGATGAGGGACAGGTGAGCTTAATGAGCTGATTGCAGACAGGTAAGAATGATTAGCTGGTTGCAGACAGCTGAGTATTATGAGCTGCGGTGGAAGCAAGCAGCCCAAGACCAGAGAGAGAGAGAGAGAGAGAGAGAGAGAGAGAGAGAGAGAGAGAGAGAGAGAGAGAGAGAGAGAGAGAGAGAGAGAGAGAGAGAAATGGCAATAAATTGTTAAATTTTTAGAGCAGTGGGTTTTTACGAGGAAGTGTATATAAATATCAACATTGTAATTTAATTTATGTGTGTTCCTGTTCCTGTTGTTTCCTGCAGCGTGAACACAGAAGTAAAACAAAATAATATAATAATAATAATAACAAAACTAGTTTTAAAAATAATAAATAACTAAAAAACATTAGTTTAATACTAGTGCTGTGAAAAATAACGCGTTAACTCAGTTAATTAAATTACAGGTTTAACTTCGTTATTTTTTTTAACGCATTTAACGCATGCGCAGAATGAGCTTCCAATCCGTCTGTTGTTGGTCGTCTCTAACCAGCAGCATGTCATTCTGTCTCTAGTGTCGCGTTAACATGACTCAGAGCTCGGATGCCGGCGTGTGTGCGCACATCGGGACGAAAAAAAGTCACTTGCACCAATGTTTTAATGCAGGGGTGCTCAATATGTCGATCGCGGTCGCCGCAGAGTTCAGATGCCGGTCTGCGCGCATGAAAAGTCACTAGCACCCCCCCCCCTCTGAACTCTGTCCGCTCTCATGCAGACGGTCTGTTCATCGGTAATGATCCTTCCGCAGGTTCACCTACGGAAACCTTGTTACGACTTTTACTTCCTGTAGATCAGGGGTCTCAACACGTCGATCGCGGCGTAGTGTCGGTAGATCGCATGACATTAAAAAGATTGGCCCGCCCCCTGACATGTTCTCTATAGCACGTCTTTGTTCTTTTATTAAACTAAACGTCTGTTGTTGATCGTATCTCCACAGCAGCATGTCATTTCTGTCTCTTCGCGTTGCGTTAACACTTATCGATCTCCGTCTCGCGCGCCACAGAGCTCCGTGCGCGCACATCGGGACCGAGCAAAAAAAGTCACTTGTCAATCTGTCCACCTGTCCGGGCCGGTGAGGTTTCAGCTTTGCAGCGGTGTCCCGCCGTCCCTTTCATCACAGCCCAGTTCATGAAGAAAACCCACACAGTCAGTTTGCCTCAGCAGCTGCTAGAGGAAGACTAGAGGCCTTTAGATTGTATCATGGTGGAGTTAATGGTTGACAAACAAGAGAAAAATGTTCTGTTTAACCCTCCTGTTACCTTTACATTTACTAACATATTTTACCCTCGGGTCAATTTGACCCCAGCAATTAAAACCTCCAGAAAATTATTAGAATTAATATTGCTTCCCAAGTTTAAGTGTGAGGTACTTTATGTTTGTTTGTTGACTACCTAAATAGCCCTTTAAATAAATAAAAAAGTTGATATTTCTTATATGTTTGACACAGTGAAAAACAGCCTGGGGTCAAATTGACCCCAAAGAACACCGACATTAAACATTGAATGGGGTCAAATTGACCCGAAAGGTAACAGGAGGGTTAAACATTCTGTTTAGGATGAAGATGTATTAATGTTCCATATGGAAGAAAACGGCTAAATAACTGCTGAGTTGCAGCACCATTGTATAGAGAAGAATGTATAAATGTATATATCCGTCTTTTGTCATAAATCTCTATGTTCTCACAAAATATACCGAGAATATCGGTAATATGTGATTAATCATGATTAATCCACAGAAACCTGTGATTAACCCGATTAAAAATTTTAATCGTTTCACAGCACTATTTAATACCCATCGTTTAATGTTTAGCGACTGTGACTGATTAGGGATGTTGGTGCTCTCATTAGAGCAATCAGCGTCAACTGTAAGGATCGGTGAGGCTCATGTCCGTCCAAATTAGGAGAACTTTTAGAAAGACAGCAAAAAAAGAGAGATGAGAGGTTACAACTGAGAGAGCTAGACAGGGGGGCGGAAAGGAAACAGGGAGCCAATGGAAGTGAGAGTGACAGGAGAGAAATGTTACATGTATATTTAAGATAACAAGGAGAAAGGGAACCAGATAGAGGGGAAGAGAGACAAGGTGGAAGGACCAAGGGCCCCATACGAGACGAAGAGGGCCGAACAGAGAGATCAAGAACGACAGACAGCGACTGTACTCAGATACAGAAGGTGGATATCACAGAACAGAAGGCAGCTGCAAAGAAAGAGGAGATTCAAAAAGACGGACAGAAAAGAGAGAGAACGTGTATGTGTGTGTGAGAGAGAGAGAGACTCAGCTGTCTTCTTAGGACGCTTTATAACATGGCAACAGTTTAATCAGTTTGTTATTTGTATCTGTTTATTTAAATCACACAGCATCATACTGTATTGTGCAACGTGCACACTAGTCTACATAGATACAGAAGCTAAATACATGTCTTTTTTTTATAGCTGTGTGTGTGTTAGAGAGAGAGAGAGAATGTAAATATTATGTATTAGACATTTACTACACGTATACAATAGTTCATGAGAAATGTTCATGTCAAACTCATGGTAGCGCTAAAAATAAAAGTCTGTCGATCACCAAAAGACTGTAGGATTCATTGTAAAGGGATTATAAATAGTTGTCTATAATTTAATGACAATCCGTCTCATGTCTGTTGAGATATCTACGTCTGAACCAAACTGGTGGACCGAGTGTCCATCAGACCCCGGAGACGAGTCACGAACATGGCTGGGAAAAAAAGAAAGTTGACTGATTAATTCAGCTTCATTGTTTTAAATTAGTTTCATTTGTGAGGATGAGTTAGGAACAAAGCAAACCGATAGATTGAAGAAAAGACGCACACACTGAGACACATCAATCTTCCTTAACCCTTGTGTTGCCTTCGGGTCAATTTGACCCGATTCAATGTTTCACCCTCCTGTCGCCTTCGGGTCAATATGACCCGATTCAATGTTTAACCCTCCTGTTACCTTTATATTTACTAACATATTTTACCCTTGAGGTCAATATGACCCCAGCTATTAAAATCTCCAGAAAATTATTAGAATTAATATTGTTTTCCAAGTTTAAGTGTGAGGTACTTTATGTTTGTTTGTTGACTCCCGAAAGAACACCGACATTAAACATTGAATCGGGTCAAATTGACCCGAAGGCGACAGGAGGGTTAAATATTGAATCGGGTCAAAATGACCCGAAGGCAACACAAGGGTTAAAAGCGAAAGTGAATGATAAAAGAAGGTGACCAAGGGGAGAAGCGTCTGTCCTCCTCATCCCCCTCGTCTCAGGGTGTCTCTGATGTGCCCTACATACGCTGCTGGCAGCCATTGCTCCACATCCTCACTCGACAGGAATGTGGATCGACTTCTGAACCCCCCAATTACTGACCACCGTTTCATGAATCCCCCTCTCCTTTCTTTCCTTCGTTCTGATGTCCTCTGTTCTCCTCAATTTTCTCTTTTAGCCCAATTCCGCCCTGAACTCTTTCTCTTTTCTCATTCTCTCATTCTGCTGTCTTCCTCCGTCGTCTCTCAGTCCTCCTGCTTTTCTTCCGCTATCTTCCACTTCTTTTCAAATCCAAACCTTCGTGTTCAAGTAATTACCTTCGCATTGAAAATGCGGAAGGTTATGTTTTGATCGCCGTGTATTTATTTATTTATTCATTTATTTGTATGCGTGTTCCTCGCATAACAAAACAAGTTTTAAACCGAATCGCATGACATTTGGTGGGATGATTGGTTATTATCCGGGGACCATTTGATTAGATTTTGGGATCGATCGGGTCAAAGGTCAAGGTCATGAAAAGGTCAATATCTTCTTTTTACCATAGCACGGTCAATTTTTATCCAATTGGCATGCAACTAATGCCAACATGTTCATAATTCAATGCCCAATCTTGTGATATGCGAAGGTATGCGCTCTACCGAGTGCCCATTCTAGTTCCCCTCTGTTCTTTTCCATTTCTTTAATCAGCTCTCTTTATCCATCCTCCTCCCCTCTCATCCTTACTTCCTGTATCTGACTGACTCACCATCATTACATGTTGAATGACTCATTATTCTCTGTGCATGATTCACACGAGTCGCATTCAGAGAAACACTTCCATATTTACAAGCAATGCGTTAAACACACTCTCGTTATACAGCAGATTGCTGCAGAGCTGCAGTCATATCCCAGCCATTGGTTTAGACTCAAAGACACATGTTTATTTATATCTCACTTTTCACAGACAAAGGTCATAAAGTGTGAGTAGAAAAATCATAAATGAACACAAAGTGACTGTAACAGGGTAAGAGGTAAGAAAGCACAATGCAATACACAATAGTAGAAGGCACATTAAAATACACAAAATAATACTTTGGTCACTGCCTTGTGTATGTATTTTGTTTTCTCTGTATATTTAGTATTTTGGTATTAGTATTTAGTATTTTTATTGTGTTTTGTGTTTATCTTTTATTTCTATTAATGCTCTAATGTGCACCCGCTGCTGTGATCCTGAAACGTCACCACTGTGGGACTAATAAAGGAATATCTAATCTTATCTTATAAATAATCAAGAAAACCAATAAAGAAAATTAATAATTAATATGTGCATCCAACACAAATATTGTTTAACTATATGTTCCTCCATGCCGAGAGCGAAGACTGGAAAAAGCAGAAGACAAAATAATGAAGACACTGTACGCTGGAACCTAAAAAAACTACTTTTAAATTCAATTCAATTCAGGGGTTTTTTGTATAGCCCAAAATCACAAATTACAAATTTTCCTCAGAGGGCTTTTTCCTCCCCATTCTCCACAGTGAGAGCTCCATTGAGACCTGGACTGTTGAGCGTACCTTGTAGATCTTCATCAATGACATCGGCCTCATCCAACCAAACCGCGGAGACGTTGCACTTGTAGCTTCTCGCCGCGTGTCGTGGTTCACTGAGCAGCAGCAGCCTTTATCCGACAAACATTCGCCAGTGAATGTTTGATCTACTTTGTTGAAGCCCGAGGACGCAGACGGGACGCATCAAAGTCTTTAGTTTCCCCGCTGTGGCTGACGGCATCACACTTGCGTGATCGGTCTTTATTAGCTACTTGGCACAATCCTTGCCTGACTTTTCTCAACACAGACACCGGATGGAGAGGTCGTAAAAGAAGTAACGCAGGTAAGAGAAGCTCTACATCCATTGGTCCTCCCCGAATGTCTGCCACCAATGTGCAGAGATCAAATGAACATGGACTTAAACAACTGACCCTCACACCCAAATACATATCAGAGGTCATACTATGGACTCCACTTGCAGACTGCATTATCGACTCTATTAAAGCCAAAGTCTACGGTCACTTCCTGACTACATTGCATCATCAGAGGGAGTCGGCTCTGCGCCTTCGCCCGTGCAACGAATCCAGTCAAATAGCAACCGAGATGATGTATCTTTTAAGTCGCTCCTTTTGGCCCACACGTGTATCGTGGTGGTCATTTTGTTCTCAGCTCATTTAAATCAAACCCTGGTTGGTATCAAATATAGCGAAAAGTTCAGGTTGGGTGCCCAACCCTCGAAATAAAGCGAGCGGCAGCTGAACAGCAGCTGAGTCAGAAAAAAAGATGATATTATGTTCAGGGTGTGATGGGCACCAGTGCATGAAGTTCCTTCAACACTGCAGCTCTGAATGCAGATATGATGCTGGGACCAATACTCCCAAAATGGTATCCATGACGATATCACTGTGTGAGTTTAGTAAGAATAAACAATTAAATATTGCTTATATAAATCACAAATGTAACTCCTTATTGATAAATAGCACATTTGTTCAGCTATACAGTATTACATGATCTGGTGGCTTATGATGACTGATGTTATCTCTATTTATTGTTTTCTGTTTTTTGCACTTCTTTTCTTGCATCACACCCACACACACACACACTTTTCAACACTTTTGTCACAGTAGTGAAACAAGAATAAAACCTCTCCAGGAGGAGTCGCCTCCCTCTCGGTCACATTGCATCATCATAATGTCTTCAAAGCAGCTGACTTGGGTAAATAGAAGGTGCTGTGTGGTTTCTCTCAAACAACAGTTATTCTTGATGTCAGTGTTTTCCTGTGTGGATGCTCGAGGCCTAACAAATGTGCCGAGTGCCTTTTTCTCTACGTTAATTATTTGCTGAAAACTGGATTGTTTACATCTTTGCATACAAATGACGTACGAAACTGTAAATACACCAAAGTTTGAGTACACCGGAGATACTCCTTCGGCGGTATGACGCTACTTATCCCGCTGCAGAGGCGCGTCACATGACACCGTGGCAGCGTATTACATTATTAATCTGATCATTAGCTCTCCCCTCCCTCCCTCTTGTCTTTAACCTTGAACCTGGGGATCAGCACTGATCCCTCTGAAGCTGCCGTTTGGTGGTGGCGAGCCTTCTTTCACCACACGGCCTCTGACGCCGCGTTACTGCGCCCGCTCCACCTGTTCATGGCGAGCAGTTGGCGTTCTATGAAAACACACACACACAAATGCAGGCCACAGGATTGTTGCCTTTACATCTGGCTTAGCATTGGTGTCTGTTCACAGCATGTAGAAGCTTCTGTGTTTGTGGAGTAGCTGCAACAACAAGAAAATAAGACCTTTACATTCCATCATATCTATCTGAATACAATCCTCAAACGTAGATTGAAAAAAGTCCACATCCCTTATTATTATTAATTACAGACACATATCTGATATGTTGCCATGTACTGTGTGGGTAAGGGGGGTTCATACTGAGCCTCTCAGTGCTAGCATGGTGTAAAATACTAATAATGTAGAACAGATACTAATACCCATTGTTATTTCTATAGATAATGCCCAAACAGCTTGAACTGGCTCAATAAAAAACTCTCTATCTAACTAACTATCTCTATTGCCTCCACATGGCTCTCAACATGGCGACAGCTGAGCCGGCGGCTCGCAGCCAACAGTGCAAACATCGGCAGCAGAGCTGACAGAGCTGACGGTGTTCACCTAACGGGGAACCTTAGTGTGAGTACCACACCTCTGTGACAACACCGAAGGTCTTGAGGTGTTACCTGCCCAAAGAAGGCCATATTTGTCATGTTGTCGTCAAGACAAGACAGTGTTTCCCTGTGTTTCCTCTGTTTCCCTGTCCTTCTGTCTCCTGTGTGTTTACCCTGTCTGTCTAGGGCTCACCAAGAAGGTGTGGCTGTCTCCTCCCTCCCCTGGGCGGTGATTGCCAGAGCAGCTGTGACTGATCATCAATTAGGACGCTGGCTACTTAAACTGCCCTCATACCCCTTTATGTTGTTGGATCGTTTGTTTCTCTCCTGTTGCCAGACTGTGGTTCTGCTCAGTGAACAATTAAAAGAAACCTTTTTATTTTGAAAGAAAGACTCCTTGTGCTGCTTTTGGGTTCCTGCCTTGCTCACCCCCAACAGAACGATCCAACCAAAAGAATGGACCCAGCCGACAAGGAAGATTTTCAAAGGGCAGTTGCCGGTCATGGAAATTTATTAGGACAACACCAGGAGGCAATACAAGAGCTTTTGAATGACAAACAGAACCATCAAGACCCAATTGTCGGAGAATCAAGGATTATTGGGCACTGTCGGCAGTCAATCAGCTCCATCCCCCGCTCCGCCTCAGGTAATCAAGGAATCACCTGTGCCACCTCCTGAACCTTATGGTGGAGATCTGGGGAGGTGCAGAGGATTCCTACTCCAGTGCTCACTAGTGTTTTCTCGCCAACCGTTCACTTTCACGTCCGATGAGGCTAAGATCTCTTATGTTACGGGACTACTAAGAGGAAGAGCATTAGACTGGGCTGAGTCTGTTGGGAGATGGAGGAATCAGTGTGTATTGCTTTGGCCGTTTCATGAGTGAACTAAAACAAGTTTTTGATCATCCTGTTTGTGATGAAGATACTTCTAAACGTCTGCTTAATTTAAGACAGAACCAAAGGAGTGTTGCAGATTACTCGGTGGAGTTCCGCATTGTGGCAGCGGGGTCCGGATGGGGCGACAATGCTCTACGAGGAGTTTTTCTGCACGGTTTGTCTGAGCGACTCAAGGATGAACTCGCGGTTCATGATGTGGCCGACTCCCTAGACATGGTGATCAATCTGGCGATAAAGTTAGATAATCGTATTCGAGAGAGACGTCAGGAGAGGAACGACCCGTCCCACTCTTCTGGGAGCGTCCATGCCACCCCATCTTTCGTGAGACCTTCCTCCGGTTTCTCTAACACCTATGACCCAAACCCCTGTTCCTCGATGCAGCCTGAGGAGCCCATGCAGGTTGGCCGAGCTTCAAGCTCTCAATCTGAACGCCAGAGAAGGATCAGAGCGGGTGAGTGCATCTATTGTGGTAGGATTGGACATTTTCTTGCTGCGTGTCCGCTCCGCCCAAAAGACCGGGCTCACCAGTAGCCGTGGGGGCCCTGGCGAGCACATCAGAAGACCCCTGAAAATTCAGATCCAGAACTCAAGTCCCAGCCAGACTCTGTCTTAAACAGCTCACTCTCCCCTTATTTGCTTTGATTGACTCTGGTGCTGAGCAGAATTTTCTGGACACAGAGGTAGTTTCCCAGGCGGGCATCACAACGGAACCTCTGGATCCTCCAGTCAGAGTTTGTGCATTAGACGGCAAGTCTCTAGCTTTGGTCACTCACCGCACTGAGCCCCTGTCCCTCATTTTGTCTGGTAACCACCGTGAGTTAATTCAGTTTTTTGTTTTTTCTGCCCCTAAGACACCTCTAGTTCTCGGACATCCATGGCTGAAGCAACACAACCCCCACATTGACTGGACAACAAGTAAGATCATGGAATGGAGTAGTTTCTGTCATTCATCCTGCCTGCAGTCCGCGTTGCCCCCAATAGAGGCCAGCGTTGCCTCCCCAAGATCTGCTGTTCTGGATCTGTCGGTTGTGCCTACGGAATATCATGACCTCGGCGAGGTATTCAGCAAGGAGAGGGCACTCTCTCTGCCACCCCATCGCCCTTACGACTGTGCTATCGAGTTGCTACCAGGGACCACGTTTCCCTCAAGTCGCTTGTACAACTTGTCACGACCAGAGAGAGAGACAATGGAGACATACATTAATGACTCACTGGCTGCTGGCATTATCAGACTGTCCTCCTCACCTTTAGGGGCAGGATTCTTCTTTGTCAGCAAGAAGGACAAGTCTCTCCGCCCTTGTATAGACTTCCGTGGCTTAAACAACATCACTGTTAAGAACAAGTACCCTCTGCCATTAATCAGTTCTGCCTTCGAACCCTTACAGGGAGCCACCATCTTCAGCAAACTGGACCTAAGGAATGCATACCATTTGGTACGAATTCGTAAGGGAGATGAGTGGAAGACTGCCTTCAATACACCACTGGGCCACTTCGAATACCTGGTAATGCCTTTCGGACTAACAAATGCACCTGCAGTTTTTCAAGCACTGGTTAAGGACGTTTTGAGATTTTTTGAACCGCTTTGTCTTTGTGTATCTTGATGACATTTTGATTTTTTTCCCGGGACCGCTCAGAACATCAACATCATGTCCGCCAAGTACTACAGAGACTGTTGGAGAACAAGTTGTTCGTGAAGGCAGAGAAATGAAAGTTTCATGTCAACTCTGTTGGATTCCTCGGCTACATCATCGAGAGTGGGCAGGTGAGGACCGACCCAGAGAAGACCAAAGCGGTGGCAGAGTGGCTTGAACCCTCCTCCAGGAAGATGTTACAACGGTTCCTTGGGTTTGCCAACTTTTACCGTCTGTTTATCCGGGATTACAGTAGGATTGCGGCCCCCTTGACAAGACTCACCTCTCCTGCTGTTCCTTTCCGGTGGTCTGCTGAGGCGGATCAAGATAGATAGATAGATATATACTTTATAAGGCGTTTGCCTTATTAAAGGACCGCTTCACTTCTGCACCAATTCTGGTGCAACCCGACTCTACGTGGCAGTTTGTCGTTGAGGTTGATGCGTCGGACATTGGGGTGGAGGCTGTTCTCTCCCAACACTCCGGACCTGGCCAGAAATTGCACCCATGTGCTTTCTTTTCTCGACGCTTGTCTCCAGCAGAGAGCAACTATGATGTGGGTAACCGCGAGCTATTGGCGGTGAAGTTGGCTCTGGAGGAGTGGAGACACTGGCTGGAGACCCCTTTCATCGTATGGACAGACCACAAGAATCTGGCCTACATCCAGTCAGCTAGACGGCTGAATTCCCGCCAGGCCCGGTGGGCATTATTTTTGGCCGCTTCAACTTTACCATCACTTACCGCCCTGGTTCAAAGAACATCAAGCCCGATGCCCTGTCTCGCCAGTTTGCCTTTGAGGAGACCCCGAGTGGGCCCGACACCATTCTGCCTGCATCATTGGTTGTGGGAGCTCTAACCTGGGAGGTTGAGTCAGCGGTCCGTGAGGCGCAAAAGGAGGAACCAGATCCAGGCACAGGACCTGCAAATCGGTTGTTTGTTCCTGAGGCTGCCCGCTCTCAGGTTCTGCAGTGGGGACATAACTCTCGATTCGCTTGTCACCCAGGGATTAGTCGGACGTTGTCCCTCCTCAGACGACACTTCTGGTGGCCCTCCATGGGTAGCAACACTAAGGAATACGTCCTTGCCTGTTCTGTTTGTGCTCAGGCTAAGGCCTCTCATCAACCACCTATAGGGTTGCTCCGCCCCTTGCCAACGCCTGGCCGTCCTTGGTCTCACATTGGCGTGGACTTTGTCACCGGTCTCCCCGTTTCTGATGGTATGACCACGATACTTACCATTGTAGACCGGTTCTCTAAGGCCGCCCACTTCGTTGGTCTTCCCAAGCTCCCTTCAGCTCATGAAACAGCAGTCCTCTTGACAAATCATGTCTTCCGCCTTCATGTCATTCCATTAGACATCGTCTCAGACCGTGGCCCTCAGTTCATCTCTCAAGTTTGGAAAGCATTCTGCCACGCTCTGGGAGCAACTGTCAGTCTGTCGTCTGGTTTCCATCCACAGACCAATGGACAGACTGAGAGAGCAAATCAAGATCTGGAGTCCGCCTTGCGCTGTGTTGCCGCTTCTAATCCTACTTCCTGGAACGCTCACCTAAATTGGATTGAATATGCACAACTCACTCTCCTCCTCTGCCACAGGTGTTTCTCCATTTGAAGTTTCTTTAGGCTATCAGCCTCCACTGTTCCCGGCACAGGAGGAGGAGTTGGCTGTCCCATCGGTGCAACATCATCTTCGACGCTGTCGCAAGATTTGGAGAGACACCAGGGCAGCGCTGTTAAAGACAACCGAGAGAAACAGGAGGACTGCTGATCGTCACCGAACCCAGGCACCAGACTACGCTCCAGGTCAGAGAGTTTGGTTGTCTTCAAGAGACATTCCATTGAAGGTTGACTCTAAGAAATTGGCACCACGCTTCATTGGACCATTTGTGATTGAGAGCATCATTAACCCCTCCACTGTCAGACTCATCCTTCCCAAGGCTCTCCGGGTTCACCCATCCTTTCATGTCTCCCGACTGAAACCGGTCCTCACCAGTCCTTTGGTCCCTCCAACCAATCACCCTCCCCCCGCCCGGGTCATTGACAACCATCCAGCATATACAGTCAAACGACTACTTGATGTCAGACGACGAGGCCGGGCTTTCAGTATTTGGTTGATTGGGAGGATACGGCCCAGAGGAGAGGTCCTGGGAACCCCGTTCCCGTATCTTGGATGCGGAGTTAATTAGAGATTTTCGCAAGACGCACCCTGTCAAGCCCAGAGAGTCGCCTGGAGGCTCTCGTTGAGGGGGTACTGTCATGTTGTCGTCAAGACAAGACAGTGTTTCCCTGTCCTTCTGTCTCCTGTGTGTTTACCCTGTCTGTCTAGGGCTCACCAAGAAGGTGTGGCTGTCTCCTCCTCCTGGGCGGTGATTGCCAGAGCAGCTGTGACTGATCATCAATTAGGACGCTGGCTACTTAAACTGCCCTCATACCCCTTTATGTTGTTGGATCGTTTGTTTCTCTCCTGTTGCCAGACTGTGGTTCTGCTCAGTGAACAATTAAAAGAAACCTTTTTATTTTGAAAGAAAGACTCCTTGTGCTGCTTTTGGGTTCCTGCCTTGCTCACCCCCAACAATATTAGAGCCAGTGGAGCACGCTCACGTGCACTAAAAGCATGCGTGGCAGAGCGACTTCATTCTCTCTTCAGGTAGACATTACTCCACTTTATTTATAGAAAATTGTTAATACTGAATATGTCAAGAAACATTTGAGCAGTTTGTATATAAATATAACAATAGAACAATGAACTGGCCTGTATTTTTCTCCCCAGCTGGACGTTGTTAATCTGTGATGTTGTCGAGTGGAACTCTGTTTGAGGAGTGAAGGAGATTAGAGGAGGATTATGGATTGTTTATGATCAGGTGTCCAACAGAAATAACTTGGATAGGGTGTGTGTTTGTGTGTGGGTGGTCTGGTTACAGCAGGTGCTGGTTTGCTGCACTTGACCTTTGCCCCCACCTTTATGAGGATGATCACATGTACACACGTGAAACCACACAGACACACACTTTCTGTGACCTTGGGCTGTGAATCGTCCTAATAGAAACTTGTATATGTCCATACAGGCTTATGTGTGCATATGTACCGCAGTGGGTCAGTGGTTAGCAGGTCTGTCTTTCAACCAGGGGGTTGGTGGTTCAATCCCTGCCCGAGTCGATGTGTCCTTGACACTTAACCCTAGATTGTCTACATGTTGTATGAATGCATGATTGTAAGTCACATTCTCACCATCTTAAATAACTTTCGTTGCCGACATCAAGCTCTCTCCGAGATGCTCCACTCATAAATTCTATTGGAGCTCAAAGAAGGTGTGTGTGAGAGATGTTGGAGGGGGGGGGGGTATTATCCTCATTCTTACACTCATAAACTGTAGCATCAATACAGTCGGACACAAACCAACATGGATGTTTATGATATATAAGTCTTTGTCTTTTTCCTCTAGGAGAATGATACTGAAGTTTTTTTGTGCATTAAAGACCTCAGTATGATTTAAAATGGAGCTTGTCGGATCATTTAGCAGCATCTCAAACCCCCTTACCGGCAGTGGAACCGAGGGGGTCTTCATCCAACAACATGGCCGTTTATTTACGCCTGCTTTACGCTTATTGTGCAGAGGCGGGAAAGTATAGGGCCTTTTTTTTTTTTACTTCCCTCTTGAGCGCTCTTTTTCATTTCTCACAAAGCAACTAACGTCCCTTTTAGTGTTTACAGCCGAGTGCAACATCATGAATGAGGAGAGACTCCTATGAAACATACTAGTTTGAATGCTTCGGTCTGGTGAGGTTTCTTACCGGCTGACAAATGAGTCAACACTTCAACACAGCTTCCATTCTCCCTCTTGTAATGTGAGGTACCAATATATATATATACACTACCGTTCAAAAGTTTGGGATCACCCAGACAATTTCGTGTTTTCCATGAAAACTCACACTTTTATTTATCAAATGAGTTGCAAAATGTATAGAAAATATAGTCAAGACATTGACAAGGTTAGAAATAATGATTTGTATTTGAAGTATAATTTTTTTTCTTCAAACTTTGCTTTCGTCAAAGAATGCTCCTTTTGCAGCAATTATAGCATTGCAGACCTTTGGCATTCTAGCTGTTAATTTGTTGAGGTAATCTGTTGAAATTTCACCCCACGCTTCCTGAAGCACCTGCCACAAGTTGGATTGGCTTGATGGGCACTTCTTGGGGACCATACGGTCAAGCTGCTCCCACAACAGCTCAATGGGGTTGAGATCTGGTGACTGTGCTGGCCACTCCATTACAGACAGCATACCAGCTGCCTGCTTCTTCCCTCAATAGTTCTTGCACAATGTGGAGGTGTGCTTTGGGTCATTGTCCTGTTGGAGGAGGAAATTGGCTCCAATCAAGCGCTGCCCACAGGGTATGGCATGGCGTTGCAAAATTGAGTGATCGCCTTCCTTATTTAAAATCCCTTTTACCTGGTACAAATCTCCCACTTTACCAGCACCAAAGCAGCCCCAGACCATCACATTACCTCCACCATGCTTGACAGATGGTGTCAGGCACTCTTCCAGCATCTTTTCACCTGTTCTGCGTCTCACAAATGTTCTTCTGTGTGATCCAAACACCTCAAACTTGGATTCATCTGTCCATAACACCTTTTTCCAATCTTCCTCTGTCCAATGCCTGTGTTCTTTTGCCCATACCAATCTTTTCTTTTTATTGGCCAGTATCAGATATGGCTTTTTCTTTGCCACTCTGCCTAGAAGGCCAGCATCCCGGAGTCGCCTCTTCACTGTCGACGTTGACACTGGCGTTTTGCGGGTACCATTTAAAGAAGCTGCCAGTTGAGGACCTGTGAGGCGTCTATTTCTCAAACTAGAGACTCTAATGTACTTGTCTTCTTGCTGAGTTGTGCACCGGGGCCTCCCACTTCTCTTTCTGCTCTGGTTAGAGCCCGTTTGTGCTGTTCTCTGAAGGGAGTAGTACACACCGCTGTAGGAAATTTTCAGTTTCTTTGCAATTTCTCGCATGGAATAGCCTTCATTTCTAAGAACAAGAATAGACTCGCGAGTTTCACAGGAAACTTCTTTTTTTCTGGCCATTTTGAGAGTCTTATCGAACCCAGATAATCAACTAGCTCAAAGGAAGGCCAGTTTTATAGCTTCTCTCATCAGCAAAACAGTTTTCAGCTGTGCTAACATAATTGCACAAGGGTTTTCAAGGGTTTTCTAATCAGACATTAGTCTTCTAAGGCGATTAGCAAACACAATGTACCATGAGAACACTGGAGTGATAGTTGCTGGAAATGGGCCTCTATACACCTATGGAGATATTTCATTAGAAACCAGACGTTTCCACCTAGAATAGTCATTTACCACATTAACAATGTATAGAGTGTATTTCTGATTGATTTAATGTTATCTTCATTGAAAAAAACAATGCTTTTCTTTGAAAAATAAGGACATTTCTAAGTGATCCCAAACTTTTGAACGGTAGTGTATATATAGATATATATAAAATTAAATAACAGATACGGTATCGTAAACATCATCTGCGTCATCGCCTTTTGGTATCATCAGCGCCGTAAGCCGCTGTAGTCATCCGACCATTTGTGTGGGTTTCATCTGAAAGATTCGATTAAAGTCGAAAGAGGACTGGAGTGCTCGGAAGTTGTAATGAAGCTGCTCTTAGGGGGGAAAACATTTTGTCTCGGCTTTTACTCCAACAGCTGATTGTAGCCTCGCCAACCATCCTGGTTCTTTTCACCACCGCCAATCACACCCCATTCGTAGGATGGCCCGATCATCATCGGTAGACCTTCATTCATATAAGGCCATCCTGGGTCTGCTCCCAGACCACCTGAGTGTCTCCATCATGCAGGAGAGTGTCGGAAAATACTCTCAGGACTTCCTGATGCTCTCTGTCACAAATGCAGGAACGGAAATGGAACATGCTCATCTTGGAGCATGTTGCAGAATTTTTTTTGAAACTCAAAGAACTTAAAACACTTACTGCTTTGCTTTTAAATATATAATGAAAAAAATGGAGGCAGGTTACCAAACATGTCAATGTTTCTTAAATTAACTCGGTTATGTCACTTGTCTTTTAACTTTTAGTTTCTTTTTAACTCGTCTTGTTCTGCGTTTCATGTTTTTATCACAAAGGGTTTCACCTGGTTAAATCAAGGTTTCACTTCTTTCTTTTTTAACCCTTGTGTTGCCTTCGGGTCATTTTGACCCGAATCAATATTACACCCTCCCCCCGCCTTAGGATTAATTTGACCCCATTCAATGTTTAATGTCGGTGTCTTTCGGTAGTCAACAAACAAACATAAAGTGCCTCACACTTAAACTTGGAAAACAATATTAATTCTAATAATTTTCAGGAGGTTTTAATTGCTGGCGTCAAATTGAACCCAAAGGGTAAAATATGTTAGTAAATATAAAGGTAACAGGAGGGTGAAACATTGAATCGGGTCAAAATGACCCAAAGGCGGGGGGAGGGTGTAATATTGATTCGGGTCAAAATGACCCGAAGGCAACACAAGGGTTAAATCACCTCCAGTTCCTCGTCCCATCATTGGATTTTCAGCCACTCCCTTCATGACCACCATGACCCGTGTCTAGACTCCAGGGGGGCATATTCCTGATCCAACCACAGCTTCGCTACCCCCCCTTTTTTTTAATAAACTACCTAACGTTGGAGTCCAATCCCCAAACAATCTCCACTCATCATTTCATCATGATGATGATGTCTCTACTGACAGAAATTCTCTGAGTAGCAACTCGAGACGCACAAATTGGGTTCAAGAGGCCGCTTCTACAATTTAATTGTTTTACAAGCAACCAGTTCACGAACACATTTTAAGCCATTTAAAATGTTAATTAAAAGCCAAATCATAATTCACGTTAGCCGATGGATTTACGAGAATTTAATGTAAGTATTCAGACCGCTTCAAAATGTTCACTCTTTGTTTCATTGCAGCTATTTTCTAAAATCAAAAAAGTTCATTTTATTTTATCATTAATGTTCACTCAGCACCCCATCTTGACAGAAAAAAACTGAAATGTAGAAATGTTTTCAAATGTATTAATAAAGAAAAACTGAAATATCACATTGTCGTAAGTATTCAGACCCTTTGCTGTGATGCTCATGTTGAACTTGCATGCTGTCCACTTCTTCTGATCCTCCTTGAGATGGGTCTACTCCTTCATTGGAGTCCAGCTGTGTTTAAATAAACTGATTGGACTTGATGAGGAAAGGCGCACACCTGTCTATATCTGACCTTACAGCTCACAGTGCATGTCAGAGCCAATGAGAATCATGAGGTCGAAGGAACTGCCCGAGGAGCTCAGAGACAGAGTTGTGGCGAGGCACAGATCTGATGATGGACCTTACCATTTTAAGTATTTAAACATCCAGCAGGTACAGAGCAACTTTATGATACATGTGGAGTCAGATTTGTGGCCACATGATGAATGTAACTCCCAGAATCCCCCTCTTTTAGTCTTTTTAGCTCTACACCAACTCCATGGGGACGTTTCCTGTTCTTCCGCTGCTAAATGCTCCGGTATGCAGTTCACCACAGTTATGTCTGAGAAGCCAGCTCACCTTCTGCAGCCAAAAGCAACAGAAGGGTAACATAAAAGTGTGTGTTCTATACTCTCTGACACTGTAGCTCTTCTGTGGCACAATCAACCCTCTGATGAATATGCTAATAAGCACATAAGTCATCCAGGTTGAGAGAGAGGAGGACCAGTGTGGTGAGATTGTTGACCACGGTGAAATCTACAGCTGTGAGAATTTCAGCCGACTTATCAGATCATCCTTTGCATTGTGGTTACGGAGTTTGCGATTATTTTCCTTTACACCAAAGAGCAATAATCCTAAATTGAAACCGTTTATGGAGTTTCATTCCCCACGCTAAAGACTTCAGCAGTTCCCAACGCATCTGATGAGAAAATGTTGCTCGGCAACTAATAAGGTACTTTCCAGTAAACTGAGTTTCGTCCGGTGCTGCTTAGCAACAAACTTTGTTTCCTCCAGAGGGAACAAACAGGTCCTGCAGCATCATCACTGTTGTCCCTGAAAGAAGAATGCTGCTCTCAGATGGTTCCCGGGGTTCGTTAAAGGCCCTGGAGAGCAGCGCCTGCTGCCAGCCCCCAATGTTTACTTTTCTTCATGGCCATTTAATTATGAATATGTCATCTAGAAGTATTTAAGACATGCTTTAGAAACACTTAATAAGCGTGTGCTCATGCACGCAGAATAAACCCGGGTGAGCTTTCGAATCTCTCGAAGATACTCAACCGTCAAGAAGTCGCCATGCGGCCATTGTAAGCAACTTCTCTCCAGTTACAACCCCAAAACAAAAAAAACGTTTAAAAAGTCAACTTTATGATTGACTCACAACGTTGGTGAAGTGTTGCATGGTTGTTTTGATTTTTTTGCTTCCTTATTTATAAATATTATCCTGCTTTAACATTTTGATTTTTGTGTTTTAATATGGCCCTTCCTGGCCAGATGCATGGTTCATTTTAACTTTATTGTTATTTATTTTTAAGTGTTATTATTATTATTATGCATTCTTACTTTTGAAGGTTGTATTTCTTTAAAAATACCTAAATTTCATCTCAAGTATAATTTTTTTTTAAAGTCAACTTTCGAGGCACAACTCCAGTCTGTGACCTCTCCTTCACACTGAAGACAAGCTGTCGTTGTTGTTCTGTCAGTTAATAGTTTTACTCATTTTACACAACAGATACTACAATGGAGGTAAACTGCTTTCCTTCTGCCTCAATTTGTGATACTTTGTTTCGACCTTCATATTTTCTTTAGAAGCAATAGAAACAATACAAAGTGACCGACTGCTTGATGACATGTGCTTTAACCCCGTGTGCCACCATTTTACCTCCGCTTATATGGTTCCGTCAACACTTTAGCACGCATGCTGGTCATCACACACATTGATAAAAAATGAGTATAACATTTTAATCATGTCACATTGTCTTTCTCGCAACCTCCCCCCCCCCCCCCCCCCCACCCACCCGGCATTTGCCCTCACGTCTGCAGCATAACAAATCACCTTTTACATTTCATCTCTGTCAAAATGTCAGAATTACTTCTCCTTCAGACAGATGGAAAGAGGACGGTCGGGGGGGGTCAGAAAGCAAACAGCGGTTTGAATTACGACCGGATGGTTTGTCTCTCTCACTGAAGGATTATCTTCGTACGGTGACACACTCATAAGCTGTGCTGGGGTGCTGCAATCGCTCTCACCCATGCAGCGCCTCCTCAGACGCTGGTACTGGGTAACGGGATGATTTATACGGCTAATAATAAGTCGTAAACTATAAATATATTTCCAGAGAAGGAATTCTGCATGTGGACTATTTATAATTACCTGACCCATGATACACACACACACACACACACACACACACTGAATATAATGATAGTGTCATCTTGACATTCTCATTGAGACAGCTGACAACATGAGTGAAGGATATGAGGTGTGAGTTGGAGAAGAAGGAGTGGCAGCTGAAATAGGCACAAGGGACTTTATTTTGATGAGCCGCACTTTTTTTATAATTTAGTCTCGCGGTTGGTGCCGAGCGGTCGTTAATTTTGTATATGTTCTGCTTGTGACCGTGCCGTGAAGCAGTCAGCAAAAAGCCCGTGACAGCGCTCACATAGCTGAATACAAAAGTTGTTGTTGCTTTCCACGCGAGTTCAGACCTTCAAGGGTCAGCGTGCTGCTGCTGGCAGAGAATAGACCGCAGCATATACGGAGTTGTTGTGTTGATGAGTTCCAATCAAATGAAACTCGGACAATGTACACATGCATGGTATGTTTTAACATCTAACGTGTTTTTTTATGTTAAAAAACCCACTGTGAAGGTTAATGCTTGGTGCAATACCTTTTCCATGTTTGTAGGCCTACACTCAGAAAAAATAAGGTGCCATCTGGAACCAAAAAGGTTCTTCAGAGTGATGCCATAAAAGATATAAAGGTGCCTCAAACGAAAAAATGGTTCTCCAGTAGGTAATAGTTCTTCGTAGAACCTCAACGCCTTTTAAAGAACCATTTAGAACCTTTATTTGTCTGTGTGTTTATAAAGAGAGGTCACAACTAGTCCCAAACTGATTTAACGCAGTCATATTGACAAAGTTATTTTCATGGACACTGCTTCTGTCTCTATTCTCAGACAACAGAACAAGTCTGCAGTTTATTTCCGCAGCGTGTCACCAAGCTGCTGCGCTGTGAATCCAATTATTGTGTCTGAACACAACATCATCAGGCACGCGAAAGAGAAAACTGGCAGTGAGATCCCTTAAAACGAGTCATCACAGAGAATGTGAGTGGGACTGTTGTCATTTTGAAAAGGTTCTGCTGGAGAACAGAAGCCCCTAGAACAGAAGCCCCAAGAACAGAATCCCCAAGAACAGAATCCCCAAGAACAGAATTCCCAAGAACAGAATCCCCAAGAACAGAATCCCCAAGAACAGAAGACCGTAGAACAGAATCCCCACTCGTAAAACATTTCCTGGAGCACACAGATGAACATGTCGGGGTCAGCAGGCTGAGTCCAAAGAAATGCTGTTCTTGTGTGTCAGATTTCTTTCCTCACTCAAACCAGGGTAGAACATTTACATATTCTTTAGGGGCCAATGTTGGCCCCCATTGACTAAAATACAGGAGCATTTAAAAAGAAAGTGGGGGCACTTTTGGAAACTTGTGAAATAACCTTTAATCTTTGTTGAAAAATAATTAATATACTTATTTAGGCTTACAGTATCTGAGCAATTGTCATAAAAATTGCAATAATAAGACTTGCCTAATAGTCTTATTATTGCCATTTTTATGAGAATTGCTCATATACTGTAAGCCTAAATAAGTATATTTATTATTTTCTGTGGTCTACAAATTCAAAGTGTTTTCTTCGATTTTTTTTACAGAAAACATGAATCAGATAATCATATTCAATTGTATTCTCATTTTTTGTGGTTATTTGTTGTTATTCAATTTTTTAAACAACTATTAAAAATTGTATTTATAGATTTTTTTGTCTACCTACCTAATACAGGCAATACATATAGGAGACATAAAACAAATAACAAAAGCAAAACACTTTCAATTTATCGAAATTATGGGAGCATTTTTTGCCCCTCCTACTGATATCAGGGGCAAAATTATATTTCTTAGGGGCAGTTTTGCCATTTGCCCTCATGTATTTCTGATGCTGACTCAAACAGATACATTCTTATCTCATCTTCGTCCTCTTCGGGTTGACAAACGACGACTATACTTTACAAGACAGCCAACATGCAATGAGCATTGAAACAGACACGTTCCCCTCTCAATTAACACATATTTGTTTTAATGCAGCCCAAGCCAAGAGTCCCACGACGTGTGGTCCGGTTTATCTCCTACTGAATGTGTAACACTTCAAGCTACAGGCTTTTCCAAATAAATTCTCTTTGGAGTCCGTTTAGGAAAAGTAAACATGTACTGCGTCCTGTCTTCCTGCCTCACTGTTGTTCTTTCCAATATTAAACCCCAAAATCATCCAAATCCATGCAGGAAAACCGCAATTATCATATTGTTTATTCCACCCATTCCTTGTCATACCCTGGTGTCTACGTTACCCACAATGCAACGTGACTGCGGATAGTTCATTTAGTGATTAGGGGGTTTCTAATGTATACTAAATCTACACCTCCATATCTTTTTACTTTTTTAAAATTGTAGTCACGGTGAAGACACAAAAGGCTTCACATATTCACACCAGCAGTAGATCATCTTTATAATGTTGTATTCTTTTCACTGGCTGCGCATTTACACTACGCTACGTCACGCTACGCTACATCACGCTATGCTATGTCACGCTGTCACGCTACGCTACGTCACGCTATACTACGTCACACTACGTCACGCTACGCTACGTCACGCTATGCTACGTCACGCTATGCTACGTCACACTACGTCATGCTACGTCACGCTATGCTACGTCACGCTACGTCACGCTACGCTACGTCACGCTACGCTACGTCACACTATGTCACGCTATGCTACGTCACGCTATACTATGTCACACTACGTCACGCTACGCTACGTCACGCTACGTTACGTCACGCTATGCTACGTTACGCTACATCATGGATACGTCACGCTATGCTACGTCACACTGTCACGCTACGCTACGTCACGCTATACTACGTCACACTATGTCACGCTACGCTACGTCACGCTATGCTATGTCACACTACGTCATGCTACGATACGTCACGCTATGCTATGTCACGCTACATCACGCTACGCTACGTCACGCTATGCTACGTCACACTATGCTACGTCACACTATGCTACGTCACACTATGTCACGCTACGCTACGTCACGCTATACTATGTCACACTATGTCACGCTACGCTACGTCACGCTATGTTACGCTACGTTACGCTATGCTACGCTATGCTACGCTATGCTACGTTACGCTATGCTACGTTACGCTACGTTATGCTACGTCACGCTACGCTATGCTACGTTACGCTATGCTACGTTACGCTATGCTACGTTACACTATGCTACGTTACGCTATGTTACGTTACGCTAACCTACCCTACGTCCTGCAATCGATCCCGCTCCCATTAGTTGCAAGTCGGGTGTCCTGAGCAAGGCACTGAATATTCTATATTCTACTCTACGCTACGCTAAGTAATGCTACGCTACACTTTCCCACACACGGTAATTGTTACCTTAAGAACTGCTTACCTGGATACCTTGGATACCTTATCTAAAACTTCCTCACTATAAACTTAATTTATAAGGTGACAATGAACTTCTTTGATTGTGTCACAGCTGCAGGTTCAGTTCAAGAGACCCCGAGCCTTCCTGCTGCTTCCTTAGTGCCCTTGAGCCAGACACTGCCGATACATATACAGCTCGATGTGAAAGAATTGTGCAGTAATCTTCAAGGTCTCCATCAGTTTCCCCTTTTACCGTCTATTTCAGTCACAAGGTCATTTTCAAAGATAGCTCGCAGCTATAAATTCACATGAGGAAGTGACTGAATTGCTAACATCTGAGTGGCGGCTCAGTTTTAAAGAAAAGCCAAAGATTATTCCTTGTTCTTAACCTTTTTCTTGTATTAATATACTCTTAAACTTTGCATCGGCCTTGAACTTCTTGAATTCGGTTAAATTATCGTTATTGTTCATTGTGTGTCTATGTATAGTTTCAAACACCCTTTTAATGGGTTTCATTGTTTTTTAAATAGAACGTTTTTTTGCAAAAATGCATGTGTTAGTGAAGTAGAAGTTGCTTTTTATGCATTCCACCTGACCGACCCTCTCTGGCTCCTGATTGGCGAGTGCGGTGAGCTCACGCAGCTTGTGACCATCATGTGTCATCACCGTCAGAGCGTGTGGACATCGCTAGGATATGTGCAATATGCATTTTGACCACATTCAACAGCAGGACACGCGAACATCTGACATGACGTTACCGCTGCCGGCTGTCAATCAAACGCTCCGGCATCCCGCTGACCTCTGACCTTGAGCTGTGAGGGGCCGCAGTGCAGTGAGAGGATGTTTTGGAAGGGTGACTATTTATTTCTCCTCCACCGTGAACCTGTCTCTTCACATTGATATCACTGCATATTTGTGGCCACATACCCGGCGTGACGGGACGCCGCAGAGGACGCTCTATGTTTGAGAAGATGAATCACTCTGCAATTGACAGCAAATAAAATGGTTTACCTAAAAAGGACTTTAACTTTAATGCACATTCTTCTGATTACAGTCAAATTCTCGAGTTGAGACAGTTGCGTGTAGTTATAGTGATGAACACAATGCAGATTGTTAGATCAAGTAAACAGGAGCAGCCAGACAATCTGAAACAAACATATCCAAACTGTCCACTGGCATTGAACAGTTGCCTGAGTGTATAACTGAGGAAGGTTTAAGTTAAAGGATGAACCAGAAAATATTCTCAGAGTTTCAGAAACACTTTAAACGGTTGCTTTAATTGTCACTTCCAAATAAGTGGCTTAGAGCTTCTTCTTTTTTTTAAACATGCCTGCTTGCTGATGTCTAATGGCCCACAAATGTGAGGCAGAGTGACCCCTCTTACCTCACCTCCATCTTTGCATGGTGACAGAGAAGCCAGCAGCGGCCCAAACTGGGCAGAGCTGGTGGTGGGAGGGACTGAGTATACAGAGAAAAGGGGGTGGGGGGGATGTTGGTCGCACCGAGCGTGCCAAATGAGCACATGAAGACAGTAATGTGATCTGAGTTTGAGTGACAGGACCCTTATTTTTTTATTACAGAGGTTTGACAGGGCTATAAAAGAGGCATGAGGCAGCGGCTGCAGGCAGGAGAGACAGACAGAGAGACACTGACCATCCCAGCAGAAGACCAGTGGACTTAAGCTTCACTTACCCACCCTGTGAATAAACTACATATCAAGGAGAAGAATGGGACTGCACAGCGTTGAGGAACTGGTAAGATCACCTGAGTTAATGTAAATTATAGTAACTATGGAGAGAACTATAGGAAGCAGATTGGAACCGACAATAATCGGGTTTATAAGGGGAAATACATATGAAGATGTTTTTTAATATAAAAAAATATGATTCTAAAACACTTTTTTTTTTAAAGTTCTTCACATGCTCTTTACATGCTATACAATATTGTTTTATAGTGTCACGCTGCTGCAAAGTGATTATCAGAGAATGTCGACTACGAACTGGTTTTTAATCGTTTTTCCATTTACATGTAAAGTGTGTATCATTTCCCTTGATTGTCTTGATTTTTCTTACTATCACTTGACACCATGGAAAACAAATACATAGTGTTGCGTATGATATGAGGTAAAACTAGAAGAAGACAACGTACTTCTGTAAAAAAAAAAAAAAAAAAGGACAGGAAAGAAAACAAACAAATATTTCAACACTGGTGTGACAATTGTTCATGTGGAATCAGAACACATGAAGAATAAACCCAGCCAATCAGGACCAACAATCCTTAAAAGCGGAACATAATTACCTCAATAATCACTTCTTATCTAAACTCAGGGTTCCTTAAATCACTTCATTTCATTGCTTAACAACCCCTTACTTTAGGAGCTGCTTAATTACAACTTAATTTAGATTAAGGTAAGAATCTCATTAAAGTTTTTCCCCCCATCGTTGCTTTTACTGCACATTTCATCAAGATATTTCATCTTTTTTTCTTAACTGAGGGGTTCTCTTCCCTAATGACGAAGCGGTAAATAGAAAGAGCCACAGACCATAAGCACTTTAAATGTTTACATGAGCACATCAATAATTGGAGATACAAACAGTAGTAACTCATTAAAGAGTTGAAGTGTGTGTGTGTGTGTGTGTGTTAATGTGTTGGAGACATGGTGTCAGCGGCTGAATGTGAGAGCTGCTCATCCCTCCTCGTTTTTTAATTGCGCAAGCTTTCCTTTCTTGAAATGCAAAATAAAAGTTCACTGAAGTTTCGAATCAACATGGTCAGTTTGGTGAAGCTATGGAGAGAGATTTACATCTTTTAAATTTCCCATAAAAGCACGTAGAGCACACTGACCTCAGTGTAACACCTCCGTGTCTCAACATCTCCATCCCTTCTCTCCTGCAGGTGTCCGGGAAGAGGTCAGAGGGCAAAGAGGCGGACGACTTCCAAGGTGGCGTCTACGAGGCGGCTGTCAATCAAGAGAAGCAGGATGACCGCAGGTCCCACAGGGAGCGGGGGGGCAGAGGTCTGTCAGAGGAGGAGAGGAGCGACTGTGGCGGCCAACAGGAGCAAGTCAGCGTTGCAGCTCTCAACGTAAGAACACACAAAATACACAATATACAGTTAATTTGAGAAAGTTATTTTGATACTTACCAAGGTGAAACATAAATATGCTACGTATATTTAATCTTAGCCTATTTGAGTATACTTGAAGCCCTACTAATCATAATACTTAGTGTTATTTTGGAACAACTATTATATTTAAATTGTGATTAAATAGGATTTAAGAACTATTTGAAGCGTATTAAGTATATTTTTTGTGCTAAATTGGAACAACTTAAAGTATACTTAGTAATATTGAAGTACATGACTGTGTATGTGCTAATATGCATGTCGATAGTTCACTTAACTTGTATTTTTATTGTATTTTAAGTATATTTTAAATATATTCGAAATATATTAATATTGTGATTATAGTACACCAAAAGTATACTTTTGGTGTACTATAATCACAATATTAATATAATAATAGTGTGCTAATATTATACCAAAAGTATACTTTTCGTATACTATAATCACATTCTAAATATATAAATATGGTTTTTATTATGTACAAGTACTTACAAAACTGTAATAAATGCAATCACCACTTGGTATCAGCCAGTTCCATTGCGCGCTAATCCCCGCCCACATGGACTCACCCCTTCTGAGTCTCTTGGTCCATGCTGCCACCTGAAGGCGTTGGGAGTATAACACGTGCATTATAAACCTCATCACTGTGGTATTGACATTGTTTTTTGCACTTTAACATTTATTGGACTTGAAATAAATCTGATCATAAATGTAATGTTCCAGTAATTGCAGTGTGTGAATTAAAAACACCATGTTCATTGTGTATTATTAATCTTTAATGGCCATATTTTTAATGCACACCTGTGTCAATGCTGGTGATCATTCAATCTGAAGATACATCATTATAAATGAATCACAATGGATAAAACGAAGAGTAATATTTTAAGTACAATTGTGAGGCTTTCTACTTATAATGTAATATATTTCAGCAGGACATATTGTAACAGTTCAGCTCTGTCTACTTAGGTGCCCTCACTTGACCTCTGCCAGTGACATTACAATCCGGCCGAGGACAAGTGCAAGTGAGGGGACCGAAGTAGACAAGGACTAATGAGGGAATTGGCAACAGGTGAGACGGGCATGAGTACCAGGTGAAGGGAATGAGGGATTGACGAGGTGGGAGTGATCAGAGGCAGGTGAGAGAACAGGTGAAGGGAGCTGGACTAACGAGATGGGAAGCAGGATCTGGAATGACATAATAGTTAGTGAAACAGGCAAACAGGATGAAAAGCGACTAATAAAAGGAAGGTGTGGAGCTGAACTGTTACACATATTGTACTTTACTCAAAGCCATTAAGCTGATTTGCTGAGTATAATTTTACCTGCAAAGCAAATTACAGTTTTCCATAAGAACTAACTGAATCATTACAAGCTGCTAGATTATACAAGTTAACTACACAGTATCAATAATTTACACTCTGATATCTCTATATGCATCGCTGTTACCTTTATTATTTAAGCTAATTTGACTAGATAGTGCTTGCTGAGCTTTGACTTGTTCTGTGATCTTTCACTTGTTTATTATTTCTCAGTGAACATGAAGCACAATAACTGCTGTTTTCAAAATAAAAGTTCCCACTTCCTCTGTGGTTGAGTGCTCAAAGCATCTTCTGCCTTGCCTCCCCTCAGACGGATAGAAGCGGCCGGCTGAAGCTGGAGACGGTGGATGACCTGTTCAACATCCTGCAACTGATGAAGCAGAGGAGGGAGAGAAAGGTTCCCGTCCATAAGAAAAAGCAGCCAGAGCCGGAGAGAGTGGTACGATTATGTTCTTTATTTCAGTGTCTCACCAACATATTACTTTCTTCTCCATCAGCGGAACACACAAATGTGCCTACAGCATAATATTATTACTTATTCTTTTTCTGGAATGAGACAGTTTTTTATATGCTAAATCTGAGGATGACAGTTCATGAATGAAGAGAAAGTTAGAGAAATCTGGTTCAAACATAGATTTAACAATGGGGTACAAACTACCCGAGAGCGAACCCTCTGTGTGAATGACCCTTGACCTTGTAACTGACCCAGGAGCACCGTCCCTTTCCCTCCAGTTGACATGCTTGTTTTTGATTGTTCAGCCGGAGACTGTGGACGATCAGCTGTTCCTGACGGCCGCCATGGAGAACAAGCTGCCGGTGGTGGAGAAGTACCTGGCTGATGGAGGATGCCCCAATGCAGCCGACAACGTGAGTGTCGCTTAGTAATCTGCGTCTAGAAACACGGCAACTTGTCAGAATCTCACAAAAAAACATCCAAATCAACATGTAAAAAAAATTGTATATGTCATTTATTTATAGAACTGCTTTTAAGTGATGTCGTCTTTTTATGCAGTTCTTCGGTTTCCCTCATTTAGTTTGTCTGTTGTTCTTTATTTAGTTTTTGTATTTTTCTATTCCATTTGTTTTGCCTTGATTCTCTGTAGAGCACTTTGTAAACCCTGTTTTAAAGATGCTATATAAATGAAGTTATTATTATTATTATTATCATTATTATTATCATACATTAATGAAATAAATACTTGCCCGTGATAATAATAGTGGGCTTTCAAACTACTACCATTATCAGATGCATGAAGCTCTTTTAGGTGGAGTATTGATTATTAAATTGATAAACTTTTTCTTCCTGTCCAGTTCAAGAGAACCGCGCTGCACAAAGCCTCATTCAAAGGGCACGTGGAGGTCATGAAAAGACTCCTGGAGGCCGGAGCGTCCATCCAGAAAAAGGACAAGGTGAGGGATATATGTAACGCCCACAAACACACAAACACACAGTGTTGGAGCTATTTATTGGATCGTACTATATAGGAATTTTAATTAGAAGTAGTATTGTTTAATGATTCAGGTTGTTTACTTATTTAGGTTGGATATTTTGATATATTAGAATATATTTTTCTTTTGATAGTTTTTAGTTTAGTTGAATTCATTGTTGTTGTTGTTTAGATATATGTAGTCTTTTGAATTGGGTAACACTGTGGGCCCCTGTGGTTATATGTAGGAGTAGGCAGATACAGGACCAGCATGCAACTGGGTAGGAGAGGCAGCGCTAGGAGTTCCTTTGTTCTTTTGTTTGTCTGCTTGTTTTGTTAAGTTAAATAATTAAACTGAGAAATGGAATCCTGAATGGACAATGGTGCTTCAGTGGCAATTTGATTTATATATTTATTTGATTTAATGGGCAAATGGCCACTAAACATAGCGTCAGTCTAACAGTTCTGTGTGTGTGTGTGTGTGTGTGTGTGTGTGTGTGTGTGTGTGTGTGTGTGTGTGTGTGTGTGTGTGTGTGTGTGTGTGTGTGTGTGTGTGTGTGTGTGTGTGTGTGTGTGTGTGTGTGTGTGTGTGTGTGTGTGTGTGTGTGTGTGTGTCTGTGTCTGTGTCTTAGCTGGACGCCACGGCAGTCCACTGGGCCTGCAGAGGAGGCAGCCTGCCGGCCCTGCAGCTCCTCCTCGACCAGGGAGCCAAGTTCACCGACAGAGACAAGGTTGGTACACAGTTACGGATCTTTGGCTCTACCTGCTGGTGGAAATGAAGAAGACACCCATGTGTTCGATGATTTCTGTACATATCTCCATTACATATTGGAAGAGTATTAATGAAACCTAAACTCTTTCCTCAGTTGCACAGCACTCCTCTTCACGTGGCCGTGCGGACGGGACACTGCGAGTGCGCCGAGCATCTCATCCAATGTGGAGCAGACGTCAACGCCAAAGACAGAGTAAGGACTCTTGACACGACACAGAGGTCACAGCGAAAAATTCAATGTACAGCTGTATATAACACTCTGTTCTGTTTCCTCCCACCACTGAAGGATGGAGACACGCCCATGCACGATGCTGTGAGAATAAACAGATTCAAGATGATCAAGCTGTTGATGATGTACGGGGCCGGTCTCAACACCAAGAACTGTGTAAGTTTAGAGAAATTTAGCATATCTTTCTTAATCCCACCTCAAAAATAATCAAGAGATGATATTTTTCGATTCTGGCATGAAAAGCAACATATTTAGGCACTTACTCCAGTGCAAACTGGGCCTGTTCGCCTTTAAAGACTCTTAGCATTTACATTCCATCGATGGTCCCCTGACTCTGATGGTTGAAGGTCTTCCAGCCTTCAGGAGGAATCTGATCTGCTGTCGACCAAAAGAACACACGCCACAGTTGTCCTGCGTGAGCTGTAGAGTAGAAATATATAAAGCAGGCCGAATACAGCCCCCCTCCACATTTGGCTCGGCACCCTGAACAATACCAGAGACACATTATGATTTTTTTTTTCAGTCTGGCCATGCAAATCCTAGACTAGCCGCTGTCAAATAGAACGGAATAATGGCGAAAAGGTTAGGTAAGAGAACAATTGAAAGGGTTATTCATATTTGGTTATGTGAGGCTTTCTGGAAAACAATAATTTTTTACATTTAGGCACCCCAGCGATCGTCACACTTTTTCGGTTACAAACTGACCCCATCAGAGAAGGGAAAAGTTATGTGGCCCTCACAGGAAAAAGTTTGGGGACCCCTGGTATAGAGTGTATATAAGGATGTTTACAATATATACAATGAAATAGCCGACCAGGACATATTACATTTAAGAAATTAAATAATAAAGAAAAATGTAAAATAAAAATGATAAAGAATTATTTACAATTATTTAAAAATACAAATAAATAAATAAATGAAAATAAATCAAATCAAAGTGTAGACAGTGTATCTAAGTGAAAATAAAGTGAAAGCGGTGCAAGTTTTATTGATGTTGTTCAATTTGAGGAGGACCACCCTCTCCACCACCTACTACAGGGACAGAGGAGTACTTTCTCCAAACGTCTCCTCACGCTCCGCTGCCACAAGGACAGATACAGGAGAACATTCCTGCCGACGGCTATTAGGCTCTATAACAGATCACCTCTTGCCAGATCCTAGTGCAATAACTGTAATAATAACATAATAATTATCACTGTACACATTCATATTTACACTATGTTGATCTGCACTTCACACATTTCATTTACACTACACACATACACACACTTTGCATTTTGCACACTGTCTATATTTAATTTAATTTTACACTGGTCATTATCATTAGTATTATATTTGTGTATGCATATATGTTGTGTAAATATATATATATACATATATATTTTATTTGGTATTTTATATTTTACTTTGTATACTTTGCACAGTCATTGTATTATATTTGTTTGTGTGTCTGTATATATATATACATATATGTTTCATTTTATTTATATACATATATATACTTCATTTTGTATTTTATATTGTACTTATATACATCTATATCTTCATCCCTGTTTTTTATATTTATATTGTATTCTCGTGTGTTTAGTTTATTGGTGCTGCTACTGTGACGATAAATTTCCCCCTGGGGATTAATAAAGTATATATCTATCTATCTATCTATCATCTGGCCAGAGGTGATTTATTATACAGTCTAATAGCAGTTGGCAGGAATCCTGTAACTTTCCACGTGAAGCTGTCCCTGCAGCACACGATACAAACAAGCTACAGGTGTGACAGTTGTCACAAAGCCAGCATCCCAGTTTTTAATTTGAAGTCCCGTGTGTTTTGTTTCTCCCGTGCAGGACGGTAAAACTCCCCTGGAGACACTGAATTCGTGGCAGAACGGAGCCAAGAGCCTCCTGTGCAACTTCAGCCAGTAGAAGTCAACACATTCCACCAAGAGCAGGATTTCAACATGCGACTCAGTCTCAGGATATGTTGGTTGGGCTTGACAGGGAAACATTTAAAGTCCATTCTGGTATATTTCCACACAAAAACGGGTCTATCCAGTGAGGCTGCGAGTGTGCGGTTGAATCATATTCGAGCAGTGCCACGCGTTCAGGCATACGCCGAGGCCCTCAGGACGTCACCGCATTATTATCTGAAGTTAGTAAAACTAATGGGAAATATCTCAACTAAGTCCCTACTTACTGCTCATCGTACAGCCACTCGGGCAGCAGGAACCTGAAGAACAATGTGAAGTGTAACCAGGTGGTTAATAATGTGATGATTAGCAGCGATCGATGAACTGTTTGCCACATATTGCTGGACAATGTCTCGGCTGTGAAGATGTGTTCTTCTTCTTTTCTAAATGTTCACTTTAAGCTGAGTTGAAGTCGGCGACGCTGCAATGAGAAGATGATGTATTTATTATTGATTAATGACAACTGAGCGATCAACAACAACCAAGTGACTGTCTAGAGTTGTAGTGTAGTTTGAGTGTTTGAAACATGTTCAGGGTTAGATTTGAACTAATTATATACACTTTATTTATTTATTTGTATTTATTAACTAATGGGAACTGGGAGGTAGTGTTTTTTTTTCTCCAGATGTACAACACCTGGTTCACACTTTCCTCCCAGTTCCATTAGATCAACAGTTTGTGGATCAATCCAAGTGTAACACGGAAGTTATTTATTTGTATAAAATGACTCCATCTTAGTGTGAAACGTAAAAGAAATGGGAGGAACTAAGCCTTGCCTTATACTGGCAGGTTGTGTGTGTTATACTTCAACATTCAGAGGAATTTAACCAAGTTTGTTGGTCTTGTGAATTTTAAGATTGAGAGATGAGAAGAAAGTTTTGGGCACAGAATGAGAAGAGCCTCTCCACTTCCACTTGCTTTATTGAAAATGGTGATTAGCAGTTATACAGTACATTTTTTTTCTTTTTCTTTTTTCTTCACGAGACACATACGCAATACGAAAATACATGGAGCGACATCATAAGAAATCTGTGAGTTAAAGAAACGTACTGCTGAGCACATGAAGCCCAGTCAAGTTATGTTGACTCATCTTCATCTTCAACTTTTGTTCCTCATCAAATTGAAAACATAGGAATCATCAACCCTCTTCCTCAGTCCACAACGTTGATTGGACATTTGTTTGGAAGTTTAGTTCAGACTACCTTCAGAAACAAGTTTATCTTGTTTAGAGTTTCCCAGTTTCTTCTACTGGAGTTCAATTTGAGCATCTGGGGCCTCGTCACCTTATCGAAGGTCACCTGGGGATACAAACAATTCAACTTGCACGAGCGGACATTCCAGCTGCTGGCCCATTTTGACGCGCACACACACACACACACACACACAGAGAGAGTGCAGGAGGGAAGTAGACGAAAAGTCAGAGTTGGTTCAGGGGATGTTTGACCAGTGTTTATGGGGATAGAGCAGGTCTTAATATATGGCTGGAAATAAGATACATTTTGTATTGCCAAAGATATATGTGCATTTTGCCTTGTATTTGTCGATTGTTTGATTAAAACTTGTTTTGAACTTAAGATGTCTTTATTGAGAGAGAGTGAGAGAGAGAGCGCGCACACAACCGGGAGGTTTGATGTAGGAATTAGTAATGTGTGCTCTTGTGTGATTCCATATTGATTTAGAGTGAGAGAGCAAATTTAAGAGGCTGAGCCACAATTAGTTCTTAACACACGAATGCTAAGTATTTTGCGTGTCACTCTGAGCAACTTTATTTTTTTCCAAGATGAAATTATGTTTAAAAAAACTCATCATTAAGTTTTTTGACAAACATTGTGTTTAGGCTTAATATCCCAACATACAATTAGGCCTATAAGTTTAAGCAACAAAACCACGTAATTGTGTTTGGTTTCATGTCACATTGTCTTTCTTTCTCGCAACCCCCATGCAGCGCCTCCTCAGACGCTGGTAGCCTGCTGGGTAACGGGATGATTTACACGGCTAATAATAAGTCGTAAACTATAAATATATTTCCAGAGAAGGAATTCTGCATGTGGACTATTTATATATACCTGACCCATGATACACACACAAACACACACACACACACACACACACACACACATTGAATATAATGATAGTGTCATCTTGACATTCTCATTGAGACAGCTGACAACATGAGTGAAGGATATGAGGTGTGAGTTGGAGAAGGAGTGGCAGCTGAAATAGGCACAAGGGACTTTATTTTGATGAGCCGCACTTTTTTTTATAATTTAGTCTCGCGGTTGGTGCCGAGCGGTCGTTAATTTTGTATATGTTCTGCTTGTGACCGTGCCGTGAAGCAGTCAGCAAAAGGCCCGTGACAGCGCTCACATAGCTGAATACAAAAGTTGTTGTTGCTTTCCAAGCGAGTTCAGACCTTCAAGGGTCAGCGTGCTGCTGCTGGCAGAGAATAGACCGCAGCATATACGGAGTTGTTGTGTTGATGAGTTCCAATCAAATGAAACTAGGACAATGTACACATGCATGGTATGTTTTAACATCTAACGTGTTTTTTTATGTTAAAAAACCCACTGTGAAGGTTAATGCTTGGTGCAATACCTTTTCCATGTTTGTAGGCCTACACTCAGAAAAAATAAGGTGCCATCTGGAACCAAAAAGGTTCTTCAGAGTGATGCCATAGAAGATATAAAGGTGCCTCAAACGAAAAAATGGTTCTCCAGTAGGTAATAGTTCTTCGTAGAACCTCAACGCCTTTTAAAGAACCATTTAGAACCTTTATTTGTCTGTGTGTTTATAAAGAGAGGTCACAACTAGTCCCAAACTGATTTAACGCAGTCATATTGACAAAGTTATTTTCATTGACACTGCTTCTGTCTCTATTCTCAGACAACAGAACAAGTCTGCAGTTTATTTCCGCAGCGTGTCACCAAGCTGCTGCGCTGTGAATCCAATTATTGTGTCTGAACACAACATCATCAGGCACGCGAAAGAGAAAACTGGCAGTGAGATCCCTTAAAACGAGTGATCACAGAGAAGGTGAGTGGGACTGTTGTCATTTTGAAAAGGTTCTGCTGGAGAACAGAAGCACAGAAGCCCCAAGAACAGAATTCCCAAGAACAGAATCCCCAAGAACAGAATCCCCAAGAACAGGGATTCCCAAAGTGTGGTGCGCTGAAAAAAAACTCTCGGCTATTTAATGTTTGAATGCAGGGGTGCTCAATACGTCGATCGTGGTCGCCGCAGAGCTCGACGTGCCCCCCCCCCCCCCCCCCGTCACTCTTCTCGGCTCGATGCCGGCGCGCGTCACGCTCAGCCGTGATGCGCGCATAGGTGAGCACACTCTCACTAGCACCCCCCCCCCCCCCCCCCCGTCAACAACTCTTGCATTCTGTTGCGTTTTTCTTTATTACGTTGTGGGGGATTGGGGGTGCGTGAACCCGGTCGGGATGTAGAAGGGGGTGCGTGGTCTAAAAAGTTTGGGAACCCCTGCCCTAGAACATGTTTACGGTGCGCTTCATTTTCAACCGGCGCATCTTTTCTCACCTTTACGGCGCTCGTGTAGCGGTCCAGGAATCCCTGCTCCCTGGATGCCAGGCACTCCGTCAACCAATTTGGCATCGGGACAGAAGGGAGAGAGAAAGAGAGAACTGACGGAAGAGTACGTGAGTCAGACGTTATTTCATATTCGCGCTCGATAAAGAGAAATGTGGACAGTGAGACCAGAGCCTTTAACTAATAGACTCTCATGTGTTTGTTATTGATATGGACAGTTCGAACCCACTATGCCTCATATGTGCAGAGAGCGCTGCAATTATTTAAAGACGCAATGTTAAGCGCCGTCCACGAGGCAATTAAAGCACTAATAAAGTTGAGCAAACGTTAATAACGAAGGCACAGAAAAATGAAGTTGATAAAAACGCAAACAATTATCAGATTCCTATAATTCACTGCCAGGCATGATGTTAATGGAGAGGGAATAGAGCTGAAACAAGGGCTTTTAATAACCACAGATAAAGTCCCTACAAAAACATTTCTCTTTTTAGAAGATGAGAATAATATGGATATCGTGGCACAATTCTGTTCAATTTTTTTTTCTGAGATTTAGTAGCCTACTCAATGTTAACATTTTACAAAAGCTGTTTCATATGTATTTTTGTTGTTGTTTACAATGCAGCCCTCATGTACCCGCAGTGCTGCTGCTAGCCATGTTGGTGCATAACTCCTTCATGATGCCCCCCCCCTGAGATAGGAAAGTGTGTGTGTGGGGAAGGGGGGGGGGGCACCATCGTAACTTTTTTTTGTTGCAATTAAATATATCTATTGTTCTGCCTGTTTTGTGATATACATGCCTAAAAGATGCCTAATATTTCTATACTGAAATAATATCGGCATTGAGAGAAGCACCTTGATTTATTATTTCAGTATGTATTATTTTATAATTTATCCAGTGCAATTTGAAATCTGACAATAAATAATGTTTAGACATGATTTAATAGAACTTTTGTTATTTCATTTAATTGAATGCCCCTGATGTAGAAGATAATTTCCTGATGATTCTTGATATTAGAGAAGCAAAATGATTCAAAAACAGCTAATCTTTGGAATTTCTTGCAAAAATCCATTTTTCCTGTTAATCTAGTTGTTTGGTCTGCACCATATTTGTATCGGCAGCTTTCCAAAGGAGAGTGTAAGCAACTGACAACCATCCCACCCAACTCGAAGGGTTGTTAAAGCAGTTTAGAGGTTTCGAGGGCGCAGTCGCCAAACCAAAAGGCAATGAGTATGCTGGTAAATTCATTTTAATCTGTGACAACCTGACTCTATCAAACTCCGTCAGGTTCAACATGGCTGTCAGTATCCCAGGAGTAATGGCAATGGTTGTATTCTACCTGCTGATCTTTGGAGTCGGCATCTGGGCCTCTTTCAAGTCCAAAAAGGAAAGGAAAAAAAGTCAGGTTGATAGCATGGAGACGGCCCTGCTGGGAAACCGAAGCATCAGTAGAGTTGTGGGGATCTTCACCACTGCAGGTGAGTTCACCTTATATTGCAGCCCAATATCATGACATCATGACATATGGACAAGAATTGTAAATTGTTGTTGTGTGTGTTCAGCACAAAAACTAAGAAAATGCAAAGTCAATATACAGGTGCATCTCTACCTGTGAGGCTAGACTACTGACGACTTGGGTCCTGGCTAAGTATCTTCTTTAAATAAGTTTTATCTGCTAAGCCACTTTTGTATTTGTTGTATTGACGCTGCTAGATTGTTAGACTGTACGGTCTTAGGAATCAACTTTGGCAGACAGTTGATTCTTGTACACCTGAATATCCAGTGATTAGGGGGTAGATTAGCTGTTGTTGTGAGGCCATTTGGTTTCAATTAGCGGACATTTGAATACCGACCGGCTAGTGGAGTGTCCGATCACGGCTGGAGCTTATTATCGTCAACTCGGGTGCACAACCGAGTAGGGTCTTTAGCGTCAGCGGAAACTCGTCGTATGAAGACTCGGAGGATAAAGACCTCGGAGTCTTTCATTGGAGTCTTCGGGGGTGGTGGGTATAACACTGCTTTGTGAATATGTGTTTACTTCAACTCATACTATAGGCCTCAGACTCGTTCTTACATGTACCGAAATTCCTCCTCTTCTCTCTGTACACTAATTCTCTCGGTTCTGTCATTCGTTCGCATGGCTTTTCCTACCATAGCTATGCTGATGACACCCAACTGATACCTTTGTTTCCCCAATCTGAAGCACAGGTAGCGGCACAAATCTCTGCCTGTCTGACTGACATCTCTCAGTGAATGTCTGCACACCACCTGAAAATCAACCCTGAAAAAACTGAGCTACTTTTCCTTCTAGTGAAAGGCTCTCCCAACCACGACTTGACTACCCACAACCTGACTACCACCTTCAACAACTCTGTGTTAGCCCTTACGCTGACTGCCAGGAACCTCGGGGTGACACTCGACAGTCAACTCTCGCTGACTGCCGACATCACTGCGACAACACGTTCCTGTAGGTACATGCTGCACAACATCAGGAGAATACGGCACAGGTTTTGTTCCAGGCGCTGGTTATTTAATGCCTCGACTACTGTAACTCCCTCCTGGCAGGTCTACCTGCTAAGGCCATCCGACCTCTGCAGCTCATCCAGAATGCAGCAGCTCGACTGGTCTTCAGCCTCCCGAAAGTCACCCACACCACTCCGCTCCTCCGCTCCCTCCACTGGTTACCGGTGGCTGCCCGCATCCGCTTCAAAACATTGGTTCTTGCGTACCGTGTTGCAAACGGATCGGGCCGCGTCTACATCCGGGATATGGTCAAGCCGTACACCCCAGCATGTTCACTCTGCTCGGCAACAGCCAACCGACTTGTGACACCGTCCCTTCTAGCTAATCACTCGACAAAATCCAGACTGTTTGCTGTTCTGGCTCCTCGGTGGTGGAACGAGCTCCCCACTGACATCAGGACAGCAGAAAGTCTCTACATCTTCTGTTGGCAATTGAAAAAAAACATCTTTCCGACTATATCTGGAATAAAAACAGATTAGCACTTCAGTGGCACTTGATTGGCACTTACTTATGGTACTTTTGTAGTTTGACTTGATTGAAGAAATGTTACGTTCTGGATTCTTGTTGTTCTGAGTTTGTACACATGGTTGAATGCACTTATTGTAAGTCGCTTTGGATAAAAGCGTCTGCAAAATGACATGTAATGTAATGTAATCCTTTTTCGTGGAGGGCAGACAATTTAAATGCATCAGTGTGGCGAAAAAAGACGTGACTTCCAAATTCTAAATCAGACTGATAAAAGGTTGTCTTTAAAAGTATTAAAACACATTTTTGTGTCAAATGTAATGTTAGCTAATACCATTTGAATACGGTTGACCTCAAGAGGGAACACAGCATGCCTCGAAGACATTTCTTTTGTTCATTGATTTGAATCTTGTTCCCTCTTGTCAGTTTGCCAGAAGGTGATGGCAATGAAATAATTTGATTATAATCAATATTCCTCTATCCTGTCATCAACATTTTTTTGTCAAGCAGACCTGCGTGTTGTCTGTGTGTCTGTGTGTGTGTCTATGTGTTTGTGTGTTCTCATATGTTTTTGTTCCCTTATCAGCGACGTGGATTGGAGGTGGCTTCATTGTTGGAACATCAGAAATGGTGTACGACCCCTCTATGGGCCTTGTCTGGGTTTCCAGCTATATTTTAGGAGAAGTACTAAGTTTGATTATTGGTAAGTCTGTTCTCAATCACTAATGTGTAGTGTGTTATATTTGTTTTGCCAGACACAACTGACAACTGTGTTATGTGTCAGACTTCAACCCCTCACTGTATACATTCACGCCTACATGTCACTTTTTGGCACGCGCATTTCCGTTGCAGATTAAGGTCTTCCTAACGAATGGAATCACAGATAATTTCTGGAATTCGGAAACTTTGCAAAATTGCCACTGAATGTATTTTATTTGAGTAAGTTTTTCTTTATGTTCTCTACAGTCTTGTTTGTTTAGAACTGTTAGTCCATTCCCAAAATGTTAACGTTCATAATAGCGTGCAGAGGTATTCTACAAAAAATGATGAACGCCAGCGTTGCATTGTGGTGAGATGGTACCAGGGTGACCACCGCCGTCTCACGGTAAGTGGGTTCTGCATGTTCTCCGTATGGGTTACTGAAAAATGGTCCTTGTTTCATTAATTAGGTGGTCTGTTCTTTGCTGGGCCAATGAGAGAAAGAAGATATTTGACCATGATGGATCCTTTCCACATCAAGTATGGAAAAGTACCAATGACTCTTTTTGCTGTGGCCACACTGGTGACGGACATTTTGTGGGTGACATCAACGCTGGTTAGTTTAGGTATGTAAGCCATGACAGTTTAAATAAGATAACATTTTGAAAAATGAGATGTACACACGTGTTGCATATATGACAGAAGTAATCCCAATCTAAAGGAAATGGCACTGTCGTTTCTTGCGTATGCAAGGATACACTTGCAAATTAATGTAATTTTTACAACAATGAATGATTGCCAGCTGTGTTTTCACAGGTTCAACCATGAGTGTGATTTTGGATTTACCATTCACCATATGCATCTGGATCTCTGCAGTGGTGGCTATCATCTACACGCTAATGGGGGGTCTCTACTCTGTGGCCTACACAGATGTCATACAGCTTATTCTTATGTTCATCAGCTTGGTACGTTTTCCCACTTCCTGGTTTTCTAAAGACAGGTTTTGCTGGTTTAGTTTGATGGCTTTTCACATAAAATGGGTGATGGGGGTTGACTGACAAACAGGTATCAGCATGCTAGAGGATTCCTGCTTCTGTGGCCAATGAAGCTCAAATATAAAAATGTATGTTAAGCACAGTTTGTTCGCTTATTATCATTTGTTTAGTTCATATAACCAAAGCACAAAGTCAGAGAAAGATCAGGTCTTTTCAAAAACAAAAACGTAAAGACAGTGTATTGTCAGTGTCAACTTCTTCTATTCATTTGAATTCGGAGCCTATACTATGAACAATTCTAGACTGAAAACAGTCATATTTGTGTTGCTAACAAAGGCTGTGGTCTCGTCATTAGAAGCATCAGATGCCATTTCTCTACAGTTCTTGATCTCCTTGTGGGTGCCTCAGTATTATGACGCTTGTCTCTGCAGTGGTTCTGTGTCCCCTTTGTCCTGATGAGCCCCTCCTCCATCGATATCACTCAGACGGCCCTGAACAATACTTTTCAGGCACCCTGGCTGGGTAAACTAGAAGCAGACAAAGCTTGGAGATGGATCGACATTGTATGTGTTATGGTAAGTAGAAGATCGCATTATTGTTCATAAAAAAAATACTCCAAAAATTGCAGAGCCATAACCTTTATGTCTCAGCCTTATCCAAAGTGTTGCACTCCTATCCACTCAATTTGGAAAAATGTTGTGATTTCTATGGTGTGTAATATTGATATTTTCTTTGAAGGCTCTGGGTTGCCTGGGCTATCAGGAGTTCCATCAGAGAACGTTGTCTGCTAATTCCTCAGCAACGGCTCAAATCAACTGTTTTGCTGCTGCTGCAGTTCTTCTTATTTTTGCAATTCCCCCTGTCCTGATTGGTGCAACGGCCGCATCAACTGGTAATTTTTATTCCCATTCAAATCTCTTTTTTTCGTACGCTTAAAACATGCAACTTCCCTTTAAACCACTTGATGTGTCTCAACTTGTGTACTGTGTGTATCTGTCCATGCCTTAGACTGGAATCTGACTTCTTATGGTTCTCCATCTCCATTTGAACGCGGGGAGACAACTCTTGTAATGCCCATTGTCTTGCACCATCTCACTCCGACCTATGTCTCCATTGTCGGCATTGGATGTGTCGCTACCGCGGTGATGTCATCGACTGATTCTGGCTTGCTTGCTGCAGCTTCCATCTTCACCTCCAACATCTATAAGAGCCTCCTGAGGACCCAGGTCACAACCTTGAAGTTGTTCTTATAATCGACTGGCTTTGGCAAGAGTTAGATTGACAGATGGTTCTTCCAATCCCCTGCCCACTATTGTGTTAAATTTCCTGCCCTTTCAACAGTTTTCGATGATGGATCCTCAGATGGTTCTGTGTAGGATAAGTAACTCATCATGCCATCTTTTCTCTATTTCTCCTATCCTAGGCTTCAGAGAGAGAGATCCAGTGGGTGATTCGTGGCTGTGTGGTGGTAGCAGGCGTGATCAGCACATCTCTCACCAGTCTCGAAAACAACATATATGTGTTATGGTTTCTTAGCACATTGATAACCTACATTGTTATCTTCCCTCAACTAGTCTGTGTTCTCTTCTTCAAAATCTCCAACGGTTATGGGGCTGTTATGGGCATGCTGGTGGGTCTGCTGTTAAGACTGTTGAGTGGAGAGCCGATGATTGGGCTACCGCCCATCATCCATTTCCCAGCATGCACCCTAGAAGACGGTGTTTATGTCCAACGCTCTCCAGTGAACACCATCTGCATGGTGTCCGTCGTGGCCGCCAACCTTTTGTTTTCGTACTTGTTTTCTCTGCTCATCCAGAAAAACTTGCTTCCAGAGAAATGGGATACGTTGAACATTCAATGCAAACAGTTGCCAAAACAGCAGACGCCAACAAAGGCCGTAAAAGACACCATCATATGAGACAATGATGGGTAAGAGCCTATGATGAGTCCAGGGTATTAAAAAAAGGCAAAACCTCCCTGGCCACGGAGGCTATCAAAGGCCTTTTTTCATGACCTTTGATAGTAAAGAAGTCGTCAGGAGAGAGAGAGAGCGAGATAGATATACAACAGTGTTTGCCAGCTGGAATCGGTTTTTGTTTTTTCTCTCTTCATTGTTGTCTGATATTTTTCTGAAAAAATAAATATACTCCCAAAGTCTAAATTGGGTGAGATGTCACTTCTGGTCAAATAAACTGGTTCTCCAGCACATCCCAAACAACATCCCAGCTAGTCTACACTCTCACCTGTTTGCAAAGAGAGCCAACAGATCGGGCAAGAAACATCTTCACTGCCCTCCAATCTGAATGCTGTGTGTCGATTTCAGCGTAGCATTCAACACAATCTACACGATGCCACTCATTGGGAAAGCAATGCACTCTGGGATTGAGTACCAACACATGCAACCGTTTATTACAATTCCTCTCCAACAAACAATAAACCCCAGGGAGTTGGGATTAGCAGGCATACTTTATCCCCCCCCCCCCCCTCCCCCTAGGGCTGAGTGCCCCTCCTCCTCATCTCCCATCTGGAGATCCTGGTCTGCAAGCCCAGTCAAGAAGAGAACTGTCAAGATGTTGCCAGATGATACCGTCATCGGCCTCAAATTGAGACTTAATCAAGAGAGGAAATCAACCATCTTGCAAGGTGGTGCTCAGAGATCCTTCTACTGCTAAATATCGGTGATCGGATGAGGATATTACTCAGCCACAAGCTATCCATCCTGAGGTAACTATGTATTCCTTCCATTGACTCCATGATGTCTTCAGCTGGAGACAAAACAAGCACATTGTGTGAGTTCTGTCAATAAGATAACTGTGAACTTTTTAACTCTGTATTTCTTTAAGGGAGATTATATCTTATATGCAACATGATAAATAAGTAGGGGGCAGGAACAGCATAATATTGTGAGATCACTTTGAAATTAACCCGAAAGAAAAGCACACATGTTTAAAGTGTCTCTTAAAGATTAATATGTGGTGGAATGTTGAGTTTCGTTTTGCCCTAGACTCAATATAGCCTACTAAAATGTGGGGCAAGGTTGGAAGAGCCGACGTAGGACTGTGCACGCGCTCATACCGGCCATGCGCAGTTGCGCACAGGGTCTGAAGTTGAGAATATTTTAACTTTTAACCACGCCTGAAAAACGCAAGAAAACCGCGCCGCGTGGCATTTAAAAGGCGCGTCTGAAAGTCGCGCCGTAGGCCTACCCAGTGGCGTCCCTAGGCTAAAAAACCCGGGGCTAAAGCCCCGAATGTTTTCAACCAAAAAAAAAAAAGATTTGGTACACAAGTGGTTAACACCTCCAGGTCGCACGTGACGTCATTCACCCAAAACAGCGGAGTCAGACTGGCAGCAGGCGCACGTAACAGCAAGCTGCTGTCTGAGAGTGTTTCTATGTCTACACATTTCGCTGCTCCACTCTTCTGGGCTAAGCCCAGCGCCGCCGCTCCCATAACCCACATCGCTCTGCCGTGATACGCGCCGACACATCCGCGCACACAGGTGAGCACACTCTCACTCGAAAAACTCACTAGCACCCAGGTAATTAAAGGTAATTTAACTCACCCTGTCTTGAGAAGAAGAAGAAAGGTGTATCAATCGAATTGAATTGTACAAAGGGGAATCTGTAAATAACTAACCGATTTAATCTGTATTTAGTTGTGCATCATGTGGACTCTAAATAGAATCAACAATTTAGCAAGTGAATGAGCACATTTACGTTCAAGTTCAGTCAAGTTGACACTTGGAAAGTTTTGGCAGATTTTTGTAAGAATTTTCATAGCACTTGTCCCGCTGTAACTTCCTATAATAACCATTACGGGTGAAAGTGTGAAACATCTTCTCAGCCAAGTGTCAACATTCTTGCCTTAAATTAAATTATGGGGTTAACTGCCAGCTATTGAATTTTTTATTATTAATTTTTAACTATCTACTGACTCTGTAGCACTCTGAGCTTTTCTTTTAATGAATAGTGCTTTTATAAATAAAATACATTATTATTATTCTAATAATATTTTTTATTATAATAATACTAATAATTATTATAATAATGATAATGATAATAATTATTATTATTATTATGTCCCCACGATAATTGAAGAGATCTTTCATCAGACTTTGTTTGTCTAACCAAACTGAACACCCCCCCCCCCTCCCCCCTCCTCCTCGTCAACCAGTGATACTGGTTCCACCAGGTCTTCAGGGTGAACATGTCTGTCAACATTCCCGGAGTGATAGCCATGCTGTTCTTCTACCTGCTGGTGCTCGGAGTCGGCATCTGGGCTTCCATCAAGTCCAAGAAGGAGGAGAACAAAAGTGCGGCCGACAAAATAGAGATGGCGCTGCTGGGAAACCGAAGCATAACGAAGGTGGTGGGGATCTTCACAATGACAGGTGCAGCATTACATCCTGTCGGACACATCCCACTGATGCTAAAGTGACCGCAACAGGTATATGTCAGGCGGCACTTTGACAGGCTACAGTTAAATTATTTGGAACAAAATAAGATTTCCCCGACACAGACAATAGAGATTAGTAATTGGTAGTAAGTAGAAACCTATTCACGACTCATTTGCAACCGCAAACACGTTTTGCAATTTCTATTGCAAATAACAGAATTGTGACACTCAATATATGCATATACATTCATAAACATTTCTCTGTACTTTACTCTACACTTGTTTTTCCTGTGAAGTAATCTCTGTGCTTGTCCATCCTGTAGCCACTTGGGTTGGAGGCTGCCTGATCATGGGCGTAACCGAGATGATATACACCCCCTCTATGGGACTAACGTCAGCGTTAGTCTTCTTATCAGCTTTATCTTTTTCGTTGATTTTAGGTAAGTATTTTAAGAATGACAATCTATTACAATTAAGGCTTTCTTGTTGCTCCTCTGTACTTTTGGGCCCACATAGTCTTTCTCTGGATGAATTAGTTAACTTCCTCATCTCTACTGTTTAAAAAATACCTCAGGAACGAATGAAATGATGATCCTGTATAATAAATTAGAGATGTTTGTGACATGTATTCATCTTATAACTATCATTTTACAGCCGTCTCTTTTGTAATGACTGCATGTAATCATCACGTGATCCCGTGGGCATCTTTAAGAGAGCCACTGCCACAGAACTAGTACCAGCATTGATTCAGGAGCCTTTTTTAAGTAAATCTATGATGTGTAAGGACCAGGGTTAAAGTGACCGACAGGGATAGCTGTGTTAGCATCACTTCCTCTGAAAGGAAGGTGAGCCTAGCTAGCAACGCTGAAAGTCCCACATAGCTTCCCTTGACTTGAGCCTTGTGTCCTTTTTTGACGAGGCCTGCTTAATCTGCCTCTTACTGAAAGCAGATGTAAATGCAAGGGTCCTCATCAGATGTTTATGTCATGTTCAAACAGATTGGATGTTCATTTAAAGACAAAACACTGCATGCAAATATCAGGCAGTTGATGTACGTTTTTGTTGTTTTGAACATGTGCATCGTCCATTTGCTGAATCTCTCCGTCTGTTTCATTTTGCAGGTGGCCTTGTGTTCATCAAGCCAATGAGAGACAAAAGATATGTAACCATGTTGGACCCTTTCCAGATCAAGTATGGAAAAGCATTCGCAGCCGTTCAGTCACTGGGTGCACTCCTAAGCGATATTTTGTGGTTGGCTGGAACACTTATAAGCTTAGGTACGGTATATAAGCACTTTAGCAATACAACGTCTTTATAGTTTCCATTTCACCAATCAGAGTTGTAGTCAAGACCAGCTGAATCGAGTCCAAGTGAAGCATGAGTCTAAATCCAGGGTTGCAAGACACCATGGTCATAAAAAGGCGTGAACTACATGAAAGGGATAGTCCAGGTGTTTTGAAGTTGTACGAGGTACTCGTCCACACTAGAGTGTGTTTTCTAAGCAATGTACAGCTGTGAACAAGGGCAAAAAAAACACATTGTCAAAAACAGTATAGATAGGTTTCACCCTAGTATACCCTTGAACTGATATATTTTTATAGGCAGGTCTTCCTTTCATGTGAATGAAATACATTAAGCGTCTGCTTCTCCAAACTGGGGGAGCACCAACCGCCGTCTACTGTTGGTGCTACACTGACTCTAGAGAAGTACCTCATACAAAGCCACTTCAAAATACCCAAACTATTATTGTGATCATACCTTCTAACATTGTGTAAGCACAATCACATTTAGGGTTAGGCTTAGGACAACAATGGTGGCTGTCGCTTGTTGGGTAGAGAAGGTTGTCCTGTCACCACAAGGTTTGTGGTTCGATCCCCGGCTCCAACTTTATGTGACGTCAAATGTCACGTTCGTTTATGATGAGTTTTAATCAAGCTGTCCCCAATAATGTGACCCATGACATTTTACTGCAACGGTATGTTTGTCGCTGTTTAAGAAAACATCCCGATTATGAGGTATTGGGCTCGGCGTGTGAAATGAAATCTGTGTGATATCTTCTCAATTTCCAACGGCAGGTGTCTGTGTGTGTTACAGGTGCCACCATGAATGTGATTTTGGATTTGCCTTACTCTGTGAGCATCTGGATCTCCGCTACCGTGGTGATTCTCTACACCCTGCTGGGCGGTTTCTACTCTGTGGCATACACGGACATCATCCAGGTCCTGCTCATATTCATCACCATGGTGAGGAGGCTGTACTTTTAATGTGTGACAACATATTCCAATAAAACGACACCTATTGTAGACTAACTCTGGCCTGTAGAAATATTGATGAGCTTGCCAAAGATCCTTTCTGGGCTAGTTGGCATTGGGAGGCATGTGTGCCCTAGTCGATGTGTCCTTGAGCAAGACACTTAACCCTGAACTGCTCCCAGTAGCTGTGTCTTCGGTGTGTGAGATTGTAAGTCGCTTTGGATAAAAGCTTCAGCTAAATGAAATGTAATGTAATGTTTACCTGTTATATCGACATTAGACGTTTGTGTTTGTCTTAAGGAGGAAGGACCTGTAACCTGTGGCTCTATTTTAATAATTTTAACCAAAGTCCACGGACCAGGCACCACGTTCGGCTACGGAGCTCAATTCTTGTGGGAAAAAAATAGTTCAGTTTTTACTGATATTTCAACATAAATCAAGTAACACACACACATATATGTATAATGAAAAATAAACTTGGTCAAAGTGGGCAGTCATCCATATAGATCAAATTTGTGGGTAGCTTGCCATCTGATAGCAAGTTGCAATCGTGCTGCACTCACCGCTGTCTGCAGGGGATATTACATTGAAGGTACGTCGGTCACATACACTCCGCTGTCTGGTACGCCAATCAAAACAGGAAGTGACCTTCCTTGACCCGGATAACTCTGGTCCTTGATTGGCCAATTAAATTCTTTGCCTCCATTAGCCAATCAGTGGGTTACAATGAGCGTACCTTATCGGAATAAGTGTTTTTACTGCGGTTGTGTTCTTGTGTCTTTGCAGTGTATCTGCGTCCCGTTCATCCTGACCAACCCCTTCTCCGTGGACATCACTCAGACGGTCATGAACAACACGTTTCAGGCGCCGTGGATCGGTAGACTGGACGGAAAGTTTGTTTGGACCTTGATCGATACCTTCTTATTAATGGTGAGCTCAAGACGATTTACAAACTCAGGAAGGTTTGCTCCAGTGTAAAAAGATCATCCTCCATATAATGTTGCAGTTGGTTACATAGAAATGGATATATTCACACATGTGTATAATGTTGACGGAGCATTTGGTATTTGTCATGAAAACTTGAATAAGAAAATCCAGAAAGAAACCAAGTAAAGGCCGAATAAACATCACAAAGTTCAGGGAACCGACTCGGTGCTACATCGGTCGATTGGGTACTAATTACATCGGGAGATATTATTTTCATTTTCTCTTTCTTCTGTTTATTCAACCTGCAGCCCAACTAGATCAATGACCAACCATATGCATGCACATTAAGAAATCCACATGTGTTATCCATTACAATACTTTTCTATGCGTTGTTAACCAGATCAAATCTTGTACACAAAATATGTACACATTGTACGTATACAAAGGTACTCAGACAAAAAACATTAGAAAACATATTTTTTAAAGAATATATATATATATAAATACGGATGGATATGCAAAAACCTGCACACATATTAACATATATATATGCACATACCTGCATACCCTAATACATACACACACATAAATACTGTTAATTGACCCCCCTCCCACTGTTGGCGAAGCCCACCCCCTTATACATCTCCAGATATTTTATAAGGGAATGTATTATATTATGTTACAATTACATATATTGTTGAATGGCTTAAAGCCGTGGACCAGGATAAGATAGTTCTTTCTTTAGCACCGTGTATTCTGGCGATTGCAAGTTCCATATTCACTTCATCAAGGTAGCTAGCTAACCACTGGGGTTTCATAAGAGTGTACGAGGGACTCCATCGCATTGCTAGCATTTTTTTTTTTGCGGCTGTCAGACCGGTTAACAGGGTCCTTCACATGGTAACCAGACCCTGGTAACCATGGGAAGGACCCTAGACGATTGCTAGTGCTGATACATGAAGAACATTCAGTTCAATTGTTATCTAATGCTTATCTGAATAAAATAAAAATGTGACGTGGAACTCAACAATTTTTATGACTATTTCACTTCCAAGGGAATGGGAGGCATGGGATACCAATCTTTCCACCAGAGGACCTTGTCGGCTACTTCCACATCGGCAGCTCGGGTCACATGCTTTGTTGCGGCCTTCACTATCTTGATATTTGGAATCCCTCCGATACTGATCGGGGCAGTGGCTGTATCCACAGGTAATAAGAGCTTCTATTGACACAGAGCTTTCATTGAAAACATCGATGATAACCTACAAGTACATACATGCGTCCCCCGGAGGTTGAATGCTGGGATTCTCAACGCTTGGGTAAGAATCCCAAGCAGTCAATTGATGTGCAGATTGGATCAGACAACATTTTTAAGACAAAATATAAATAAATGAAACAAGAATTTGATGTGGACGTGTTAATTTACTGTGAACATAGCTGGTCAAAAATGTGCCTGATTCTCTCTTTGTCTATCATATCTGTTTAAATGCCAGACTGGAACCTCACTTCTTTTGGTTCTCCGTCTCCGTTGGACAGTGGGAAGGGAGCTATGATCCTGCCGATCGCCCTGAACCACCTCACCCCGGCCTTCGTCTCTATCATTGGCACCGCAGCCATTTCTGCTGCTGTCATGTCCTCAGCCGACTCCGCTCTGATCTCCATAGCCTCCATTTTCACTTGTAACATCTACAGGCCTATCCTGAGGCCTCGGGTGAGAACAACTACAATTGTTTCTTAGTTTGCTCCATCACCCCCAAAAAAAGGGGCAGACAAAACCGTGGCCCATTTTAAAGATTTAAAAGACTTGCGAGTGACATGGAGAAAAAGGGCCGGAGATAAAGTCGAAGCAATTGAGGGAATGTGAAACCTTGCCTCCATTACTTCACTGAAACCATCTATTCCTTGCCATTTCCTTCCCCCCCCCCCCCCCCCAGGCATCCCAGAGAGAGATCCAGTGGGTGATCCGTGTGACTGTGGTTGTGGCAGGCTTGATCGGCGTATCACTCACCAACATCAAAAATAGCATCATTTTGTTGGTGTTCCTTGGTGCCGAAGTCTGCTACATCTTGATCTTCTCTCAGCTCGTCTGCGTCCTCTTCTTCAAAATATCCAACTTCTACGGGGCTGCCGCGGGTTGGCTGATCGGGTTGGTGTTGAGACTGCTCTGTGGAGAGCCGTCGCTGGGGTTAGCGCCAGTCATACACTTCCCGGGATGCACTCTGGAGGATGGCGTTTACGTCCAGTACGCTCCAGTGAGGACCATCTCCATGCTGTCGGCCTTCGCTGCCAACTTGTGCTTCTCCTACCTGGCCGCCTTGCTTTTCAACAAAGGGTTGCTTCCTGAGAAATGGGACGTGTTCAATTTGAAAGTCCAGGACTCCGCTGACAACAAGACGTACAACGAGAAGGAATCGTTTGATGAGACAGAATCTCCTCAAGATAAATTGGAGCCGATGATTAACACCACATGTTAACTTTACCAAAGACTTTTACCCTGCGGCAATATTCGTATTCTCCCTCTTCCACCACATACTTTGGGCCACTCAGGGTCTTTTCCAAGAGATTTTATTAAGATATATATATATATATATATTGATATTGTTTATAATATACATTTATATAAACACCTCTCGTTAGTAGCCACACAATAAAGATGTATTGCGAAATGTTCTATTTTTATCAACATGCAATCATTTTGTTTTAGAATATTTAAGCTACTGTATTTGGGTTTTTCATAAACAGGATGAAGGCTTATTTTGTGAGAATGAGGAGGCCTGGAACAAAGAACTTGACCAGAGACGATCACGTTGCTTGTGATATGTATGAGGTGACGTCGCCAGAGAGAAGCCGTTGTCAAACCTTTAAAATTGTTTTTGGTAAGAGCTTTTCAAATTTTACAATAACAATGACACTTAATCAAAAATAAATTGCTTACATTTAGTCCACAGCAGCATGTATACAGTTATTTTTTATGAGAAACCATTTTAGAAAGAAAGACATCAATTAAATATTGCCTTTTATATTATTATTATTGCCTTTTAGCTCACCCTGTCTGACATACTATATAACATACCATTATTATTAAATATGGTATTTATTTATTCTATACTATACTGTACCATGCTGTCATATTACATGTTATATTAGGTTGTACTGCTATATTCTGTGCTTTGTTAAAGTGTTGACATGTTCCACAGGTGTAACAAATGTGGAACACAAATGAAACACGTGTAACACAAATGTAACACAGGTATAACACACACACACATGTTCCACAGGTGTAACACATGTGTAAAACAGGTGTAACACATGTGTAACAAAGACGTGTGTAAGAGCCAAATGTTGTGTAGGTAAATGTATGTTTTATCTATACACTGGGTGGCGCTGTTGCTGGTATTTTGTACGCCTATATTAATCACCATGTAATTGGCGACAGCAGGTATTTTGACCCCGGAACGGGAAAAATGTTTTGACCGTATCACGGTGAGCTGGTAGGCTGTTTTGTACCGGACTTCACACAATTAAAACCTATGAATAACATTCAGAGTGTCGGAGGCAATTTGTCTGAAACGAACAGCAAGCAGCAGAACCACAGAGCGCATTAATCATCTAGCCGGAGGAACCAAAATGCCTCAGTCGCCCAAGTAAAGGACAGGGCCCCTTTAACAACGTGTTTCACAGGTGTAACACACACACACATGTTCCACAGGTGTAACACATGTGTAACACAGACATGTTTCACAGGTGTAACACACACATGTTCCACAGGTGTAACACATGTGTAAAACAGGTGTAACACATGTGTAACACAGCCAGGTGTAATACACGTTCCACGTGTGTAACGTATGTGTTCCACAGGTATAACACAGGTGTTCGTCACGTGTTCCGCACGTGTTCCAAAGGTGTAACACAGACATGTTCCACAGGTGTAACACGTGTAACACACACATGTTCCACATGTGTAACACACACATGTTTCACATGTGTAACACACACATGTTCAACAGGTGTAGCACACGTGTAACAGGTGTAACACACAAATGTTCCACAGGTGTAACACATGCGTAACACAGGTGTAACACACACATGTTACACATACATGTTCCACAGGTGTAACATACACATGTTACACACGTGTAACACACACGTGTTCCACAGGTGTAACACATGTGTTCCACGCCTGTAACACACAAGTGATCCACACAAGTGTTCCACACGTGTAACACACACGTGTGGAACATGTGTAACACAGGTGTAACAAATGTGTAACACACGTGTTCCATAGGTGTTCCATTGGTGCCTTTAAAATAAATTAGACTGGAACAGCGCTGCCGGATGGAAGCACAGCAAAAGAGGAAAACAATGGTGCAATAAGAAAATGAAAATTAAGAAAATAAAAGTTTATTTTTTTATTTCTTTTATTATAAAATAGCTTTAATTTTGTGATTATGTTTAGGCCTTCAGAGAAGGCTTAGAAGGCCCTGACGGCCCACCACTGGTAAATACATACAGATGTGAGTTTGGTCTGTGTGGCTTTGAAGCAAGCGTTGCAGACGGGTCTCTGTGTGTCAGTGGGCTTTCCTTCACTGTCTGTGTGTCAGTGGGTTTCCTTCACAGTCTGCAATGTAGAAAAAGTACTTTTCACTTCTGGCATCTTTTTTTTTTTAAGTGAATCTTTGGACTGAGTCAAACTTTTTCGGGTTTCGAAAAGATGTTTCTTTTAGAAACAAACTGGGGATGCTACGAAAAGACTTAGAAGAGAAGGAGAAAGATTTAAAAAGTCAGAAAAAAAGTTAGGGTCACAGAAAGTCTATTATGGGAAAAAGAATGTGTACTAACCTGGGCTAAAATCATAGTACATGAGAAAACAGATCCACATTATTTTGGACCATGCACATAACCCTTGTTCTGCAAGATTCACGTTCCGCTGCAAGAACAGTGGTGTGGTGTGGTGTCTGGGGTGGTGGTTCCCATTTTCAAAAAAGGGGGACCGGAGGGCACGTTCAACGTCCATGGAGGGGTTATATCTCCATGCTGGCCTGAGAACGCCTCGGGAGCTGGAACATGTTGTGGGTGAGAGGGAAGTCTGGGTCAGCCTGCTGAGTCTGCTGCCCCCGCGACCCGACCCCGGACTAAGCGGATGAGAATGGACGGATGGATGGATGAACTGAGTTACTGTTGTCATAATATAACCTCCTTAGTCACCCGTATACTCAGTTAAACACTTAAATTACATGTTACATTTTGTGACTAAAAGTCAGGATATCTCAGCCCAATGTCCGATGCCATGAGAGTTTGTCATCACGGTTTCTCTCTTCAATTACCATACATTTTCCAAGACCAAATTTAAGCCATTCAGAATTTTAAATAAAGCTCCTTTAACTAGTTTGCTCCTGAATCAGATTTACAGCATGTTTCCTTCCCCGTATTTACTCGATGAATGAAACATGTTGATGCTCTGCAATCCCTTATTATGTTTCCAGTGTTGTGTGCTCATCTGAGTTTGGATGAGGCATGCATATACTGCCAGATATTTTGTGTCGCAATCTCCCACTAAAACGGGCTTTCAAGGTAAATGACTGAAGATCTCGTTGACAGGTCGTGAGGCATACGTTCTGCTGGGAGACAGCGAGACACTGGGCCTACTTGTGCCTTCTACACAACAACTAGCTAAAGGACAGGGATGACAGTGGGGACGACAAGTCACGCTGTGATCAAGGTCGGTGCTAAAATGTCTATGGAAATGCAGAATTCTTTGGACATAGGCAATGTAGGTTTTTAATTCATGTGAAGAGATGCTCTGAGGGAAAATAGTGGACACAATGATTGAGGTAAGAACAGAAAAATGATGAGCAATAAACGTAGATCTGGGAATGCTCGATAATTCAAAACACGGGCACAGTCTCACACACACACACACAGACACACACACATAATTCACCCTGAGGGTATCAGTTTCTAATTATTTTTCATGGGAAAACACTTCTAAATTGAAAATCCAGAGAATAAAATAGTTGTGTTCAGTAGGTCATCTGCAAAGGTATCCAACCAGCATCACAATGTACATGTATATAAATGTATTCATATTTGTCTCTGGAAATGCTGCCCGGGGGCATATTAAAACTGTGGTTGTGTAAACAAATATAATAAACAGTTCTATAAGTGATATTAATAAGTTGATAAGTGGAGATGTGTTTTTCCAGGAGTGTTAGTCAACAGGAGGTTTTAATGCTTGCCTGCTGAAATTGCTCACGCAATGAAATCAAAAAGGTGGGAACAGACATTGTTTCTCTGAGGGTAACCCTGAATAACCCCAAATGTGGTTAATATAAAACACAAGCGGAGATGTACGATGTGTTCATGCTGTATTTAGATGAACAAGATTAAATATATTGTCCTCTCATTCTACCATATATGAAATACTGTGTTGAAGTGTGGGGGAACACCTACAAAAGCACCCTACAGTCAATATGCATTATGCAAAAGAAAGCAATAATAATAGTGAATTAAAGCTGCAAGCAGCGATGTGCGGGTCCTCGTTCCTCCTTCGCACGTCCTGGGTGTGAAGCCTCCAGCATTAAAAATGTGAGAATTTTGAATCGGAGAATCGGAGAACTTGCAGAATCAGTGAGATCTTTTGAATCGCTTCTCAAAACTTAGCATGTCTTATCTTTTTCACCATATTTCGTGTGTATTTTATACCATTATATAAAGTTGTATTGGCCTTATTGCAGTCCTGCCATGTTTTAATCCTGGTTAAACCATGTACAGTGCTTGCCACTTTATTTTGCAATGTTATTAGTATAAGTAACCCACTCTGACAATCCACACATGTGTTACCGTTTTAGGATGGGTCAATTCTGCCTCATGAAGAGTGCACATGAACAGCTTTTCATTGAAGACATCTTATCTCAAAACCACTATTTTATATATATTTGGATATTAGGCATGGTCTGAAGTATAACATACTTAATGTTATATGTTTGGTAGACATACTTCATACTACCAGGCTACTCTACTATTCAAAAACAGCTACAAAAATATTCAAAGATAGGAATACAAATATTGTTTTCAACGCTTCATTAGGTTACATTTATATCTCGATTGAAGTATGTAATAGTTGTCAACTGGTTGACACTCCAGACCAGTTGGTGGCGGTAATGTGCCTTAACGTCGTTTGCCAACCACCAGAATAAAAGAAGAAGAACAACGAAGGGACGCATGCGCAGTTTATGCTTTATTCCGATTGGTCCGTTTCAAACTCACACCGCGGCTGTGTTGTGTTGTTGTGTTTAGTGAGCTAACTAGCACACACACGAATATCGTTTTTTCTCAACCAATGTCCCACATATAACTGCCAGGTATGTTTTGGAGTAATTTTACAGTTGTGGCGTTGACGTTTAGTTACTTCCTTTCAGAAAAGTAAACGGACATTTTAAACTATGTTACAATCGACGTTACCAGTTGACGGGTGCGGTTTTACAGCTAAACGGCTAATATTTAGCCGTTTCCTGCGATTAAATCTTGTGCAAAAGAACCTTCAAAACGTTTATAAACTGTCAGGCACATAATACGTTAACAAAGCGCCACCGTAATGAGCATTTGGGTGGAAGTCAGCCGTAACACTGACACCACCTTACATTCTTCTCTGAAGCGTTGACGTCACACACTCGTCTCGCTGCGGCGCATTAAGTATGCGAACCAACTCTGTTTGACTCGTCTAACGCTAGCTAACAAGTTGAAAAACTGTTGGTCAACAACGTGTAGGGTGAACTAAAGCTAAACCAAGAGTGTTGCAAGTGCAACATTAAGTGCCAGACTTTTGAAGGGCTTGACTTAAACTAGCTTACTCTTACTGTCGGTTTATGGTGTCGGGCAACGTTTTAAAGTTGGCTAGCATGTGATCACTTTGGCTTTTTTTTGCTTTTTGCTTTACTTCAACGTCCTCGTTTATTTGTTGCAGGATGATGGAATCATGCCTGAACAACGATGTTGAAAGACCGGTTCAATTAGAGGTCGATGATTTGAAGAGAGATCTCTCATCAGAATTCAGCACCTTGCCACAGGTAAACCTGCACATGTCAGGGTAATTCACAATGATGCTAGCAATATAATCTGCATATTAGAGGTATGTCCTACCCATTGTCAACGTATAACATATGATTGTCACGTATATATTACATATGGAGTATATACTTTTTCTCAGAACAGGACTGTGCGTTTTGCTTCACATCCATCACTTAAATTGAAAGTTTTGCAAAAGCCCTGTAGGAACAACACACATTCTTACAGCAAGCAATGCTAGAGAATGTGAACGTATGCTTTCAAGTTTAGAGCTTTTAGCCCAAATGTATATTACATGTCATTTAGCAGACGCTTTTATCCAAAGCGACTTACAATAAGTACAAACTCAGAACAACAAGAATCAAGAAAGTAACATCTCTTCAATAAACTACACACGACAAAAATACCATAAGTAAAGGCCATTCAAGTGCTAATCTGTTTTTATTCAAGCTATAGTCTGAAATGCAGCCTTTCACTTTCCTCCTTCTGTTTTTGATTACATCCGGATGTGTTGTGCAGCTTTCCAGCATGGAGGAGAAAGAGCACCTTCAGGTCTACCTCCGTATCCGACCCTTCAGCACAGCAGAGATTAATAATGGAGAATCACAGGTACAAATTACGAATATTCAGGAACCAATGCCAGCGTCCTTGGTGGCTGCTTGGTTTCGTGGTTGTTAAACTCTGTTTGTGCTATTTACTCGGATGAGGTATTTGCAGCTGCAGACCATTTAAAAACTGAATAGAGCTGAAAGACATTTTTGACTTGTTTTCCTTCCTTAACAGGGATGTGTTACCATCGAGCACCCTGAAACAATTCTCCTGAAACCTCCCAGTTTGTCCCTCTCGGCGAGGCTTAGCGCTGACAAATCGCTTCCACAGACTGGACAGCGTTTTCAGTTCTCTCAGGTTGGTGCTTCCTGGAGGATAAGTTTATTGATGTGGATTAACATTTGCTAATTTTATTTTGATCATGAATTAGACTTTAATATATATCGTATATATGTATTTTGGTCAAGAAATATTCATTTTCTAGACCTAAAAACAGGTTGAGCAATCCTCATGTGAAAGATAGTGTTTCATGTTTTTTTTAATTACGTTCCTACTCATTACCCTTTTTTAATAGGTGTATGGTCCTGAGACGATGCAGAGAGAGCTCTTTCAAGGCACGGTAAAGGATTTGGTGAAAGATGTCTTCGAAGGGGAGAACTCTCTGGTTTTCACTTATGGAGTCACAAACGCTGGGAAGACCTTCACATTCTTAGGTGGGTTCCTCTTTGTTATTGTAGAGTCTTCTTTGTTTGGTCTGATTCTAGGACACACCTTTAGCTTGGCTAGCTGTCAGGAGACTCGGGCTGATATTTTGTCAATAAGTGAGTGAACTCTGAATTTCTGCTCTGCCTTTTGCTGAAACTGATTCTGTATCCTCTATGTAGCAACTGGAGGAATTAAACAGCATTTTTAAAGCATTTAGTGCATGTTAGTTCATGTTCGCTTCCCCCTGAGTGTAAAAAAGGCTAAGATGTCAGCAAAAGTAGATTATTTAATATTCTTAACTTCATCTAGCAAACTAACTTTAAAGGTGCATACCACTACCTAGTGTGTAGATGCTGTCCTTGTTAAGTCAATGAAAGACATTTGGCGTTTATCAGCCGATAATTTATTGCATAAAATGTCATCATTGTAATATTGCATAGCAACATAAATTACCCATTATCTACTGATAATTTAACGTGGCAAATTTATATCTTGCATCCCTCCAAGTACTTTTTAATAATCTAATTATTTGCTCTTGTCACTCCAGGTCCGGATGCTAATGCTGGTATCCTGCCGAGGTCTCTCAATGTCATTTTCAGCAGTATTGAGGAACATGTTTTCACTGGGATGAGCATCAAACCTCAACGCTGCCGCGAGTTCACAAAGCTCACCGGGGAGCAGCAGGCCGTGGAAGTGACTTTCAAGAGAAACTTCTTCAGTCAATTTAAACGGGTAACCCATCTGTCCAAGGCTGCTGTAGCATTAGCCGAGCGTTAGCTTCAGTCCTCCTTCAGTACCAGCGTTAACCCATATTCATTTAAATTAAAGATTTCTTTAACCAAGTTGTCGATGTACCGATTTACTATTTTGTAGATGAATAACAATACAGAAAATGTATATTCATGTATTTATTTGTTTTACAAAGTTAGGAAAGCAATGTTTTAGTCAAGCCTGATTTTGCCTTACACATACAATAATGATCCCAGTCACACTTATTAATAACACGGGTATCGGATTGGTACTTTGTTTCGGTCGAGACCCAAAGCCCAGGTACCACCATTGGCTTTGGGACTGAAAGAGACGGACTGGTTCATTCCTAAGTCGCACATGATAGAAGTTTGTCTTCAGGGCTTTCTGACAGGAAACCCGACCTGCCAAACATGTACTTAGGTTGAGTTAATGAACCTACTTGATTTAGGAAATGATTTGGGTTCAAATAAACCCTTTCTGGCAGAAAGCCCTCTGGCGTACTCCCATGTGCAGTGGGGATTGTGCTCAGACTTTTTAAAGGACTGTAAGTTGTTCTTTCTTTTAAACTGGTTGAGTAAAAGCAAATGTCTTAGAATGCTTTAAAAAAGCAGCTTGGTAGCTTTTCTTTTTTTTATTGGCTTAAGATGTTGTTATTTATATTTGGTTTTTAGTCATGGTGTCTTTGATGCATTGGTAACATTTACATTTTTTACTTCATCTTTTAGAGTGAGAAGAGCGGCCTGCTGAACTTGACCAACAAGACTCTCTTTGAAGGCAAGATTTAGATTTTTCTTTAAATTTATTATTGTTCGTTTCTCTTAATTTCTTTTTCCTCTGTGCTCATGTTGTAATATTGCTAATTGACAGGACTATCAGGCTTTGATTTTATTTTAGCCTTATCTTTATACTTAAACTCAGGACAGGAAGGCCAAAGGAATGTCATTGCCTTCTGTTATGCAGAATAGTGATGCACATAATGACGACTGTTTCTGCGAGAATTGTGGAGTGTGTTGCTACAGGTCAATGATGGTTAGCGTTTGCCTGTGTTGCAGGCTCCTCCATGCTGGACACCACCGTCGCATCAGAGGACAAAATCAGTCTGTCCCTGGAAGCCCACATCAAGTTCTCTGTTTGGGTTTCTTTCTGTGAAATCTATAACGAGAACATCCACGACCTCCTCGAGGTGACGCCCAGCGGGGCGCCGAGGAGGATCGCACTGCGCCTGTCGCAGGACGTCAAGGGCAACGCTTTGTCAGAGGTCAGAAGGGTTCTATATTGAAACATTGCAGACAATTTAAGCATAGATTTCTGGCAGGATGAAATACAAAGAGTCAGTCTTCTAATCGTCTTTAAGATGAGTGACATATATCCCGACGCGGTATGAATGTGTACTATGCTTGAATGAACCCGCTACATTTTCTTAAAATACAGTAATTTAGGAACTTTCCCATGGATTGTTGATAAATAAGCATATGAATAATTGAAATGCAATGTTGCTCAAATGACAATAAATATTTCTTCCTACAGGAAGAATACAAAAATTCAAAAATATTTCTGACTTATTTTTTATTTTTTTGTTTCATATGAATCTCCTGTTTTGATCACATTTGTATTTAGATCTGCGATGGATTCAGGTGAATAGTGCGGAAGAGGCTTACATGGTGATGAAGCTGGGCAAGAAGAACCAGAGCTTCTCCTCCACCCGACTCAACCAGCTCTCCAGCAGGAGGTGAGAACACCAGCCAGGAGCCTCCAGACACTTAGCTCAGTCTTTCCTCTGAAGCATTATATGTGTCCATTTTATAACTGTTTTGTATGCATTTTGTTTTTGTGCTCATCTCCTGTGGTGACTTCTCTCTTAGGATCCCGTTTGTTCCATCTTCTTACAAAGTTATGGAAATGTATGCTCCAATTAATTTTTTCTTTCTGCAGCCACAGTATTTTCTCCATTCGCGTATTGAGGATTGAAGATATTGGGACTCCGAAGGTCCACACAGTGAGCGAGTGAGTGACAGATTGTTCAGACATGGCTCATAAACCTGGTTTTAAGGCGTTAATAAGGCAGCATTGAAAATGTGTGGAAACTCAATAGTTTAGTGCAGAGTTGAACATGGATGTACAGCATCTTCTTATCATATCCTTCATGTGGATGACTGTCATCAGGTTGTGTTTATGTGACTTGGCTGGCTCTGAGCGATGCGCCAAGACCCAGAATAAAGGAGAGCGCCTCAAAGAAGCCGGAAACATCAACACCTCATTGCTCATCCTGGGAAAATGCATCAACGGACTTCGACACAATCAGCAGGCCAAGTGAGATTTGTACCTGTCCGTCATTCTCTCCTCGTCTCCAATTGATAATCAATCGATAGACTTTATGGAATATGAAAGAGCTGAAATCACAGAACATTAACACAAACAATGTCTTTTCTTTAGCCTCCTTATAGCACACTGTCTTGATTTACTGTGATCCTTTTATTACTCTTTTCAACCTCCTATAGAGTTTGCTTCTTCTTTTTTTCAGCAACTATAATAAAAAGATAAACTCTTCTTAATACAACCTACTGGAGACGGACAAAGTTTGCACCCGGTGACAAAAATGTACATCTAGCAGCTAAAAAGACCAACACAGTGCTAAAAGGAGAATGAATATCTAACTTGTATGCATCAAGTGGACACAGACCCAATGTCAATAGGGTGATTACATTACATAGTGTACCATTTAATAAGCTGGCAATATGTGGAGGCTTCTTGTTTTTCTTCTCTTACCCCCTGCTAGCCAAACAATGATTTAGAAATTCTCCACAAGTTGCACATCACTTCAGCTTCAAGAGTGTCGCAGCACAAACTGGTCCCAATGCACAGACATCAGTGCCAACTCCGCTGTTCCCTCCCTCAGGCTGCTTCAGCACATTCCCTTCAGGGAGAGCAAGCTGACCCACTACCTGCAGGGCTTCTTCCGCGGCCGAGGCAAAGCCTGTATGATCGTCAACATCAACCAGTGTGCCTCCATGTACGACGAGACTCTCAACGTCCTCAAATTCTCTGCCGTGGCGCAGAAGGTGCATACACATTTTCATTTTCTCTCTTATTGTGCTTCTGAGAAGTGTATACTTTTTGATGTTTTATCTTTGTATTTCCGGTGTGTTTCCAGGTGGTTGTTCTGTCCACCAGGCCGCCTCCCATCAACATGCCCCACCGGTCCACCAGTGAGATATCCTTCATCATCAACAATGCTGAGAGAAAGGCTCTGCGGAGCAGCAGGAGGAGCTCCATGATTGGCTGGGATATGAGCCTGGAAGATGTCCAGGTGAGGCTGGAAGCGGGGTCACATCACGGGGCTCTTGAGTTCCTTTATTACAGTTGAAACTATATTTTAGTGCTGCAGTTTGAATCTTACTTTGCGTGGATTATCACGTGAAATAGATTGTCAACATTACGTGTCCATCTTTCTTCCAGGAGGATGAGGATGATGAGTATGAGGAAGAAGTTAGCCAGATGGAGGGCTCAATGGATCAGACGGGCGATGAAGACGATGCCAATACAAGTGATGATCCACTTCCCATCGGTGTACAGCAGGTCAGTCACTTCCCAATGTTGGCAGGTATCCGGGGAGAGACTTCCTTCTCTGTACACTGCTCATTGTTTACAGTCTGATCAGTCGCCTGAGATGCCAGTGGACCCAGTGGACCAGCTACATTTAAACCATTACCAGCAAAATCGTCGCCTGACGACAGCTGATAGGTCCCGAGATTGCATTTCTGCCTTTGCTCTCTTAACAGATTAGTCATCTGCATTCAACTGACGCCAGCTCGAACGCGATTCAGACTAAATGGAAACCAGAAAGCTTCTGATGACAAAAACGTGTCCTGTTTTCATAGTGATAAATCCTTAAGGATTGTATCTGTTGAAGTTTTTTTCATAAATAGAACATATACCTGAAATATTCAGAGGTCTAACTTATAAAAAAAATCAATTTGAAGTCTTTCTTGTTGTTTGAGACTATTCTGTGTCCCGTTGCTCAGAGGCACTTGGAGCTGTTGAAACAGCTGCAGCTCCAGCTGAAGAAGGAGCGAGCAGAGAGCCTCCTCCTGGAGGCGCGACTCAGAGAGGAAATCAGCAGAGAGTTCTCCGAGATCTTCTCCGAGATGCAGAACGACTATAAGTGAGATTTATTTCTATATATATAAACACACACAGTAATGTCTTGGGTATGATAATAAAGTCATACAAATGTGTGTCTCTGTGTGTCGCTGTTTCAGTGACCGCCTGGCAAGGGAGAGTGAGATCTTAGAGGAGCGAGCAGAACGGCGGTTCGAGATCTTCAAGAACCTCATGAACAAAATGGCCACCCCTGCACTCGATCAAGACGCACAATCCATGGTAACGCAATCTCCTTTCCTCGGAGCCCACGTCATGTAATGTGGGGTTTGTTTACTTATTGTTTGGGTAAATTGTTACGAATGCTAAAATAGGTTTTTGATAACAATAATTTAATGATTAACATACATTTTTATCTTAGTGACAAGATTCTCATGCACTCCCACTTCATACATCCCGTTCTCTGTAACAAATAAAATATTAGTGATTTTGATTGGAACGACTATCTTCGTTAATTTCAAGGTTTCTGACATTCTATACAAAGGCAGGAAAATTCTGCTTTTGAATGCAGAAATTTGTAAAGTATTTGCTTCCTCAAGCCATTATTATCATTATAAGTACCCAGCTCCAGGATCGTCGTGACAGGAGTGTGTGCGGTTGGACTGGCACCATACCTGGATGTTCTAATCGTGGGGACTTTCTCGCTAATCTCCCGGACTGATGTGTCTGATGTTTCCAACCTCCCTCAGGACACATCTCTGGACGCCCACTCCGCCGAGGCTGCCCAAACATGTCTGAGCTCAGTCCAATCGGGGGCTCGGGAAGACGGGGGAGAAGCTGGAGAGGAGCCGCAGAGGAAGATGTTGGAACTGAGTGAGCACCAGCTGATCGGGCAGATGCCTCGCAAACACTGTGGCAAACATGCACATGAATCCATCAATGTCTTTAATCTGTGTGAAGGGCAGGTAGAGGAGGAAGCTTTGTCGCGTTGCTGCTTTCACATGTTGTTGTTTTGGGGGGGGGTGGCGGTCTAGAGCAGTGGTTCTCAAATGGGGGCACGTGAAGGCACTCCAGGGGGTACGTGGAGTGATATTTTTTTAAATATATTTAAAATTAGAATCCATGAAAAAAAATCTTCTCTGCAATGACTGTGATCAAAGCAAAGAAACAGACTGCCTGGTGTTCGATCACAGCTGTCGCCCCCCCCCCCCCCCACACAACCAAGACCGACAAAGATCATCAGTGAAGCTCAAGGGGGGTACAGCACTGAAAAAAGGTTGATAACACTGGTCTAGAGGACTGATGCTCAGACCATTTTACATTTTTAATTATTCTAAATTTGATAGCACAAGAGATGCTTTTCAGTATAATGTTGCCTTTTTGTGTTTGTATAGTCTTCTTTTTTTTTGTTCACTAAGGAGAGAAATGGGACTCCACAAGGATCCACATCCTTTTTTTTTTTTTTACTTGATACTTTTTTTATTATGTATTAATTTGCGATTTTGCCAGAGACATATACTATTTTAAAAATGTATTTGGGGTTCACGTCTTTGTCATCTGTTTTCACCCCTGAAAAGTTGATGAGCCCGATGAGTGTTAGTCGCCATCCATTTAGCAACATTTATCTCTTAAGTGGTGAATGGCAACATGTATTTCTTTCCCAAATTGTTGGATATCAGTGTCACATCTGGCCTACTTTTCACATCCTGTTTTATATCTTGACTTGTTGTTATTTCCTAGGTGAAGCCAGTGGATTGGAGGATAAAGAGAAAAGGAGGCTTCTCGCTCATCCCGAGGAGAAGTTATCGGAGATCTCCCGGCTGGAGAAACAAGTGGAAGACCTACAGAAGGAGAGAGAGCTTCTCACAGAGGGTGTTTCACATGAGAGAAAGCAGCTGCAGGTAAGAACCATGTGAAAGGAGAACACAGAACCAGGAGGAGGTGCTCCATGCCCTGTCATCAGTACCGTGATCGTTCTTAGGAGAACCAGTTTTAGTGAAGGGCAAGCTGAGCGTAACCGGCATCATCTCTTGCAATATTACGTTTGAGGTTTTGCTTCTTCTGGGGAAATATCTCATCCACTTCCAAAGTTCCCCGTCTCGTGGTTCTGCAGCTCTGTTAATTAGTTCTGCAAAAGTCTAGTGATGTTGACCAGTTGGGGGTGAATGCCTTTTCTCAGTGGTACCTTGACAACAGGAGAGAACAATGTTAGTTTCACATTGTGCACTCTCATATTCATAGACTCATCGGGTTAAAGCAGTGACCTGTTCCCAAGCTTGTTTTTATAACCCCCAGGCTGTTACTGGCCTACATGGTATTCATCTGATAATGGTATGCTGTGCATGTGCAGTAGGTCAAGGGCGTCCTCGTACAGCTCACAAATAGGTTAGAATGTAAAATGTTGCTCAATTACGAGGAATAAATGAACTGATTGAGCGAAGCGCCGACCGATCAGCTGCCAATCAAAACCTGGTTTTCGGCTGATCGGCCATGACCGATGACCCGCCCATCAGTCTCAGACTTAGAATTTTGCCACATTTGTACACGTGCCTTCACTACCACACATGTACACACACACACACAGGCATAAGGAAGTCTTTGACAAAGACAAAACGCTTGGAGGAGCCGTGGAACAACATTAAAAACATTTGGCTGACTTAGAAGACACTTATTATATTGTAATTCATTCCCATGCACGCTGCTCCAAGTAATCGCAGTGACCGGCTCGTCTGCTGACGGCACGGGGCCCCTCCTGAGCAAAGCCCTGCTTATGAGCTTACCATAGCGGAGGTTGCATTAACTTGCAGATACGTTTAAGAAATGTGGAATCTGCAAAAACAGGAATCAGCAGGTCGGACTTTTAAGAAATACAAACTGTCTAAGAAAATTACTATCGGTGCGTCTCTGTTTCACCAGGAAAACAAAAAATAATCCCAAGAAATGGAACTTGAATATATGAAATCCTAGCACTGCTATATTAAAGGGAATGGTTTAGTAATATAGGGTTTATGATTTCTACTGTAATTTACATTTAATGATTTGATCAACTTTATGAAATACATTAATCCTAAAAGGCTTTTAAATCTCTTTCTGTGACACTCTACCCTCCCTTAAGTGTATTCAATGCAGTTTGAACTTTAAAATAAGGAACTAATCATTACTCTTCACTCAGGAGGCGTTCACTGCCCTTGAGAAGGAAAAGAAAGGCAGGGAAGACACCCTGGCTGCTCTGGAGTACCAGACTATGGGACGAGAGAAGGCGCTGGCATCCTTAGAGGCAGAAAGTAAAGCCAAGGAGGAGGCCCTCGCCACACTTGTTGAGCTGAAGCGGAGCAAAGAGGAGGCGCTGGCATCCCTTCAAGAGGAGAGCGACAGCTGCCAGAAAGCCACGGCGGCCCTTGAAGTTGAGAGGAGGGCGAAGGAGGACGCCTTGGCGGCCCACTCCGAAGAGCAGCGCGGCAGATTGGACATCGTCGCCGCTCTCGGCCAAGAGAGGAGTCGCAAAGAGGAGGCTCGGTCGGCTCTGGAGGGGGAGAGGAGTGAAACCCGCCGGCTGCTTGAGGAGAGAGCAACGAGGCAACAGGAGAGCGACGCACTTCGACTCGAAGTCAGAGAGCTCGCTGCCAGGCTGGAGGACTCCGAGCACCAGGTGGGCAACTGAGCGATTTTGGTCAAATTTAACCCGAAGCATTGTTACATAATTCATTGAAAATGTTGCACTGATGTAACATTCTCAGTGAGTTATGAAACAAAGCTACTTATCTCAAGATATTCTATTAATGTTAAATTGTTAGAATGTATGTATGAGATCTGGTATTTGAGTCCAGACCTGACACCAGCTTTATGAGTGTTGCCTGCCATAAGGTTGTGGCTATTTGTGTTTTGATTAAAAGCTCTTAATGCTAGATGACTTAACTGAAGTGATATTTTTTGGGAACGACCACAGGTGACCAGCAAGACGAAGAGAGCCGATGAAGTATTGGTCCAACTGCAAACTGCTCAGGCCCAACTGGACAAACACGCCGAGGAGATCCCAGAGAAAACCTCCCTGATCCACTCCCTGATGCGAGAAGTTCAAAGCCTCAAAGGGGAAGTGCAGGCTTCAGCAACGTCGGCTGGTGTTGTCGATGATCAGCGGAGACGAGAAGTGTCTGAGCTGAGGGAGAGTCTGGCTGAGGAGAAGCAGACGAACGAGAGCAAGGACACACGAATGCTGGAGCTGGAGCACCGGCTCGCACAGACGAAAGAACAGTTGGCGCACAGTCAGCAGATCTCCAACCAGCAGCTGCAGCAACTCACAGAGGAGCGGGAGCGTCTGGAAGCGGCTTCAACGCGGCAAGTTGACGAGCTAAGAAAGAAGCTGCAGGCGCAAGAAGAGACGTCGCAGCGAGCGCTGGAGGAACTGGGCGTCGAGCTCAAGTGCCAAGAACAGACGTCCGAAGAGGAAGTCAAACGGCTGAGAGCAAAACTTGAGGAACCAGCTCGGGCCTCAGAGAAGCTGGCGGAGGAGCTGCATGAGAAGCTCCAGCAACAAGAAGTGATGTCACGACAGCAGCTGGAGGAGTTAAAACGCAAACTCTGTGACCAAGAAGCAGCTTCCGGCAAACTGTTAGACGATCTGGGGCTGAAGCTCAGTGAGCGGGAGCAAAGTGCAGAGCGGCTCAAGGTCGAGTTGGAAGAAGCTAAGTTGAAGGGTTCAAAGAAGTCTTCAAGCGCTGCTGCTGCTGAGGAGGAGCTCAAGAAGCTGAACTCTGATCTCCAGGCCGAGATTGCATCCCTGAGGTCGAAGGTGTTCACCATGGAGGAAAGCACAGCCGGAGCTCCGCCGGCCTCTTCCGAAGTTGAACGAACGCGCAAAGAAACCGTCAAACGGGCGATGGAGGAGCAGCTGGCGGAGGCGGCGCAGGTGTCCGCGGAGCTGCAGGCGAAGCTGCTGGCTAAAGAGGCGCGGGTGACATCGCTGCAGAAGAGCCTGCGGGAGGCGCAGGAGCGGCGGGAGGAGCAGGAGAGCCAGGCGGTGCAGGAGGCGCGGCGCCGGGAGGTGGAGCGGCGCCGGGAGCTGCTGGCCGCGGCGCACGAGGCCATCGCTCAGAAGGACGCCGAGCTGGAGAAGAAAGCCGAGGAGATGGAAAGGTAACCCGTCGGCCTCTTTGCATGGACGGGCGAGAAATTCCTTTTTCCAAGAATTCGGATGGGTCCGACTCGCGTTGTTCTGTAAGACATCGTGGAGCCTTTCACGCAACACGTCTGCTGCGTTCACACCGAAACTCTCGTGAGTCTCTCGACCGTTTGTGGCTTTTCGCGTCACTCGCTTCGTTCGTGCCTAAGAGGAGGCGTGGCTTATCTCCGTGGCTTTTAGCATTTCCTTCATCCACCACGGAAGAACTAACCACTAGTTATGCTTTATACTTGTTGAGGACATCCCACAAACGTTGGAATATCTAACTCCCCCGTTCATAACTTTTAAATATTTCAGCTTGAGGCGAATTCTTCACGCCGCGCAATTCACGTCGAACGCGCCGCCCGATCGCGTCTATCGCAACCACTTGCGTCTGTACCTTATCTTTGCATGTGATCTACTCGCGTGAAAAATTTTCAACAGTCCTAAAGGAGGACCTGCACTAACATCAATGGATCTGGGACCTCTTTGATCCTAGCTCGTCTTTTTCTAAGCCCAACATTTAACTACGGTACCAATTTCTGGAGGAGTTCTGCCCCCACACCCGACTTTACAAATATTTCTTATTTGGGTAATGCTTTCAGTTTCTCTCAAATCCCAGCTGTTTCTTTTTAAGGTTAACAAATAGAAACTTTGTCTAAGTTTTAGTGGTTGAGGCCAACCCAGAGATGAGAATGTTACTGTAATGAAGGATAGTAAAGTAGGACACCTTTTGATGAGATGATGGTACTTTGAAACAGTTTGAGTAGTAAAGTAATAAGATTGGTCCGCTTTGCTTCACTAAGATATATTTCATTGCCACATTCAAGTACAGTTATTTTATATTCTGTATATTTTTTTAGGATAATATAGTAAACATCTAAATGTAAAGCTGTAAGCAGTCTCTCTAAATAATAGAGTATTTTTTTTCCCGGAGTTGTTTATTATCCTCCCGTGAAAGGCAGAGAAAACCAATATCCCGTGAGAAGCGGTCTCTGTATTACTTTTTGTGGTTTTGTACTAAACTATATTATTGTGTCACTGTGGATAAATGTTCTCTTTATCACCTTGCCTGTCATCTCTCCATTAGGACATTGTTCCATCCATCCACAACCCGTATTAAAGGGCAATGAATTTGCTCTTGAACCCAATGTACCGCCCCGTCTAGTTTTATAGAATTGGTTGCAGCTCATTGTCGTCTTGTCTCACTCGCCCAGACTAAAAGAAAACGCCAAGCAGGACTCGGACAGAGTAAAGAGCCTCAGCCTCGACCTTCAGAGGAAGGAGGACGACACTTCAGACCACCGAGAGAAACTAGCCGACTACAAGAAGCAAATCCAGCAGGTTCAGAAGGAGGTACACATCATTTTATTACATTTCAAACTAAAATAATATCTTTCAGACAAAGGCAATTAGTCATTTGCCAAATAGTGGGCATTTTAATACATTTACAAATACATTTACTTAATGCTGTAGAGGCACCAGCTTCTGTGACTCCAATAGATCCATTGTGAAAGATGAAAGTCCAATTACATTGGATCACTGGATACTAATTGGACACTGACATAAACAGCAGATGGCTTATGTAACTTGTTTTCTATAATACGGTGTTGTTTCTTCCCCTGAAGATCTCTGGCATGAGAGAAGAGGAAAAGCTTTTGAGGCAAAAGCTGACTGACATGGAGAAAGCCAAGAAGCAGCTTCAGTCTGACGTTGCCAACAGGGACCGAACCATTCAGCAGCTCAGAGTGGTAAAATAATCTGCCACTTTTCCCTTTCCCAGACCAAATGTCTGAAGGTTGTGCCTATATAGTCCAGGCTGGTTTATTGATTGTCCATCTTCACCTTCCCCATCTCCTTTCCTCTTCTAGGAACAAGCGTCTGACACCAAGTCCGACCAGAAGGCCTGTAAAGGTAAACGATGTGTGTTAGTATTTATTTCACAAGAGCAAAAACATTTTGTCATGTTTTTGGAACGTGATCTGCCTTTTTACAACACCGTGGCCACTCTTTCAAATATTATTATATTATATATGCCCCCATAATTTCCTCTAATAATTATGATAGTCTAATAGCGTTTGGTTTTTGTTCTTTGTTTTGTGTGTCCTATCTGTACTGCCTGTACTAGGCAGGTACACACACAGAAATCAATAAATATAATTTTAAATTATAAAAAACAAATAAATAAGTTATAATTGTTAATAGTTGTTTAAAAAAAATCTAATAACAATAAATAACCACAAATAAATAAGACTAAAATTTGATCTGATTTCTGTTTGCTAAAAACACTATCTGTAGACTACTGCTTAATAATCTTATTATTGCTATTTTTATGACAATTGCTCATATACCATAAGCCTAAATAAGTATATTTATTATTTTTGGTCAAGGTTAAATGTCATTTCACAAGTTTCAAAAAGAACCCCCAATTTATTTTTAAATGCCCCTGGATTTTAGTCAGTGGGGGCATAAATTTCCCCCTAAAAAATATTCAAATGTCCTACCCTTTATTATGGTATGTTGCTCTGGTGTCTGTTTGGTTGATTATGGCATTATGCGTGTAAACCTCTACCCTTTTTCCCCCCTGTTACTTTGTAGACCTTGAAACCAAGGAGCGGGTACTGGACGACATGCGTCTCGCTCTGACTGAGCAGGAAGAGACACAGGACCAGATGGAGCAGGTCTTGGAGGAGAAACTAAACCTCATCCAGGAACTCTCGAGCGGTGAGGATTTTTGAAAAATCAAAAGGAAGAACATGAAAAGAAATCGGATGTTGTGAAAAGAATGTGGATGTTATCGTTTTGGAAGGGGTCTGGCCCCGCGGGGGGCTTAGTCTAATCCTCTTATGCTCGAAAGCAGCAGAGAAACCACAATGTCCATAAAAGACATTCAACGAAACCGACTGCACACCGTGAGCACGGCAATAACACATTTAAACTGGATGCCAAAGTCAGTTTATAGTAAGTCAATACTTGTTAAGTCACTGAGGTCAACAACAGAATGCAGAGTGTGAGGTGTAGCACACCACCAGAAGCTGCATACATGAGAGCAGAAGCAATGCAGAACCAAAATATATCTTTGTGGGCTCATAAAAGCAGATCCACTGCCTCAGGTCTTGGTGGACTCTCCTCCACCACGCAGGGTTACTATTTCTAATTTGAAAGCTAGACTACTTCGAGGATTTATTTTGAAAACGATATCTCCCCAAGGCACAGCCATGTATAAAAACTATAAATGGCAATATTTAGAGAATATAAATGAAAGTCATAGAAGTCTCTCACTACTTATAACACTCTAACAATAAAAATACTGGAGATTGATGAGTGTAGACAACTTGCTTAGTGGTTATATACATGGATAACAAAAGTACTTAGTTTCTTTGAATGCAATTATTAATGTAGTGTTGTGTCTTGTTCTCTGGCTTTCACCATTACAGAGGTGGAGAAATTGAAAGGGATGTTGTTGCAGCAGGATCGTCGTGGCAACGGCTCACAGCTTCAGGTCGGCAGCCCGTCGGATGACCTCAAACTGGCCAAACAAGGAGCTGCCCGGGCCCAGGAAAGCTTGAAGGTAATACCGGGCAGTCACTTTCAAATGTTGTTGTTCCACTAGGCATATTTATTATTATAGGTAATTAGTTGATCCTCGTTAAAAATGTGATGGATGAAGAATATTTTACAGACGTGTGTCTGTGGAGAGTCTCCAAAAAGTTGGCAAAACAGTTTCTATAAACCCTTTACTGCGTTTATACCTCGCAGAACTTAAATCAGACCAGATCTTCCAACAACAGAAAACACTTTGAACACAGACTCACCCCGATCACATGTCTGTGCACCTAAACGTGGTCCAGAGACTTAAACCGACATGCTCTTAATAAATAAAAAAGAATAACCAGTGTGTGTGTGTGCAGCTGTGTGCAGAGAAACACCAGACTGAACGCAAAAAGTGGCTGGAGGAGAAGCTGTTCCTGATTGGCCAAGCCAAAGAGGCGGAGGACAAGAGGAACCGGGAAATGAGGAAGTTTGCCGAAGACCGAGAACGCTACACTCAACAGCAGAGCCAGCTGGTAGGTGAACGGATGATCTGAAAACAGCTGTAGAATTAGATGTAGAAACGCACAGCGGAGCTGAGGTCCACCTGCAGCTACAAAAACAGCTCTTAATGAAACTGAGCACAGTTGAACCAAGTCTGACAATAAAAAGCTAATCAAAAAAGCCACCGTACAGCGGATAAACCATTCGGATTTGGGTGACATTGTGTATTTTGAATTTTCCCTCTCCGTCAGGAGTCCTTGTCCTCCCAGTTGTCTGAGAAGGAGCAGATCATGGAGAAGTGGAGGAAGGAGAGAGACACCCTGGTAGCAGCATTGGAGGTCCAGCTCCAGAAGCTTCTCTCCAGCCAAGCAGAGAAAGACCAACTCATCCAGCAGCTCCACCAGAATGCCACAGAGCCCCCACAAGAGGTCAGTGTAACACAAAGATAATGACACACACACCAGGGAGCACACTGGACATGTGAACTGGCAGAATTAAAGAGAAACATCAAATACATTATAAAGATCTGCTTCTGTTCAAGATGAGGCTGAAGAGAGGAAGGATATTAGTCTCTCGCATCTCTTAAGTCAAATAGCATCCCACTTGTGTATCCTGTCCTGCAGTGTTCAATGGATTAGTAGCAACAACTAATGACAGTAGCTGCTCTCCGCTACTTGATACCTCCCAGTAGTACGCTTCATCTCTACACACTCCAATCAATAATGTCAGAGCAATTTGTTCCCATCCTCCGTCGAGGGGAAAACACCTCCTGTGACATCATTGATCGGGTTTAGCGAGAGGAAAAACGTTCCTAAAGGTTTGAACCGCGTCGACAATGTTCCGCCCCGTTTCATTCAGAGTGGGTTTACCCTTCAGGTAGGATTCATTGTGAGAGCTGTTGTACAGGGAAAGAGATCGTAAAGCGTCTCTCGGCCAGCAACCGTACCCTCGCGGAGCAAGAAAAGGGCATCCTTGGAGTCCAGTTTGTAGCAAAAATATCAGATACAAATCATTAAAGAATAGCTTGTGATGACTAAATGGTTCTTGTAATGTGATACACCAGAGGGGTGGACTTGGCGGAAGAGAATCTTCCAGTTTTGGGGAGCCTGTTAAGCTTTGGGTTGCCAGTTTGAGTGGTTCCTTCCTTCTTTCCTCTCTGGGGTATTGCAGGTGATTTTATCGGTGGATCCTCATTGTCGACTTCTCTGTTGCACATAGATGACATTTCAGTACATGGCACTTTGCTCTCTCACATTTTGTCCTGACTGAGCTTTTGCTTGATTTTTAAAGTGCCATAATGTCTTGCTCTCATCGGGACCAGACTGCACCCCCAGAATAACCACAGAACAGGAAATGTGAAGAGCAGGCTGGCTGTGATTGAAAGATTTATTTGGCTGAGAAATTGCAGCAAATCTTATGCAGCCGCCTTTTGTAGCATAATAATTTTTTTTTTTTAAGGAAACCCGATACATGTAATGTAATGCAAACCCTGGCGCAGCAGTGAAGTAGGGTTGACTTTGTTCTTTCTTGATGACCCAACTGTGTTTTGTCTCATCGTAACGGGCTTGGTGCTGTCAGGCACCACAGAGTGACACTGTGTCTTGTCGCGTTGTCACGATACCAAAATGAGAACTTCGATACGATACCTGCCATAAATATCATGATGCCCGATACTTACGCCGTGCAACATTACAGTCTTGTTTGTGTAGGTTTAATAATTCTCTTATCGACATCTTTAATTATCTTCGTTGCATCCATCTGGTCCTGTCCTGTGCAGCATGTTGTGCTCGGCCCAAAGTTAGTTCAGCTCATTTCCGTTCTCGAGGTCGGAGTTCTCCGCCTGGTTGTTTTTGTGTTGAGATATAAATAAACTGAACTTCTTTGGCAAGAACTATTTATATATTCAGCAAAGTTCATTACTGGGTTTATACATAGGTGGGATAACAAGAAGTAGTATTTATAGCATATCAAAGGACCATTGAGTTTAATGAAAAATAGATGTGTATTGTATTGGAGGGTGGCCGGGCTCAGCCTTAGAGATCGGGTACGGAGCTCGGACATCAGGAGGGAGCTTGGAGTCGAGCCGCTCCTCCTTCGCGTCGAAAGGAGTCAGCTGAGGTGGTTCGGGCATCTGATTCGGACGCTTCCCTTTTAGAGGTTTTCCAGGCACGTCCAACTGGTCTGCTGCCCCCGCGACCCGACCCCGGACTAAGCGGATGAGAATGGACGGATGGATTTGTGTTTGCTTGCATTGGATCAGGAACTCTGTATTCTCCCAGCATCGTGTCCACATCTGAGAAAGGGGGAACATTCGTGCTGAGACGCCTTTGGAAACCTTTTTGAAGTTTCAAGGCAAGTCCAGCAGAGTTGCCTTGAAAACATGTTGTTCTTGCCTTGAAAGACATTTCTCGAGTCGCTGCTGTTCATGCTAGCCATCTGTCATTCCGTGCCAATAGTGTATTTTGCTCCATGATCATAATGCTTTCCACACTTTGATACCTTTCATGTTTCCAAGGAGAGATGAGGTTTGGGAACCAGAGTCACGGTGCATCGGAAGCAATTCCATCGTTTGGTTCACATGCAGCTCGATCTTTCCAGTTCTTCCACCGACTGTGTTGTCGCTCATTTTTGGTCATTGGATACATTTATTTATAAAATGACATTTTACTGGAAGAGAACAGTGGGAGAAACGTTACACTCAAACTGACAACATGTTTTTGTTTTTTTGCTTGGGGATATGATTCACTGGTTTGGGGATATTGGTCACGCCTATTTAGGTTTCCATGGTTTCATGCTCGCTCAAAATGTTCAGTTGCCTTATTTTTGTTTTTCACCGAATGTCAGAACTGAATTGCCCATTAATGGCAACCTCAGCTTTATGTAGGAAAGCAACATATATTTGTTCATTTTGTTTGTCTACAATATGATTAGAAAATGTGAAATAATAACTACCGTAGTGATGTGTCCTTCAGATTATTTTTGCTGAAAAGGTTCTCATGCTCATGTTATCTGTGCATGGATATTTTTAATCTCCCGATCTTTTGTACTGTTGCAATTTGAGACGGAAATGATGTTGTGGATTGATACTCATAAATTACGTAGTGTCTAGTCCAACGGCAATCCTTTTAAATAACTCTCTTTAAAGCTCTGGATAACATGTCGGTTGAAAAGCATCCTCAGTGTCCATGAACTTCCTGTGACAGAGTGGTGATGGAGGGGCAGAGCTGCAGGCTGCTCTGTCTGAAAGGGAGGCCGAGATCTCACGACTGAAGGAAGAGCTCGAGGCCTTAAACGCCAAATGGGAGGATACAGTCACACAGGTCAGTCTTAAAACCGTTCACTGTGCCCTGACTAGTAATGTCTGGTGAATTCAAGAGGATCTGTATGAGAGACCTTTTAGCTGCAGGCACTGTCTTCTTTGTTTTTGTATCGCTTCGTCACTTGGCATATTGATGGAGGTGAAAGAGCATTAAATAATGCATTTATTGTCTCAACATGTTTTGGATGTTATACTTGTAATCATAATTTAATGTGATTTTTTAAATTTCTTATCCTTCCTGTGACAGATTAAAAGCAATGTGAACCTTGCTGCAGTGGCTGGAAAGTCCCAGTGTGAAACCATTAACAGGATGTCGGCAGGAAGAAAGGACACCAGGGCGTCGGTCAGCAGCCAGGTACGCTCATGAGGTGATATAAGTATGGAAAAGATGGGTCTGTGGTCAAGTCAAAAACATTAATTTGGGGTGTTTGCAGACGCTGGTGGAACACACGTTTTAGAATTAGAGATGTTTCTGTTTTTTATATTACAAATTAGTGGATAGGAAACAACAAACATCCTATTCAAAGCCACGCGTCAGATTGTTGACATAAGTTGGTCTGAGGTAGTGACTGGTCACATTTTGGTCTGCACATTATCTAATCTTTTGTTTGGAGATACTCCAGTGAACCAGCAGCAGCCAGAAATGAACTTCAGAAAAAAAAAGTATAATTTGGTCCGTTGACCACATCATAATAAATCACTGAATAATTCACAAGGCAATATGAGTTCCATTTTCCTTATTCTGTTGTGAACCAAAGGCATCAGTATGTGTTTTTGGTTACATTTACAAGGCTCACAGGTACACAAGCTTGTTAGAGGTTGCCTGTGATAAATGGGCAGTCGACATTCAAACGAGGCCCCAGATACTTTGGCTGTTGTGGTGGCTCACCTCGATACCTCAGACAAGCCTGTTTTCTCAGCTCTAGGCGCAAAGTATTCTCTCGAGTTGCAAGGAAATTACATTTGTAATCTAAAGTCCCGTGTGGTCCCACAGGGCTCAGCTGGCTGCCCGTCCGTGCTGGACGCCTCTGAGATCTCCACAGAGAACGGCAGGATGAGGCGCTTCCCCCGGCCGGAGCTGGAGATCTCCTTCAGCTCTCTGCAGCCCAACCGCATGGCTCTGCGCCGCCAGGGAGAGGAGAACACCGTCACCGTCAAAATCACACGCTCGGCGCGCAAGAGGAAGAGCGGGGAGATGGAGAAGGTAAGATTCAATTCAATTCAATTCAGTTTATTTGTATAGCCCAATTTCACAAATTACAAATTTGTCTCGAGTGCTTTAAAATCTGTACACATAGACATCCCTGCCCCAAAACCTCACATCGGACCAGGAAAAACTCCCAAATAACCCTTCAGGGGGAAAAAAAGGGAAGAAACCTTCAGGAGAGCAACAGAGGAGGATCCCTCTCCAGGATGGACAGGTGCAATAGATGTCATGTGTACAGAAGGACAGATTTAGAGTTAAAATACATTCAATGAATATGACAGTGTATGAATAGTTCATAGTAGGCATATTCCACAATGGAGACCTCCACGATCCATCAGGCAGATAGCGGTGGGGAGGAGGAGTGGGCGGAGTCTCAACAGTGGGCGGAGTCTCAACAGGACAGTGGCGTAGTCAGTAGCAGGAATTCCACGGCCCAGACCTCGATGATCCATCAGGCAGATAGGATCTATGCCGTCTCATAGGGTCCGATGACCCCATGAGACGTGAAGTCAAAAGGACTCCGGGGAGAAAGCAGAGTTAGTAACGTGTGATTGAGAGATGAAAATTCATCCCTAAGGAGAGAAAAAAGAGGAGATAGGTACTCAGTGCATCCTAAAACGTCCCCCGGCAGCTATAAGCCTATAGCAGCATATCAAGGGGCTGGACCAGGTGAACCTGATTCAGCCCTAACTATAAGCTCTGTCAAAGAGGAAGGTCTTAAGTCTACTCTTAAACGAGGTGACTGTGTCTGCCTCCCGGACTGAAGGTGGAAGCTGGTTCCATAGAAGAGGAGCTATATAACTAAAGGCTCTGGCTCCCATTCTACTTTTTAAGACTAGGAACTACAGGTAGTCCCGCATTTAGTGAGCGCAGCTCTCTAGTGGGGCAATATGGTACTACAAGCTCCTTAAGATATGATGGTGCATCACCAATCAAGGCTTTGTACGTTAAGAGAAGAATTTTAAAAGTGATTCTTGATTTTACGGGGAGCCAGTGCAGAGCAGCTAGTGCAGGAGTGATGTGATCTCTTTTCTTAGTTTTAGTGAGAATACGAGCTGCAGCATTCTGGATCAACTGGAGGGACCTAAGAGATTTATTAGAGCAGCCTGATAATAAGGAGTTGCAGTAATCCAGTCTTGAAGTAACGAACGTGAACCAATTTTCTGCATCTTTTTGAGACAAGATGTGCCTGATTTTTGAAATATTACGTAGATGAAAGAATGCAGTCCTTGAGATTTGCTTTACGTGGGAGTTAAAGGACAAGTCCCGATCAAAGATAATGCCAAGATTCTTTACAGTGGTGTTGGATGCCAGGGCAATGCCGTCTACAGAAACCACATCACCAGATAATTGATCTCTGAGGCGCTCAGGGCCGAGTACAATTACTTCGGTTTTGTCTGAGTTTAACATCAAGAAGTTGCAGGTCATCCATGTTCCAACCTCACAGCAGCAGCTCGGCCACACATTCATTTGGAGTAAAACAATGTTGTGTCCAAAGTAAGAGGTGGGGTAGTTGGCAATTGCATCACGAAGGAGGTTTAACAGGATTCGTACGGTCATGGAAAACCTGGAAAAAATGTTTATTTCCATGCTTGGAATAGTCTTGGGGGAAAAAATGTTCCCAAAGTTTTGGAACAGTCATTGAAGTTTGTTATATTCATACGTGCGTTTACGTTGAGTTTTAAATAATGGATATGCTTTTAAAAGAATGACTTTCAAAATCTAAAGCCGGCAAACGCTCTTTCCTACTCGCACATTTTTCGCTCTGCAAGTGAACGCACCGTAACTGAAAAGACATGCATGTTTGTTCTTTTAATCAAACTATTGTCTCTTACTGTTTGCTTTGGAATTCTCATTGTTAGTTTAAATACGATATTTTGTCCCTTTTTTCATTTATATACCGAGATTTCCCAAAAAGATTGGTCACAGAAATTTAGTTTAAAGTCATGTAAATCCACTGGTGAGCATGTGTATGGACCCTGTTTAAGTTATGAATCGATTGAACATGCCTTTTGCCCTTTTGTGGATACATTTCCTACAGACTCAAAAAATACAGAAAATGGTGCAGCGAAATCACCTGACTGTAACAAGCTGCATTCGTACTCAATGTTCCTCCCTGGAGAACTAGAACACAACTGAGGAACTGAGGGCCTCTGAGATAAACACTTATTTTCAGAAATGGTGGTTCATTTTTTCACACGTTCTGTGGAGAAAATGTCCCTCTGCAACCTTTCCCTCTGCTGCAATCAATCCAGCACCGGCAGTAAAGAAATACGTCTGAGAATCGAGCAACAGCCGTTGTAATGGGTGTTGTTGCCGTTCCATCAGGACACGGCGAACTCATCATGTCTCCCATCAAAAAACATTTGGAGTGGTTTTGAAATAATACACACCGACATGTGAAATGAACGTATTTAAGGGGGGTTGTTGTCACTGTGTACAAATGCAGTGTTCGCAAAGTCTTGGTTTTGATTCTGGAAAAAAACTCTATTGTCTCATTGTGAAGAATGAACATTCAACAGTTAACACGACGCAACGTGCGACTCGTACGAGGTCAACGAGCCAATCCTACATGTGCCATTTTTAAAAAATGCAGTAACATCCTATGAACTGGTCGACGCTATGGATGTCCCATAAAACCGATTGTAAGTCACCAGGATTCGTACGGTCATGGAAAACCTGGAACAGTCATGGAATTTTAAAATTGTCATTTCCAGGCCTGGAAAAGTCATGGAAAAAAACGTAAATCATAAAAGTTTTGGAAAAGTCATGGACATTTGTTATCACATGTTCATTTACACGGAGTTTAAAATAATTGATATGTTTTTTTTTTTAAAGACGCTCAAAATATAAGCTGCCGTACGCTCTCAATATGCAAAATGTTCTAAATTGTTCATGTGTATACCGGGATTTCAGTTTGGTCATGGAAATTTTGTTTAAAGTCATGGAAAAGTCATGGAAATGCATTGGTCAACATGTGTAAGAACCCTGAGTCACACATTGTGTGAAACTGATCCCAGATCAGAGCAAAGTGCTTCTGTGGAAACGAGCAGACAGGCAGAAGTGCTCTCGGAGTGGACGCGCTGAAGGAGTCCTCAGGACACCGCCGCACTAGATTTGTATTTAATGCATCAGAGCAGCTGCACTTATGTTAATTAGTTTTCCCCTACTGATGCAAGGAGGTCGTTTCTTTTACTTTTTGTCCTCCAAAGGCATGTGATGCATGATGTATAATGATATTTACACTTCTTTTAGTTCACATATTAATATAAATGAGGTCCAGAGAAAAGTGCTTACATTTTCTTTCAAATGAAAAGAAAACTATTGCATTTCTTCATAACTTTAATGTCCACAACAGAATGTGTAGATACGTACACAGAACAATCATAACTTAGTCGAGAAAATTATTTGAGCTTTCAGTTTTATTGAATCATTTCATGAGAAATTACCATGAGTGATAATGTATAGAAAATGAAATATGACTTCTTCCATTCTTCTGAATATTTTATCTGCCAACCTCAATAAGTGTGGAAAGAAAACCAATATAATTGTAAAACTAAAGGTCTGATATAGTAAATAAGAAAAGATGTAATACATTATTCAAGGCCATATTTTTGCTTCTAATGCATGTCCTACATTTTGACAGAATATTGTAGTTCAAACCTGGGGGAGGATACTTTTTTTATGATAACATTGCACCACAGGTTTTTCCTCTTCATAAAGTATACAGTAAAGTTGTTTAAAACACTCGCATGCATGTACCAGCCACACAACAATCTCTCATTAATCATAAATACCACTTGGAATGAGAAACACTCCCTTCAGCGATAGCACACGCGTACTCTCTCTCGGTCTCACTCCCCCTCGAGAACATATTACCCCAGCATCCCAGTCGGAGAACAATCAGGTCGGCTACAGTTCACTCGGCGCATCACTCCGTCACCGTGTGCAAAGGTGAATGCCGGTTTATTTTTTTAACGGGGACCGTACACATCAATCAACCCAGGGCTAAATGTGTCAGTCTTAGCTATCAGGCTAAATGTCAACCGTGCTCCCTGTGGCCAGATATTACAAGCCTTCGCTAATGGAGAAAATGGTCATCACAAAAACATCATAAAAAGCAATAAACATACTGGTTACGATCAAATGTAGGCCTCATCATAAAAACCATCATAAAAAGCAATAAACATGCACACAATCACTGAGGAGGGAGTCACAATTCCTGCTCACACATCTGATCGCTAAAAAGCCAGTTCTTCAAGCCGGGTTTAAATCCCGACATGTCAATGTCAGTATAACAATAGCAATTATATATTCTCGTTGTTTTTTCTTGTTGACTATATTAATTTAGAATGTTACTTTTCCAAATATGAAAATCAAGCCATCTCTAATCAAAAGGCCGATGGGGCCTCTAAACCAGTCGATGCTTTCCTACTGCCTCTTTTAATCGTGTCCTCTAGATTGCAGATATTGTACTCCGCTCAAGGGTTGCATATACACAGAGTAAGGCCCTGTCATAGTAGATATCATTATATGATCAGCGCTTGTTGCTCATCATGTCAACACTGAATTTGCCTCGTCTCCACATAATCTCAAGTGGCTTGAGACGTGCAGATGTTTGTCCTTTAAAAAAATGTTTTTACGATAACGTTAATTCAATAAAAAAACTGCAATACAAGTCAAGTTAATTTCATGCATGGCAAAGCAGCATGATGTAATGATGATATCCAGATGATGTTTAAAGGACGAATGAGGGAGACCGTGTTATGCTTGATAGCGAGGGGAGCAGCTTCTCGGCGATCGCCTGATAAATGTCTTCAGGCCATATTCACGACTTCTTGTTTCCACATTTCGTTTTTATGTTTTACAGAATCATAAGGATGAGGTAGCAATAGCAATTGCTTCCTTGTATGAGCCAACTAAATATACTATGGTGTTCATTGTCAGCGTTAAATAGTTGTTTATTGACTTTCCTCCAATTCATATTTTAATGATTTTTTGCTGTTTTTATATTTTCGGTCACATTTATGATTTTGAGCGAGCTGCAATTGAAGCCCTGCAAAGAAATGTAGAGGAAAACCTTTAATCTTATTTTAGCTTTCATTAGTTTGATCACCCTATAGCCACATTTGTTATTAATATATAAGAACATTTTAATTTCTGAATATTATAGTGAAAACGTCCACCTTTTTAAATGGAAACACTTTATTATCTGAATAGTGAACGCTGGTTATTTTGATTGCAGCAGTCGCCATACGATGCCTCGGTTGTTGTTTCTTCAAAGTAACCAAAATGGTAATTACTGACGTTATGTAAATCTTCTTGAGAATCAGTTTCCCAGATGCATCTTGGCTTTGCAGAACCTCGCTGAATAAGTAATGAAAAGCATTTTGACATGACACCAAGAAGAAAGCTATTTAGTCGACTGTGATGCAGCAACATAAACCATGTTGATCGCTGAAGTGTTTGAAGGAAAGGAAAGACGTCTTCACACACAACTCGAGCTGAGACGCTTTGAGTTTCCACTAGTTTTATATATAGATACACACACACACACGTACCTAACTTTAAGGAATATTGACAAGCAGCTGATCAAAACATTTGTCAAACTAAAATAAAGTCTAAATACAGCAACATGGTGATTCACCCTTATAAATATCCCCAAAAAATAATAAATAAATGACAAGACTAGAAATTCAATGCCCTGGTAGTTTTGGTATTAACAGGGGGGTCTTGCATAACGGCACCATTCAAAGCTTCTTTAGAAAAAACCTGAATCAAAACTTTGAATATGACATTTGAAACCTTTCTGCTGGTCGATCAGGAGGAAACCAGACGGAGGCCGAACCCAGCAGCTGTTGTGGAAAGTGGAGGTGGTAGTGGGCGGAGGCCAGTAGAACACAATGGGGTGGAAATAAATCGGGAGCGGATGATGAGATCAAGGCGGAGACCAATTAAAGGCTGAGGCGGCATCTGCCACAGCAGGGATGTTGGGATGAGCAAGGTTTCCAATAACCGCTGTTATATTACATCACGTCTCCATAATTGTAAGAATTGAAGAAGCTGTGATATCTATGCAGTGCTGATTCCTCATTGTTGTTCATTAAGGGCCTAAACAGTCGAATATCAAGCGATCAGGAGAGGAGCATGAATGCTGTATATGGCAGGAGGGAAGCTAGTAGCGTTAGCAGCAAAGGCTAACGGCTGTCATGGTATTGTGTCATTATCAAAATGTAGTTTTTGTGAGGAACATGAATACATAGTTTGAATGCGATGACATCACAGCAATACAAAAACAAAAGTAGAGAGGAAGTTATGACCTGTTTAACTTTCTAACACGAGCAGCTTCTATTCCCAAATAAACTCATTGCCGAGATCTTTTTCTATTTCTTTGTTTGATATGGAGAGATGACTTAAAAAAATGTTGAACTGCAATATTTCCACCAACAATAGTTGTGAAATAGAAATTTCATATTGTGACCTCCCAATGTCATTTGAAATGTGTAAATTAATCAAATGTTTATCCGACTAGCGAGGATGGCATGCAGCGTTTAATCCACTCGCACATCCATAATGCCAATGTTGGGTTTTATTGTATTCCATTATGTTGAAACTGGCAAAAGTTCATTAGTTGAAACATATTAGTGCAACAAGTACAATGAATCTAGGCTCTTTGTCTCTGGCTCCTTTTCGTCTTTTGATACCAGCAGTGGGAGCATTTATACAGCCGTGAAATATCTGCGATTATCACCCCGATGTGATTCCACTAATGACTGGTTCTGTTGACTGAGCTGGGTTCAAGAGACGGGGCCGGACCAGAAACGGAGGGGAGAGAGGCGAAATGAAAAAAAGGCCACAAATGGACAGACACCTGAGGGAATACACGAGGGGATGAGGGATAGCGAAGAAAACGTGGAGAGGAGAGGAAAGAAGATGGAAGTGGCAGGCAAGCAGAGGTGTGTGTGTGGGGGGGGGGGGGGGGGATACAACAATCATAAGCAATGTAGGAGAGAAAGAAAGAGAAGCTGACGCAGCGAAGGAGGGGAGGTGCTGAGCGACTTTAGATCAGAGTCGAGTGTCACGGCCTCATGAACACGCCCCTCAACACGGACCGCCATGTTCGCGTTTTATCACAGAAACATTTTTTATATACGCGTGTCTACTTATTGAACAGCCTGGAAACTCAGCTCCGTGTGTGTCCCTTCGACAGATGGCAATATTGCAATACATTGAACTCTGAAACCAAAGGGAAAAAAATCCACTCTCCAATCCTTTTCATATACTCCAGTGCCAACCCAACACCGATGAGAGGATCATAACTTATTGCTCAGCCGCATAATGACGCCATGCTCATGCCATTTCAGATGAACTGGTAAAGACGGAGCAGCTACACTAAATAGGCAGACACTGTTTCTCTGGAGTTGGAGAAGACCAAACCAGAGTTCTAAGGAGAGTCTCCTGGATGTGGGACCAGTCAGCTGCCAGCATGTTAACATTCACAGCTTGAAAGGCTAATGGTGTGTCTGCATTTGTCCTTGTGTGACATTTTCATATGTCAGAATCTGCATTTTATTACAATCGTAATATTGAGTTGTTGTTGTTGTTGTCAGACGATCCCGAGTTTTCCCCCCTGAATGTAAAAAGTACCAACATCGTGATGGATCGAAACCACAATGGCTCCATATTTCTTTTTGCTTTGCACAATGTTTATTACATTAATAAACTCCAAGCCCATGTTACTTCAGGGGAAGAGATGTACAGTGTGTGGGCCAGAGGACATTTTACATCTGAAAGAAAGTATTTCAGGCAGGCTCTCTCTCTCTGTGGGTTTATCAGCCAGCGGGGTCTTTGGCCTATCCTTGATCCAACCGAGACTCGGCGGGAACACAGTCACGTAGATCAGGGAGAACGTGAGCGTCACGACGAAGACAAACGGTGAAGTCCTCAGCACGAGTCGCAGGATATACAGATTTAGCAATTTCTCACCATCAGAACAGCCCGTCTCGTTCAGTTTCACTCTTCATTAATTAGATTAAGTGGGTGAGTTTTGAGATTGGCTGTAGCTGTGATGCATCAACGCAACAGTGAGAATGTACTGCGTTTTAATATTTACATAATGATAAAAAAAATCCCATTAAATTTACTTTAACATTTTTAGCCCACTTCCTTTTTGACGAAGGATTTGATTACTTTTGCATCAGTGTTTCATGAAGGATCATTCTTTTTGAACATGAGACCATATTGCCTCGGCAGCTGGACATCATACATTAATTAAGAAAACAATCCTTCAAGTGGGCCTTCTCATCTGTGTGAGCAAGGTCGAGTGAAAATTAAAACTGGTGATGATGAATGTGCTTCTACAATAATTTATTCTCCGCCTTCTAATTTGGGAAAGGGAATTTGTTGGAGCGCTCTCTTCAACTTTAACCCTCCTGTTACCTTAGGGTCAATTTGACCCCATTCGATGTTTAATGTCGGTGTTCTTTCGGGTCAATTTGACCCCAGGCTGTTTTTCACTGTGTCAAACATATAAGAAATATCAACTTTTTTTATATATTTCAAGGGCTATTTAGGTAGTCAACAAACAAACATAAAGTACCTCACACTTAAACTTGGAAAACAATATTAATTCTAATAATTTTCTGGAGGTTTTAATTGCTGGGGTCAAATTGACCCCAAGGGTAAAATGTGTCAGTAAATATAAAGGTAACAGGAGGGTTAAACATTGAATGGGTCAAATTGACCCTAAGGCAACAGGAGGGTTAAGCAGGTTGCTTAAAGACCCTGGACCCTGCCCCGCTGCACTCGACCAGACGGGGTTTAAGGGTTCCCGAAGACGATTGAGTCAGGCTTGAGTGTGTTCTCAGTAAAATTTTGAATACCAAGGAATTACCGCAATCGGCAGCAATCGGTTTTGGCGTTGTTGCCCCCCCCCCCCTCATGGTGAAAATCTGCCCATTCGCTATTATTAAGAAAACATCTGCTGTTTGCGATTTTGTTTCTCTTTTTTTTTTTACTTTCTTATTTTCACATATTTATCTTTTATTTTTGTAGCTTTTTTTTGACATTGTGAATAAATGCCTGTCTGGTTACTGCCTGCATGAAAACTGACGTACCTCACGCCACTTAAATATCTGTATTTTGTGTCTCTCGTGAACGACTCACGATGTAAATGGATAATACGGGTCTTCAATCACGCGGCGCCTGTTGGTTTTGAACATGACGCACGAACGCCCGCGGGGAGTCGTGGGACACGATACGTCCAACGGAGCTTGATGAAGAGACTCTGCATCCCATTGGTGGCATCATGGCACTTTATATCCAATCCCACCAGGACCTGGACTACATACACATTTAACGATGCCTTCCAAAACGACGTAAAACATTAAATCACGTCGGCGCCTCCATCTCGTTCGTGTCTGGTTCGAGCATGACGGAAACCCAAGTGAAAAGTAGACACGAGTCGCTCCTCATGCTGCGCTGTCTTTGTGTTCTCGTAGCCATCGTTGTCAAAGTAGACGCATGGAGGGCTCGCACAGAAGTGAGAGCGGCACGCCAGGGAATTTGTTCTGTGTGCAACGGCCTGAGATAAAAAAAATACAGTTAAACTTTTGGAGACTGCTGAAACGGTGTTATGCTGTGGGGGAACCAGACGCCGCCATGGGCCTGGACTGCGTTGCCAGCGTTGGTGTGGGGAGGGGGGGGGGGGGGAGTTAACGCACTAGTGGGGCAATCGCACCGGCACGCAGAAAAGTGCACAATTTATTTCCATTAAATTTTTTGATAAATTGTTGATTGCTGCTAAACTCCCAATATCAAGTCAAGCTTCATGTAATCTGTTGTTTTTCTTTTTATGTATAGTTGTCTTGTTTAAAAAAAGTAATTATAATAAATATATATATATATTTATTATAATTACTTTTTTTTAAACAAGACAACCGTCTTTTTATTTATTTATAATATATATATATTATTCCATGATTTATTTTTTTATCTCTAATTGTTTATTTGTTATATGCTTTATTTCAGAGCACATTAAGAAAGTGTACATTTCAATAAAAATAATAATGCACTGCATGATTTTAACCCCCGTTTTCTTTTCTGAAGTCTCACATTTTCAGGAGGAGTAAACGACGACCGAAACCTGAGGTACAAAACGGCGTCATGTTCCCATTCCTCCATCCTCATAGACAGCCAATCATTTCTCTTTCCAGTCATCGCATTCTTCATCGTCCATCACCACATTAGTGTAGTTTTTACTTTTGGGCCCAAAAAGATTGCGTAGATATGTAACATCATTTTGTAAAGAAATAAAAATGGCAACTTCCTGTCTAGCGGCAGAAGAAGTGCTTCTGACCAGAAGGCTGCCGGCCTGAATCCATAACTTTCCTCAAAATCCAGCCGTGTACCGAGATAACTTTAATTCAAAAGACACGACGTTGATGTCCTTTACCGGCGTTCTCACCTTCAGCTTGGCTCCAACACGAGATACAGGAATGAATAACGGTGCGGATCTTATTCAGAAAACTGCATGTGTTCGTCCAGCCTTGTTATTTGAAAACATGGCGTGACTGTCCTGCTCTCTATCGTTGTTGTTTTTTTTGTCGTGAGTTTTAAAGTAGTGAAAGAGAGGCTACATTTACTTGGCCATTATCTGATAATAGCCAATAACCGGAATTAAGTGAGGATGTTCACATGGCTTTCCCGTTGGAGCGTTCCATTAATTTACTCGTTTCATTGCTCCAGGGCAAAGCGCCGAATGCCTCTTGACGCCCTGATCAAATCATTCTGCAACGTCAGATGCCTCGCCGTGTTCTCCTCTGAAAACACATTTCTTCCATGATGTGTACAGTATCGGCCCGCTGTCCATTATTGTTACCTTCGCATTGAAAATGCGGAAGGTTATGTTTTGATCGCCATTTATTTATTTATTTGTATGCGTGTTACTCGCAAAACTCAAAAAGTATTAAACCGAATCGCATGGAATTTGGTGGCATGATTGGTTATTATCCGGGGACCATTTGATTAGATTTTGGGATCAATCGGGTCAAAGGTCATGAAAAGGTCAAAATCTTCTTTTTCAATTTCTATCCAATTGGCATGCAACTAATGCCAACATGTTCATAATTCAATGCCCAATCTCGTGATATGCGAAGGTATGCGCTCTACCGAGTGCCCGTTCTAGTTCTCCTATCAGATGATAGGAGGGGGGGGGGATATTTTTTGTGAAAAAGTGGCATTTAGATTTCTTTTATTTGCAGAATGTGTTAAAGTCTGGTTCATTGTTGAGAGAGGGTTCACGTTCCATTCAGTCGTGGATATAATCCACATGTCGTACTCTGATCATGCTGGTGGCATCTTCAGGTTCATCACATTGTGCTCATTGGATTGTCGTGTGCATGTAAACTGCCCTTTTCTCTCTTTGCGCAATGTGGACGAGAGATTTGTTTTGGGGGGGAGAAATAATAATAGTGACTCTGGTCTCCTTTGTGCTGTTGCAGCCATTGAATCTCCATCATGTGTCGGGCGGAGTGCAAAGCGGCTTCCCTCCCGCAGGGAGGTCAGAGTTCAGGAGGAGCCACAGGGCGGCGCTCCTGGGAATGGTTGTGATTCCCTTCCTTGATCAAGGACCCTTGAGCGGAGAACTTCCTGTCAAAGTGTACACTTCCAGGGTCGCGTGTATGACCACAAGCCCACACTGCGTCCAGCTGCGTGTGGCGTTGATAATTGAAGCACTTGGTCTTGTGCTCATGCCGTTCCCCGTGGGGATCCATGCACACGGGCCGGATTTAGCCATGCAGGCTAATTTTTGTCTATTCTTTGGTTAGTGTTCAGTGATTTTCTTTTTCTAAAGTTAAGACATCATGAATTCTTCATAAGTCAAGATTCGTGTCATCTGTGATTTCTCGGTGTCTCTCGTTCATTATTAATTATAGTTTCATAATTAGGATGTATTGTGTGTCGCCTGCTTCTGATATACATTTTAAATGCAAAGTAGGATGCTTCCAATCTTCCTGACACATTGTCTGGTCTTGGTTTGCCAAAGTAATTAAATTGACAAAAATCAATGAAATAATGTAAATTTAATTGGCCCCTCTTAAATAGAGTGCTCTGACTTCCTCTAACAGCCGACTAGTGAAGTGATGGTGAAGTGGGAATCTGATGGCGTTGACACCCGCAGCCTAAACTTCTCCTCTTATCTTCCTCTCCGCTTTACTCTTTTCTATCTCTCCATTTTACTCTTGTTTCTCCCTCTCTGTTTGACTCTTATCTTCCCCTCCATTTTTCTCTTGTTTCTCCCTCCGTTTTGCTCTCTTTTCTCCCTCTCCGTTTTACTCTTATCTTTACCTTCGCATTGAAAATGCGGAAGGTTATGTTTTGATCGCCGTGTATTTATTTGTATGCGTGTTATTCGCATAACTCAAAAAATATGAAACCGAATACCATTAAATTTGGTGGGATGATTGGTTATTATCCGGGGACCATTTGATTCGATTTTGGGATTGATCGGGTCAAAGGTCAAGGTCATGAAAAGGTTAAAATCTTCTTGTTACCATAGCACGGTCAATTTGTATACAATTGGCATGCAACTAATGCCAACATGTTCATAATTCAATGCCCAATCTTGTGATATGCGAAGGTATGCGCTCTACCGAGTGCCCATTCTAGTTTTGTTTTGCTCTCTTTTCAGTCTCTGTCTGTCCTTTAACCTCTGTCGTTCCTCCAGAACTCGGTCTCTCCCAGCCAGCCTCGTCTGACCGCGTCCGAATGATTTACAGACGACGCTGCGTCTCTTCTTCATCGGAGACATCGCTGCTGTCCCAGAAAATCTCTATTCTGATTTTTTTCTTTAGTTCTGTAGCTTTTTAAAATGTGGATGTTGTATGGCCCCGTCTGAAGCCCTGTTCCCCTCCTACAATACAGCGTGTCCTGGTTGTATCCGTTATTCTCACCGCCTGTATTCTAGTTCTCAACATAGCGGTTTCTTCAGATGACTCATCAGTTATTGCATCATGATGATTGTGGCTGTACATAAGAAATGTTTTCTGCTCTTAGTCATTACAACTTCTGAAAGAATTGGTAATATATTGGCATATATTACCTTCATAGCAAATACATATGTATCGTGTGTATGTGGCGGCCAATGAGTGACAAGAAATTGCCGTCCAGACGTGTCAACTTTTGGATCTAGTGCTGCTCGCTGCTTTCACTGGGGAAGAGTGGGCACCGCTGGGTTCTTTCGGTTGAATAATTTAATTTCAAAATCTAGGGCAAGAAAGATGAACAGAAGTATTATTTAATAACCGTAACACTAAGATGGAATTACTGTGACTACACAAAGTGTGTGTATACTTGTTGGACACGGCTTGAGTTTATGAAGCAGCACAGCGCTGCCCCTCCTATCTCGTCTGCATCTCGGTCCCGAGTGTCGGCGACATTATCTCACGTCTCATTGGCTTCCTCCACACGCTCCCACTGTCTTCCCATCTCGCCGTCTCTCTCATGTGGCACACACACACACACACACACACACACACACACACATCTCCTCTTGTTTACTTTCTCCACATTCGCACTCCAATTACGGTTTGTCGCTCTCACTTATCAATCATCTTTTATCTTTCCACTTTTTTTTTCCTCAAACACACACACACAAGTTCAATTATGCACTTTCTTCAGATTGTTGTATCTCTACCAATTTCTACTTCAGTAGTTGTTCGCTCTCTCTCTCTTTCTCTCTTTCTCCCTCTCAGATTTAAAAAAAACGGCTGCTGAGTCACTGATGACTTCACATGTTTTGACCCTTTTTCTGCTTTCCGAAGTGCGTAATGTTTACGCCGTTCACCACGCCCACTCCACTGCCCGGTCGGTTTAGCCGTCCTCAAGTTGAGTCGTCCCCAAACGGCTAGTTATGAGTCTGATATCTGTCCAGGGATTTATTGAACTGATGTGGCTTGCAGAGAGAAATGCCAACAAATCACTGTTGGTGTTTTTTAATTAAATAACGGGGGGTGGGGACTGTTTTACCCCTGGAATGAAAGCCTCTTTTTCATTTTAAAGGGAAGGTTTCTTATAGTAAACATACCTGCAAACTTGTCACTTTTCGGCGAAATTCGCCCTTTTGAAATCAAAATAGGTCATCTACGTGAAAAGTGTCGATCCGAAGAGTTTTTGTTTTGGGGTAGGGGGGGAGGGGTAAATTGGACGGCCGGCGTTTATGAGATTGGAGTGAGGCACGGAGAACATGCGATGTGGTGATCTTCGCAATAAAACATCTTTGATGGGATGCGTCGAAGGAACAGAATCATGGAACAGGCTCAAAGCTCAGCAAAGCACACAAGTATAAAGGAAGTTGGTTCATGAATGACTTCAACCATATTATATATAATGATAATGTAAAGTTGTTATTACTATTATTAGGGCCCGATCACTAAATTATTCAGAGGACCTTTTTTCTTAAAATGTTTGTTATTCTTATTTAGATTTGCGGTCAGAACAATCAAAAGACCGTAGTTATAAAAGCTTTGGGGTGTCATCAAACAACGTGGATGTGGTGTGGAGACAACAACAAAAAAGCCACCTGCACCCCCCCAGAAAAACATCACACTTTGTGTGCTTTCTTAAGTGTTAATAAAAGGTCGTCGCCACACGGCTTGACAGCGGTGCTCGTCACCGACCTCCGCCTCGTGTTCCGAAGGGGAAACGGATTCGTTCTCCGAGGCGTCCACGTGCTGCATGCGCTGGGAGCAGTTGAGCTCGTCAGCTCTTTGAGCCTCGTGGCAGGGAGATTGCGGCTTGTTTTCTCCCTCTTGAAAACTATTCCAGCTCGCTCAACGGTAAAACTGGAATAGAGTTTGTCTGAACGCTTTTCTCCTGACGCCGGCCTCGTCTTGACCCTCATTCAAACAACGCATGCTTGTTGCTTTTTCTTCTTCTAGCTATCTGCGTCATTCTTCCCTCTTGATTGTTCATCTGTACCATATGATTAGTAAGAGGCTGGCGAGCAGTTTGTGTGTCTTCATTTTGTGTGTGTGTGTGTTTGTGTTAATAGGAGGAGGTGGTTGCAGAGAACAGAAGGAACATGCGGACCAAACTGATGCCGAAGCTGACCCCTCACCAAGAAGAGGTGACAAGCAGACAGCAACACACACACAGTAACACACACACACAGTAACACACACACACACAGTAACACACACAGACGGTAACACACACAGATGGTAACACACACACAGTAACACACGCACAGACAGTAACACACACACAGACAGTAGCACACACACACACAGCAACACACACACACAGTCACACACACACACAGTAACACACACAGTAACACACACACAGTAACACACACACAGACAGTAACGCACAGACAGTAACGCGAACACACACAGTAACACGAACACACACAGTAACACGAACACACACAGTAACACGAACACACACAGTAACACACACAGTAACACACACAGACAGTAGCACACACACAGTAACACACACAGACAGTAGCACACAGACACTAACACACACACAGTAACACACATAGACAGTAACACAGAGATGGTAACACACACACACAGTAACACAGACAGTAACACACACATAGTAACACAGACAGTAGCACACAGACAGTAACACGAACACACACAGTAACACACACAGTAACACACACATAGTAACACAGACAGTAACACACACATGGAGTTTTTAAAAAAAGTCATTGGGGAAAAATGAAATCCCAAAAGTTTTGAAAAGTCATGTGTTATATTCTTATGTTTATTTACGGTTTGATTAAAAATAATGAACATTTATGTGCATATTTGTTTTAATCAAACTATTGTTTCTCATTCCTTTGTGTCATGGACACGTCAACATGTGTCTGAACCCTGGACTCTATTATTCAACTTGCTTTCTTAGTTGCTTAGACATCCGGTTGCTTTGTGAACTTTCTATAGTAAACAAATGTCCTCTGCGTTGGGAAAACTCTGCAAACACAACTCCACTAAGTTCAGGAGGTCAAAGTTGAACCATGAGTTTGTTTTTCATTTTTTATCAGAAGCTAATATTTGTCATGAAGCGTAGTTTTCGCTACACGATCTGTCACGGTGTCCCTCTGGTTGTACCGGAAGCCGCGTGCAGCTCGTTTCCACCGGACCAGCTGAGAGGCTAACCACAGTTTACCGTCGCCTGTGACCAGATCTCCTCTCCAGGTTACCATGACTCCCTGAGCAGCAACAGCCGCAGCAGGAAGGACGGAGCTCTGCAGAAGATCGGAGAATTCCTCCAGAGCTCCCCCACGCTGCTGGGCAGCAAAGGTCAGTGTGTCGGTGGGAGGAGCGTCACTGGGAGGTCCTCAGCGCTCACCTGGGTGTGAAGGTGAAGCGAGGCGTTTAAATATGATGACGCGACCACCAGAGGAGGGTGGAAGGTTTTAATTTGTTTTCATCAGCTGGTGACTCAAATGTGTCTTTATCGACAGCATGTTCACATATCATTCAGTCAATCGGGTATTATTAAATCTAATAAGATAAATACAAAAAAACACCATCCGTACAAGCGCAGTAAAATCTATTGTAATTTAATATTCTTTATTTATAGAGCAAAGATGATCAATTTAAAAGCAAATGTTAACTAAATAAGACAAACTTCAAGATAAAAACAATTGTATTCATATTTCAATCCCACAACCATTTAAATACAATGGAAGAAAGAATTTTAGTGAAATCAGAAAAAGCTCTCCACTCCCAATTTGATCATGATGTAAAAACATGACTTATTACTTGATTAATAAATATTGATTCATACTTCAGTTCCATTGCACTTGGTGACATGTTCCTTCATTCCCGTGAACATAAACTATATGGCTTATTGTCATGCTGCCACACACACTCCATATCAAAGGACCAAATGTGTCTTAATCTGGTGCCAAAACTGTTTCTCATTGTCCAGATTCACCATTTCTTTATGTTTTGAATAAAGTTTGTTGGCCAGCTTTTTGAGAAAATTCATCTTCAAAAGAATTAAACTAAATGTTTTTGTTTTTTAAAGACTTGCATCTTTATGGTCTTGGGTGCCACAGACTGGATTGGAAAGTCCGAAAATGTTGAGAGGACATTGTTGCATAGCTTTCCATAAGCGCCAAATAAACAGCATATTAATCTTATGAGGCTATTTCTATTATAATAAATGACTATGATGCCTTGATATGACGACTGCATCAGGTGTGTGTGTGTGTGTGTGGTCACTTTCTGTGTCTGACAAATATCAGCAACATAATTGATGATGATGCACATTAAGAATTGCATATGTTGCACAGAAAAGAGAAATCCACAGAGCTGAGGAGAAGCAGCCTATGAGTCACATTACACAATGTCTTTGTGGGTCTTTTCATAACAATTGTGCCCACACAGACACACAGACAGACACACAGACAGACACACACAGACACGCGTGCATCAAAGCTGCCTCTAATGCAATGTGCCGCATTGTATTATTTCACCTTCAGTCCGTTGCTGATAGCGTCCAGGAGGCAATCTCAGGGCCCAGATGGGTTTTTGGAAATATTCTAAATGTCACAGTTGAAACCCTGTGTGCAGAAAACACAACGGAGGACACAAACAAAGACACACAAGGACACACGTTGTGTGGAGTAACTCGGCGCCAGTTGGACACGGTCACCGGGCCAGGGCAGCCGAGTGTGGGCCGCTAATGGAGCGTCTTGGAATGAAGCCGTCGTCTCTGAGCTCGACCCTCGGGGAACACTTCCACTCGGTCAATTAATTGTCGCCCTGGGGTTCCGGCACAAGTGTGCTGTCATCTGATCCTCCCTCCCCCATCACTTTTACTCCAACTCTTTTTCCCCACCTCCCTCTGTCCCCTGCAGACTTTACCCGATTGGTCCCTGCTCACTAAAATGAAGAATAAAACTGCATATAATAACTAGTCTTCACATTGCCACATATCCTGCTCGACTTGTCTGATCGGACAGTCGGTGACGGTCGTTAAAACTATTCACCGTCACACAAACGCATGTCGAGCACATTCAATGACATTCAATGACGTTAAATGGTTCACCATCAGGAAATAATGGAGTCGCTAAAGAAATATCGATCTTAATCCGTCTAAACAACCTCTTCGGCGTGTTCCTCTTGTCTTCAATTGTCTCTGCAGCCAAGAAGATGATTAGTCTGGTGAGCCGGCGGATTGATGGCGACTCGGCCGCCTCCTCTTCCTCACTCAGTCTGACAGCGAAGACGAACAGGAATAAACTCTCCAGGCCTGTAATCTCCTCCCCCATGGACATGCCCTCCCACCCAGTGAGTGTCATTTAACAGCCATCGTAGTACACACACACACGCACACACACACACACACAGTCAGAGTATGGTATTTTAGTCCCATTTGATACTTTTAGGACATATACTTCCAAATATTGTAACAAGTCGGTGTACAATTAATGAGAAATCATCCTGACTTGTTTTACTCTCTATGAAATCAGTTGTGACTGAACTGTAAGACTCATCATTGTTGAGGCCCTTCTTTAATAACATTAATAACATGTCTTTGGCTGGAATCACAAGCTTTTTATCCAACTTGTTTAACAATGTGTTCTTTTGTTGCCGTAGATCATCAGCCGAGCGCCAGAGGAGAAAGCGAGTGACCACCAGATCATTAAGAGGCGTCTCCGCTCCAGGCTGGTCAAATAATGAGCTCCACTGTAGACCATTGGAGTTTTGTTGGTAAACACTATCTTAAATAAATGAAGGAGGCGTCTCGCTGCTTATGAGCCTTTTCTGTCACGCTGTCTTCAGTTAGAACTCGATTGTCTTATTTAGTCTAAAAACCTATTTTATGAGTCATATACTATCATTTCAGAATATAGCAAAAGACTAATATACAGCTGGTGATGTGGAGAGACGTCATATAAAGGAATTGTTTGATATTATTCTGTGGGCTAGATCCAGGAGGCATTTAGCCGAGTTCAGCATAAAACCCTCTAGAGCTCACCAACATGTTGTGTTGTTCAATCTGTCCACAAACAGAAACACAACAGTTTCTACTGTTTTATAGAGCACAGACACGAGGGGTCAAACCCCCGACATGTCGAAGCTTCTCAATACTGCCAAATAATTCAAGCAACCTTTGGATGGGAGGAAAGTATGTTTGTCCACATTCACCATCAAATGAATCAAGATAGTCCATCAGATGGAGATAAGCTCCACTTTATAGACACGCTATGATTATTTCTTTCTTTCTTGTTATGTGCAATGTTTAGTGTTTGTTTATTTGATGCGAGTAAGCGACAACAGTTCCAGATGTGTCATTAGTCAAACCTTTGTGAGCTTTTGAGTGTTTTCGATTTATTTTGAACCACCAACTTACTCATTGATTTTCTGAAAGTGATCAACAAAGATATGAATAGAGCATAAAAAATGTCTTAGAATGTTCTCAGCGGCTTTTTAATTTTCTGGTTGATGTTCAACGTCTCTGCCGTTTACTTTGTGAACATCTACTTCACTAAAGTCCTTGTGCACTTTATCGCTCCCTCGAACAAACTCCAAGGCTTCTGCCTCTGATCTGTCCATCATTATATTCTGTTCTTTTCTTCAGGAACATGTTGACCTGCCTCAGTTTAAAAAAGAAAGAAAGATTCTGTATTTAATTCAACTTTTCTGAAATTGTGCACTTTTCTTATTCCATACTTGTCATAACATCATCTTTTTCTAAATTTTTATACCTTTTTGTTCTATAGGTCTTATCTGTAATTTCTCAAATAAAAATACAAAAAAAATGTCTGTCATGTTTTAAGACCAAATATCTTGGAGGATATACAAAAAATATTCTTCAAAGTATAACTTATCTTTAACTAGCATTAAATTAGAAACGTACTATTGTCATTTTATTCTGTTCTGATCTTTTATTCCATAACTATCCTAATAATTGATCATCCAAATAGGTAGCAGTTATATTGTATATTTTCATTTAGTTTCCTCTACTTCCTGTGGAGAAGTGGGAAAAGCTGCCGCTGAGCGAGACCCCCGGTTGGCTCGTGTTGGCGGTGGACGGCTGCTGAGCTGCGTGGGCACAAATAAAGAAAATATATATTTCAGTGAAGTATTGAAAAAGTTGGAGGAAAAACCTTTAAACCGAGAAAGAAGTGACCAGAGAGGCCCCAACCTGGACGACGGGAGACGACATCACATTTAATAAAGATCGTTTCAGACAGTGGAGCTCAACTCGGAGGATTCATGTGAAGTCTGGATGGTTTTAAACCAGATGTTTCATCACTAAGCTTCCGTAGTTCTGACTTCAAACTAGGGATTTACTAAATTAAGTTATGCTCTACAGTCGTGTCACTGGTTTGATTTAGTAAGCGATGTGGGTGTGTGAGCAGGAATAACTCAGTCCAAGACGTTTTGGGTTTTACTCATAACTTTATTTCAACTCTACTTCCAACTACCGCCAAGTTCCCTACTCTTCTTCTCTCCTCTACCCTCACACCTGCAGGCGCCCGAACAGCGCTGACTAGTGGTCATAACTCATACATGTAATTAAGTTTACGTCATACAATTTACTCTTACAATATCAACATTAGATTTTAATATTTTCCCCTGTAGCCAGATATTCGTGACATCATCGTGCATGAAACTTGGGGGCGTTGCCCTCAAAGCTGTGGATCGACAGCTCTCAGCAGCATGCATGGGATTTAATTACAATTATAATATATTTACCTTTGCATTGAAAATGCGAAAGTTATGTTTTGATTGCCATTTATTTATTTGTATGCGTGTTACTCGCATAACACAAAGTATTAAACCAAATCGCATGCAATTTGGTCGGATGATTGGTTATTATCCAGGGACCATTTGATTCGATTTTGGGATCGATCGGGTCAAAGGTCAAGGTCATGAAACACATGAAATTTGGTGGGATGATTGGTTATTATCCGGGGACCATTTGATTAGATTTTGGGATCGATCGGGTCAAGGTCATGAAAAGGTCAAAATCTTCTTTTTACCATAGCACGGTAAATTTTTATCCAATTGGCATGCAACTAATGCCAAAATGTTCATAATTCAATGCCCAATCTTGTGATATGCGAAGGAATGCGCTCTACCGAGTGCCCGTTCTAGTTGAATATGTTTCTCACTTTTTACCTCATGGTCCTAAATAAGCCACTAAAACTACCTGTGAAAAGACTATAAATATATACCTCTGTCAAGGTTTGAGACACTCAACTGACACTCCTCCTGAGTCTGATGTGGGGCTCGTTTAAAGGTCTGCTGAGCTCGTCTTGAACTCGAGGTGAAAGAGAGGCCCGGAGAGAGGAACTAGAATTCCAGCTGAGTTGCCGTAAGCTTTACGCAGCGATAACAATCCGCCAGCTTGAGTTAGTCTCAAAAGGATGCTATTGAACATCCTGGGGCCTCCCAGTCAGTTTCTAATTGTTTGGCATTCTCAAAGTATAAAATATCCTAAACAAGGTCATAGTGCAGTCAGTTGTAAAAAGGTAAAAGAATATTGTATTAAAAAATGTCATAGGGGCCATGAAAACATAACACTATTATAGGATAGTATATCATGAAGGTTATATAATAAACTACCATGAAGAAATATAAAATGTTCATTAAATTCGTTAAAAGGTGTCTGACTGGGCAGAATGGAAGTCATGAAGCTGAGACGTCAGGCATCGTCCGCATTATGGAGGAGGACATATTTCCATGTGGATCTGTGAGTATTAAGGTATGAACATGTGGGTTTTTTTCACGCAGCAGAGGAAAAGAAAGAAAGAGAGAGAGGGAGCAAATGGGAATACAAATAAAATGCGGAGAGTTGACAAAACAAAGTGTGAGACGTGAGGATGAAGGAGGTTAAAGATGGCTGCAAACGTTCAAATGTGGACACATCCGTCTGCAAAGGAATATCTGTTCTATTTCTTTCTTTACTTCCGCGGAGAGAGAGAGAGAGTCACGTATTTGTCAAAATGATGGAGAGGCTGCCATGATGCAATCTTAGTAATCACTTCCCACACAGCTGGGCTCTTTGTGCCGTGTGCAACAGGAAGGTGCTCGTGGAGCTCAGTGTGCACGTCACTCACAGCGCTGGAGGTCATCACTCAGGATTCGGAGTCATAATTAAGTAAAAAATCAATAAATTTGTGGTGCACCGGGGTTGCCTGTATATTCTTGGAGGTGAGTTACTTTCCCACAGTTTATAATGTTTACGTTTATGCTGTGGTCAATCATGTCCCACGCGGACACATGACTCTGTGACTCTTATTAAATCATCACCAGGAGACAGAGCGCAACATAATCAAGTAATAAATAGAGCAACGTTGCAAACTGATTAATATATTAGATATAATGTTAAGCCACACCCACTAAAAGAGTTAAAATATTAAAAACACTTATCAGGGTCAGAGTTATGGCTATGTGTTATATAACTGCAGTCAGAGGCCCAGGTTTTGTTTGGGAGGATTTTAGGAGGATAGATAACAACAACAACAACATTCTAGGATTATCTCATTTCCCCTCAAGTATAGGGTCATCTGCAAAAACTCAGATTTCAATTTCAGTTCATCTACTTTATATATGATTCATAAAAATGCCCGATTCTGTTTTCCATTCCCTCCGTCAGGAACCAAGAGGGAAGTGGTGGCTGGTTACCGGAGCACTGAGAGCGCGGGGCACAACATATGTGACTGCAACATCATCACCTGTGCACGCGGATGAGTCAAATGTTCCATTATGAAAGGTTTAAATCACATTCATGTGTTTTAGATTCGTGGCGTCAAACTCATGTTCACCGTGGGCCACATCAGCATCATGGCTGCCCTCTTAAAGGGCCGGAAACACTTTATAAACTCCTCGAACATATTGTTAAATAACTCTTTGCATTTGATTGTTGTTTATTTCAGTGTAGAAATATTGTACATAAGAAAATGTCTCTAATATTACAACATAATATCAACCTTCAAAATAAAAGCACGGGATATTTTTCTTCAATTTCTTTCAGAAAAGGTGATCACGTGTCTTTAAAGTCGCCAGGGGCCACATAAAACAATGCGGCGGGCCGGATTGGGCCTGCGGGCCTTGTGTTTGACACCTGTGTTTTAGACCCTCGGCTCCTTTCCTCTTGATAAGCGAGACGATTAAATTCAGGACATAACTTAAAGGACGTCCCGTCTTACAAACTTTAAGGTCTTCGAAGTGCTTCCCATTCTCTTTCTGCAGGTGTGCGTCACCGCCACACGTTGAGGGGAAGAAAGCAGGCGGATTATTTGGATAGAAGAAAGATACCAGGAGCAATGCACTGCAATGTTTTAAAAAAATGCAGAAGTAATTTGGATTTAATTTGAATTTACTATATGAGCATCTTTATCACACACACACTTCTGTCTCACGGGGTGTTATTGGAACCCCGACAGTGTCGGTTATTTTAATTAAGTGATGGGATAAGAACGTGGAGTCCATTTAACGAGAAGGAAGTCGCTCTCCATCTGCATGTCATCTAATCGGAGCTTCCTCGTCCTCCCAATCTCCTGTTTAGCACTTTTGCATTGTAAACATGAATATATGTTGTGACAAGTGTGTAGCCGTCACCAGTAGGTTGCCTGTACACACTCACAGCAAGGGTGTATTAAAAGATGCCGAGAAACAGCCAAAGCTCCCATCTGGACCAAATTGCCCCAAAACCTCAACGACCTTCACATACCGTTCACCTTCACACGGGGACGTTAAACCCCCGGTGAAGGGAAACTGGATTCAGGAACAGGATGAAGCCGGTAAAACACACGATGAAAGTAGCTTTAAAAAGAGCCCGGAGGTGTTCACATAAATAATAGGCTATACCAGTACAGCTTCCCACCCATTAACAATAAGATAATACAAAACATTTGTTTCTGGAGGTCAGAAACAAACTATCACTGCAAATATATATATATATATTTCATACGATATAAAATGCATTATTTATAGTATTATATATATACATACACACATATATATATATATGTATACATATATTTAATATTTAAATAATTCATATTATTAATTAATAAATATTATTACACATGTATATATATAAATATATATATAGTATTATACATATAAATATGTTTATATACATATAAATATATATATATATATATTTATATATCGCGGAGTACGACTGGTTCTGGGATACAGAGCGCAGACTCCAGGGGAAAGAAGCCCGATGCAGAAGATTTCTCAGCAGCAATTAGAGAAGCTTTCATCGGCCTCGCCGACGTGTTCCCGCATTCTCTATCTAGAGATGCTGATTGTGAGACGCGTCCGTAACACACAGCTGGAGAGACTTCCATCTCTTTAGGCGTCTCAGTGCGGCTCTTTGGCACCGACGTTCTCTCTCAGTTATTCCAATGAAGCCCCCTTCACTGGAAGTCTTGGAGCGTCCTTTGTTGTTCTCTTCTATTCAAGGAGTGAGATCTCCTCCATTCAAGTAGCAACCCTTCACAGTTTATGCATTATTTATACTCTCAGATGGTGAAATTGGCGTTAAAAGGCTGAATTTGGGGCGGCGTTGAATCCGGGTCCAGATGGTTCCGCCTCCTCCACCATGTGTGAATGGGTGTGAGAGAGTATCGCCTGTGAAATCTGTGACTATACAGACAAACCAGCAACATTAAAATGGTTTATTGATGAACTATCATCAAGTGAATGTGTGCGTAAGAACAATTATTAACATATTTACAATCCATGAGCGCTGACATACAACCGGGCCACACTAAATTGTCTTATTGATAAAGTGTGTGTGTGTGTGTCATGATTCAATCTTTCAAATCTGTAACGGCAGGGCATGTATTTAGTTCATCAGTGTGTGTGTGTGTGTGTGTATTGTTTACTTGCACAGTAAGGGGTGACCGTACAAAGTTTGTCTTCACGTGTAATACTGAGAACCTTGGTTAGCGTGGTAATAGAGAGTGCAGTTTAATACCGCAGCTATTTTGTTAGACATAGAACAGACGGGTAATTGTTTATCTGAGTGCAGCGGAACAAAAGCTTTTAACCCTCCTGTTACCTTAGGGTCAATTTGATCCCATTCAATGTTTAATGTCGGTGTTCTTTCGGGTCAATTTGACCCCAGGCTGTTTTTCACTGTCAAACATATAAGAAATATCAACTTTTTTATATATTTAAAGGGCTATTTAGGTAGTCAACAAACAAACATAAAGTACCTCACATTTAAACTTGGAAAACAATATTAATTCTAAATTTTCTGGAGGTATTAATTGCTGGGGTCAAATTGACCCCAAGGGTAAAATATGTCAGTAAATATAAAGGTAACAGGAGGGTGAAACATTGAATGGGGTCAAATTGACCCTAAAGTAACAGGAGGGTTAATAGAGAAGTCGATCAATAACTACGATCAACATTACAGTTAACTCAGGACGGGCCAGTCACATGAAGACAGGATCATGTTTCTTGTGAACATGTCATCCTATTCGCCCTCTTTGGGGGCCATTGCCCTGTCATCCAGCCTTGATGCTGCTCCCCCTGACCACAGGATCAGGAACACACAGGACCCCTAAACGGATCCCAGGGGGGCTCCCGGTGAACACCTCTGATGTTGTTGGTGGATTTAAGTGATTTTGTTGGATTCAATTCAATTCAGTTTATTTTATACAGCCGAATATCACACCTCAAAGGGTTTTACAATCTGTACACATATGACATCCCTGACTTTTGACCTCATATCGGATCAGGAAAAACTCCCAAAAAATAGAAGAAAACTAATTTCACAGGGAAAAAAGGGAAAAAACCTTCAGGAGAGCAACAGAGGAGGATCCCTCTCCAGGATGGACAGAAAAATAGATGTCATATGACCAGAAGGAGTCATTACAGAGTTACATAAACACATTCAATGAACATGATAGAATGTATGAATCCAGACCTCCACAATCTATGAGTCAGATGGAGGTAGAGAGGAGGGGGGCATCAGCATTTTGTGAGTCTGAAATGTCTTAAAATGTAAAACACTTCAAATGTATTCATTTGATTATCCATTTTCATGGCAACTACCTCGGAGTGATGCGTCACCCTCTGTTCCCTTTCCTTCCTTCCTGCTGTGAATCTCCGTCCGTTTGAGTTAATCAGCGCGACACGCCGTCTCCTCAAGGTCGGTCCTGAATCTGATGTGAACTCCACGTCGTCCAAGTCCTCAGAATTCCATCGACTTCAGCACTTAAAGGGCAGAAGTCAAAGAGAAGCGCCTCCGTCACATTGCATCTTCCTCCTGGCTTCATTTAGCTCTCCCGACCCCCACACACACTCTCTCTCACTCTCTCTCTCTCTCCTCTCTTAGTGCTCTTCCCCAAAAAGCCTCCGCATCACTCCATCCAATATTCACCAGCAGTGCTCCAATGTCAGCAGAAAGGTGTGTGTGTGTGTGTGTGTGTGTGTGTTCTGAGCTCGTTCCTGCACCTTTTTCTGGCCTTTCCAGAAAATCACGTTACAGTTTTGTCACGTGCTTACACAAAAATATGAAGGTGCCATCTGGAACCAAAAATGGTTCTTCAGAGTGATGCCAGAGAAGAACCATTTTCGGTTCTACAAAGAACCTTTCAAACCACGGTTCTTCGAAGAACCATTTCCTTAAATAGTTCTTCAAATAACCTATAATGGTGTCTCAAAGAACCAAAATAAGGTTCCTTAAGGCATCATTTCTGGTTCCACAAAGAACCTTTCAAACCAGGGTTCTTTAAAGAACCATTTCCTTAACCCTCCTGTTGCCTTAGGGCAGGGGTGGGCAAACTTTTTGACCTGCGGGCCACTATCGGTTCTAAAATCTGACAGAGGGGCCGGGCCAGGAGCATTTGGACACGCAATGTAATTTATTAAACCTGGAGATTGCGTCTGTTTTTTATACATTTCAATTGAAGGTGCAAAGTTAAAGAAATCAACATTTACTGGAAAAAGATCAATGGAATCACTTTCAACATTCAAAACATATTATTACCCAATGAAATAATCAAGCTCAATAATTTCTAATTGTTTTAAACCCCGCAAAATAATGGACGGATTGTCTCAGCTCTCTAATAATGAGGCACAATTGTCCTCAAGTACAAGTGGAAAGAGAAAATATGGCCCTAAAGCTGAAAATTGAAGTTAGATTAAAAAAAATTCTTCATATCTCTTCTGAAAACACACCTTTAATCATGTGGACAAACTGTTTTGGTGTTTGAAATTGGTTTACCAAAGGTCATAGGTCCACAAAAGCAGTGAAATATCTGAATTCAATGCTAAATGCATGTAAATAAATGTGGAAAACTACATTTTGTATTATCGTTTGAGTAAAAATGATGTGGTCCGTCACACATTAACCAAAATGATAAAGATGTGACTGAGAAATTACTTCATATTGCAGATAAAGCTTCATGCGGTGTGTGCAGGCACGTGCACAGACATTTTGGGGGGCAGGTGCTCAAACCTAAAAAAAAGGGCACCCATTGCCAAAATAAAAATTCTGACAAAGTTGAAGCATAACACCAATGATGCTGTCCTCGACCTGCGTTTCCTCTGGGCAGGATTAGACCGCTAACTTACATTTTCTTTATGAATAAAGATGAATTATTATATAGCAACAGTACAAGCATTCTGATTGGATAATGGGTTGTCATGCCAGCCACGTATTGCCCTCCTCGCCGGTCTGATACAGATCCGTATTGCCCTCTGACCTCATTTTCAAAATGAGCGATATTGATCGTCATCAACAGCCAAGAAGAAATTCAGAAGCAGCGAAAATGTGTTATTGAAAGTGATGAAGAGGAGAAACTATAGTTTGGCTGATGGTTGTTACTTTACTGTAAATTAAAACTATTTTAGCTGAGCTGTGTTGTTCGTTTTCTATAAGATTGATCGTTGTAAGACTGGAACAGACAAAACAAAGAGATAACACATAAAACAATGATGCACAAGGATAGCATGACACCGAGAGCTAGCATAGTTTAGCTCCTATTTTCTGGCTGTGAATTCTCGTGACATTTATAAACATACTTTCAAATATGTCTAAACAGCATTTATACAACACAAAAAAAGATTCTCTCTCTCTCTCACTCAAACATGACATCAGTAAACAGCTGCAAGGCTTTGAAATCATGGATTTCTGAGTTTTTGTTTGTTTATTTTTTTAGGAAACCTCGACCAGTTGTGACGTCATGTTTTCAGCAGCGCTAATGTTGTGGTTGATTTATCACAAAACAACGTCAGGGGACAAACAGCGTCATGACCTGTGTGTGTCTGGTGCTGCAGGTCAGAGGAGAAGGACGTGCACCAGTTTGGCGCCGCGGAGCATGTCGGGGAGAAATTCTCACAAGAACTCAAATAAATGCCCCGTCGGATATCAAATCACATTTGGGGGGAGTTTATGACAGAGAGAGTAACTTTTATTCTGAAATACTGATGAATGAAAAAAAAGTGTCTCCAACAAAAAGGGCACTTTTCTCATCCAGGGCAAAAGGGCTGGTGCTTGAGCTCTATCTGTGCACGTGCCTGCATATATATATATGTATATAATAATAAATGCATACATATATATGTATATATTTGCATACATATATACTGTATATGTATATATATATGCATACATATATACACATATATGTATATATATACATATATATATATATACACTCCTGGGAACTGATAGAACATAGTGTATTTTAACTTCTTATTTTTTGTGATTTCCTACTTATTTAGAGTTAAATAAACATTTTACAATTGAAACATTATTTTGACTTTAAATTGTAGAGCATGTGGACCACAGGACTGTTTTCGTGTGAGTGTTTAGTGTGTTTAGTAAAAAATAATCCAATAATACATTCAATTTAAAAACCAAATGACTGATATGCTTACCTCCGATTATCAGCCATCCCGCCTGATGCTGTTGGAGTGTGTTGGTGAACGCCCGCTGTGTGGGAGAAACTACCCGCCGCTACTGCCACCAGGGTTAACAGTAAAAACACTGGACTGTTTGAGAGGTCTCAATATCAAAAGAAGATGGAAACAAGTTCAGGACATCTCCAACCTCTTCTGGAAGCTCTGGCTGACTAGGAAGAGTCCTCAAGACCTTTCTGGAAGGACTGGTGCGATCTGCACATGTGCAAACTAAGTCTATCACGCTGGGCAGAGCAGTGAGCAAACGTCTTCTATAAGAAGCGGACACATACGCAACTTCCTATCCTTGGGTTTTGGGCTTGTGAGCGCCGCGGAGCATGTCGGGCGATATTCTCACAAGAACTCAAATAAATTCCCCGTCAGATATCAAAACACATTTGGCGGGAATTGATGACAGAGAGAGTAACTTTTATTCTTAAATACTTATTAATGAAGAAACAATGTGTCTCCAGCAGAAAGGGCACTGTCCTCATCCAGGGGAAAAGGGGAGGAGCTTGAGCACCACTAGGGGTCTACCTGTATGTATTGAATTGTTTTTGCCCTCCTGACATTAACATTCGGGGGCCGGTGTGTTGGAGCCTAAAGGTAGTTCTGTTGTTTTCTGCTATCTTTGAGGGAAACACCGGGTGAACTGGGACATGAAGTTCCTACATTTGAACACAGGATGACACGGTAACATTAAAAAGGCCTTCAGGTAATTTCTCTGATGAGAACAGGTGTGGATGGGAGGCCTACCGCTTTGGACCGTGGCCGTGTTGACGTGGTCGACAGGATCCTGTGTTGTGTGTTATGTTTTGCAATTGTATTCAACGCGCGTCCCAACATGTTCTCCCGTGCGCCCCCTGTGGCTTCAATATTTAAATGAGTAAAGTGTTCTCCAGTCTACCGGTTGAATTGAACGACGTCAGTTGGTCGTTGAGATATGAATCCATTCTAGAATTCTTGCTCCTTCACATTATCTCCATGGACTCAAAACACCTCTCGGGACCCAAGAGACCAGTCGACCTTCAAGAAACTCTCGTACTCCAGGAACTCGAGATGAGCGACCAGGCCGTATCTTCGCCCAGGCGCTCCGTGTTCAACGACCTCCGTCTGGAGGGACAGTTTTGCGACGCGGTCATCAACGTGGAGAACGTGGCGTTTGACGTCCACAGGGTCATCCTGTGTAAATGCAGCGAATACTTCATGTGAGTTGTATCTGAAGCTTGTGAACGTCTAATCAACAATAATTATTAACTTCCATGAAGTGTTGTATGCTACATTGATTGCAGAGTGCAGTTATTTATGATTATTGTTGTATTATTATTATTTGAATGCTACAGTGCTCCCTCAGTTCCATAGCAACTAGATTTGCAGATCAACACAGTAGCATTGAGGATTTTGTGTGTTCAGAAAAGTGACCAGATTACTTTAATGCAACTTGAGATGCTCGACTCAACGCACAACGGAGAAGCTGCACAACACGGAGATGAATTGAGATCACAAAACAAAATTAAATACAAAATGTAACATGAAATATTTGAGACATTCTTACTGCGAGTTACACTCTGATGTCCGGTGGTGAACGTGTTGTATAATTCCCCTTTAATACTAAACGGGGTCGTGTGTCGATTTTATTGGAGGGAAATTCATCTAGCTGTAGATGTTTTATATGACGGAGGTATGTGCTCCTGTGTACGCTGGGTTGTGTTGACTTGAGTCTTAGTTTTGGTTTTATTCATGCTGTGCTTTTGTTTTTCGTTTTTTTAAATATTGTCTGTCACTGTTTCATGTTGTATTGTATGGAACTTTGTGTGACGTGCTGCTGCTGCTGTCTTGGCCAGGACACTCTTGTAAAGGAGATTTTTAATCTCAATGAGGCATTTCCTGGTTAAATAAATTTAAAAGAAAATAAAATAAAAAATTCAAAGATCTGAAGTCTGTTTCCAACTCTTTGCTTCTATGTTTCACCCTCAGTGCTCTCTTCGGACGCTGGTGCCCAGCAGACAAGAAGGTCTTTGTCATACCGGGAGTGTCTCCCGACGCCATGCGGCTCATCATTGAGTTTGCGTACACCGGCTCCGTTTCAGTGACTGAAGAAAACGTGCAGGAGCTGCTGCTGGCGGCCGACCAGCTCAACGTGATGGCCGTCGTGCAGACTTGCTGCGACTTCCTCGGGGAGCGGCTCAGCGCAGAGAACTGCATCGGCATCTTTGAGTTCACCGACATCGTCTTCTGCCCCGAACTGCAGCGCAGGGCCTACCGCTACGTGGTGGAGCACTTCGAGGAGGTGGCTCACCACGAAGAGTTCCTGCAGCTGTCCCTGCAGCGACTCATCGACATCCTCGAAAGAGACGACCTCAACGTGAGGAACGAGAGCGTCGCCTTCGAGGCCGTCCTTCGCTGGATCGACCACGCGCCCGAAGCACGGAAAGCACACGTAGCGGTGCTCTTTTCAAAGGTATGATAACCTTCGCTCACTTTGTTTGGACTTGCACCTTCAGTGTTGACCAGATTCAATTCAACACTCCTGTCCCTTTCTCTCTGCGTAGGTGCGACTGGCCTTGACGAGTTTGAACTACATGCGGCTCAAGGTTCTGTCCAATGAGCTGGTGAGCACCAGCACTGAGTGCCTGTCAATGGCCCAGGGTGTCCTTGAGGCCATCGGTCACATCAGGACCAGCAGGCCTTCTGTTGCTCAGCTCAGCAACCCTCTCCTCCGCCCTCGCCTCCCGAACGCCGTCCTGTTGGCCATCGGAGGCTGGAGCGGCGCCAATCCAACCAACGGCATCGAGGCGTACGACTTCCGCGCCGACCACTGGATGAACATGACAGACAATTGCGAGCGTCCCCGCGCCTACCACGGCACCGCCGTCCTCGACGGGAGCCTCTTCTGCGTCGGCGGCTTCGACCGGGCGGAGCATTTCAACAGCGTGCGCAGGTTCGACCTGAGGACGCGCGTCTGGCACGAGGCCGCCCCCATGTACCACCGCCGCTGCTACGTGAGCGTCACCGCGCTGGACGGATGCATCTACGCCATGGGAGGCTTCGACGGGCGCACGCGGCTCTGCAGCGCCGAGCGCTACAGGCCCGAGGCCAACCAGTGGAGTCTCATCGCGCCGATGCAAGAGCACCGGAGCGACGCCAGCAGCACGACGCTGCACAACAAGGTGGTGTGGAAAAGTGTCTGGGAGTTATTTAAGGGCAACAGAGTAAATGTGTACCTGTTGGTTACCTTGTTTCCATGGGACCTGATGCAGTTGTCTTGAGGTGCATTGAGTAATTGGCCAGAGGGAAGTGTGTCAGACTGAAGGTCTTCAGAGACCTATGGGCTCTCTAGAGAATCTGTGATGTTGTGTGCATGTGTGAGTCAGTGTGTGTGTGTGTGTGTGTGTGTCACTATTGCACACTGTGGTTAATTTGTATGTGGATGGTCAAGTAGAAAGAAAACATGTAAACACTTATGATCTGGATGGCACTGACATAAACAAGAATCCCCTTTCTATTTTAGACAGTTTGTTGATAGCTTGTCTCAGGTTTGTAATCATGATTTAAAGAAACTTTAGTAAGATGATGCAACGTATTAGATATTAGAGACCGACACCAATAGTTGGACGATGTGAATCATCCTGCTAGAGTAGAAAGATCTCGGAATAATTCATAAGGAGTTGAAGCCAGAAGAAGTGATTCTTTACTGAACCCCTCCTGTTCTCCCCAGCTTTACATCTGCGGGGGCTTCAATGGGACGGAGTGCCTGCAGACGGTTGAGTGCTACCTCCCGGGGGCCGACCAGTGGACGATGATCGCCCCCATGAGCATCCCGCGCAGCGGAACTGGCACCGCTGCATATGCAGGTCTCGTGTATGCAGTAAGTTCACATGAAACTCGTGTGACGTTCAGTCAACAGATGAATCAGAAGGAGTTGAGTGTGAGTTTCTTTTCTTCCACCATATATTTCACTTGCTGTCCCAAAGGTTGGCGGCTTTGATGGCAACAACCGTCTGAACACTGCCGAGGCGTACGACCCCGTGAACAACAGCTGGCAGGAAGTGACGCCCATGGTGACGCCCCGCAGCAACTTCGGCATCGAAGTGCTGGACGATCGTCTCTTTGTTGTCGGGGGCTTCAATGGCATCACCACCTGCTACAACGTGGAGAGCTACGACGAGCTGACCGCTGAGTGGACCGAGGCTTGTGACATGGACATTTTCCGCAGTGCCCTGAGCTGCTGCGTGGTGTCCGGGCTCCCCAACATGGCCGACTACGCTGTTCCCCGGGACGCCCTGCCGCTGTTACACGAGGATGCCGACTCGGAGGAACACTCCTGAACCGTGCCATCATCCACACGGTTTTAGGACCTACAACTACAAAAGAGAAATAAAATGTCTTTGTGCGTTAATCTGCTGTCACTCCAGATAACCCGGCTGATAGTTGCCGGCAAAGACAAAGAATACACACATCCAGAGGTGTTGGCTCATTTCAGACCTCTAACCCCCCTTCCTCTCTCAGGTCCTTGAGGAAGTGGTCTCACACCAGTTGTGTGCCTTTCTACATCATATTAGTTCATTTGAGGAGTTTCAGTCAGGATTTAGAAAACTGCAACTCTTTATTATCAGGCTGCTCTAATAAGTAGAGACAGAAGGTCGTCGTTTCTCAATCTGCGTACTTGTGCGTACTTTTCTCTACTTGTGTCCTCGTGGACTTGTGAAACGTCATCAGTCTCAGCCCGAGTCCATGTTCCAATTCAAAGTTCGCTTCTCGTAAAGCACGGTCAAAATGCCCGGATGTGACTTGATCCTCCCACTTTCCGGAGGATGCATCAGAGGAGACTTGATGACTTTTTATAAATACTACTGTTGAGTCACGGAATGTAATTTTAGGATGTTTTCAGGCGAGAAGTTAGTAGTTTAAAAATCAAATCTGTGGTCGGTTTGTTATGATTCAGTCCAATAAAGATCTGCGCCGTAGATTTGAGGCTCTACTCCACAGCGCCGGGCGGTCAGCGCGCTGTGTGGCCGCCGACAGCAGCCTGATCTCGGCAGGACTTTTTAAAATGCTCCGCTGGCTCTGACGTCTCCGGAGCGGTTAAACATGAGATATAATTTGGTCTGGAGGATCTAACGAGCACAAAGAGTTTATTATTTATTCACAGATAACGTTACAATACAAAGGATGCATACAGTGCCACTGCCCTTCCCCCCCTCGGCAGGTCTGATCATGACCTGGTCCGGCTGACTCCCAGGTATGTTCCTCTGGTGAAGAGGCTGCCGGTGACCACCAGGACTGTGAGGAGGTGGTCTCTGGAGGCTAACGACGCTCTACAGGACTGCTTCGAGTCAACGGACTGGGATGTGTTGTGTGGACCGCACGGGGAGGACATCAACAGGATGACCGACTGCATCACGGAATACATCAAGTTCTGTGAACACACCACCATCCCATCACGGACTGTGCGCTGCTTCCCCAACAACAAGCCCTGGATCACCAGGGACCTGAAGGCGCTTCTTAACATGAAGAAAGCTGCTTTCAGGTCTGGGGACAGGGATGAGCTGAGGAGAGCCCAGCGCAACCTGAAGGTGAAGCTCAGGGAGGGCAAGGACTCCTACAGGAGGAAGCTGGAGGCCAAACTCCAGCTGAACAACACAAAGGAGGTGTGGACTGGGATGAAGCCGATAACTGGCTTCAAGGTGGGAGGGAGACAGCCAGGGGGCTCCCTGGAGAGGGCCAACGAGCTGAACTGTTTCTTCAATAGGTTCAGTTCACAGCCCTCTCCTGTCTCCTCCACACATCACACCTCCCAAACACCTCCCCCTCTGTCCCCCCTGCTGAGCTGCACATCCACCGAGCCCTCAACATCAATGGGCTCCTCCACCCTCCCCCCTCTCTCTGTGACGACTGACCAGGTGAGAAGACAGCTGGAGAAACTACTCCAGCGCAGAGCTGAAGGTCCTGATGGCATCAGCCCCAGGGTCCTAAAGACCTGCGCCACCCAGCTGTCTGGTGTCCTGCAGCGCCTCTTCAACCTCAGCCTGAGGCTGGGGCAAGTCGGTGCTGTGGAAGACGTCGTGCCTGGTCCCTGTCCCAAAGAAGTCAGCACCATCTGGCCTCAATGACTACCGACCGGTCGCCCTCACCTCCCATGTGATGAAGGTGCTGGAGAGGCTGGTCTTGGCCCACCTCCGGCCGCAGGTGAAATCATCGTTGGACCCTCTGCAATTTGCTTACCAGCCTCATGTGGGAGTGGACGACGCCATCATCTACCTGCTGCAACGAGCTCAGTCGCACCTGGATGGAACCGGTGTCTCTGTGAGAGTCACTTTCTTTGACTTCTCCAGTGCATTCAACACCATCCAGCCACTGCTGCTGAGTGAGAAGCTGCGGGTGGTCGGTGTGGACGCGTCCACCATCTCCTGGATCACTGACTACCTCACAGGCAGACCACAGTTTGTCAGAATGGGCCGTGTGCTGTCTGGAACAGTGGTCAGTGATGTTGGAGCCCCACAGGGAACTGTTCTGTCTCCCTTCCTCTTCACCCTGTACACCAGTGACTTCCAGTACGACACGGAGTCATGCCATCTGCAGAAGTACTCTGATGACTCTGCAGTGGTCGGGTGTGTTAGGGATGGACGGGAGGAGGAGTACAGGGCAGTGGTGAGTGACTTTGTAAAGTGGGCCGATGAGAATCGCCTTCGGCTGAACGTGGCCAAGACCAGAGAGATGGTGGTGGACTTCAGGAGGAAGGCGACAGCTCCTCCACCTCTGAGTGTCCTGGGCGTGGACGTGGACATGGTGGAGGAGTACAAGTACCTGGGCGTCTCCATCGACAGCCGACTGAACTGGAAGGCCAACATCAACGCTGTGTACAAGAAGGAGATGAGTGGACAGTTTTTCCTGAGAAAGCTTCGATCCTTCAACGTGTGCAGCAAGATGCTGGAGTTATTCTACCAGTCGGTTGTGGCCAGTGTGCTGCACTTTGCCATTGTCTGCTGGGGGAGCAGCATCGGAGCCGGTGACACCAGCCGTCTCAACAAACTGGTTGGGAAGGCTGGCTCCATCATCGGCTGCCAGCTGGAGCACCTGGAACAGGTGGTGGAGAGGAGGACGTTGAAGAAACTTGTGTCCATATTGGACAACCCGGACCACCCTCTCCACCACCTCCTACAGGGACAGAGGAGGACTTTCTCCAGACGTCTCCTCACGCTCCGCTGCCACAAGGACAGATACAGGAGAACATTCCTGCCGACGGCTATGAGGCTCTACAACAGATCACCTCTTGCCAGATCATAGTGCAATAACTACAACAATAACTTCATATCCACACTATGTTGATCTGTACTTCACACATCTCATTTGTTTGCACTACACACATACACACACATTTCATTTCATTTGCTCTGCACTCATACACACACTTTGCTTTTTGCACTCTGTCTATATTTAATATTTTTTGTATTTGATTTGTCAGTGTTGTTGTGTGTTGTGTATGCATGTGTGTTGTATATTTACATAAATATTTTGTTTTGTATTTTACTTTTATTTTACTTGTATACTTCTATATCTTTCATCCCTGTTTCTTATATTTTGTGTTTTGTTTTTATTCTTGTGTGTTGCTGCTACTGTCACGACAAATTTCCCCTTGGGGATTAATAAAGTATATATCTATCTATCTACATCAGTTTGACTGAGGGTTAAGATTCATAACTTAATATTTTAATTAAACTTTAACGTTGAACTATAGTGCTGTCTTTTTCTTTTAGACCGAATTGTTTGCAATTACATGTGTAATATAACTATATATACATACAAATATATATATATATATATATATATGCAGGCACGTGCACAGACATTTTGGGGGGCAGGTGCTCAAACCAAAAAAAAGGGCACCCAATGCCAAAAAAAAATTCTGACAGAGTTGAAGCATAAGCAGCAATACACTGATGATGCTGTCCTCGACCTGCGTCTCCTCTGGCAGCATCAGACAGCTAGCTTACATTTTCTTTATGAATAAAGATGAATTATTATATAGCAACAACAGTACAAGCGTTCTGATTGGCTAATGGGCGTCATGCCAGCCACATATTGTCCTCCTCGCTGGTCTGATACGGATCAGTATTGCCCTCTTACGTAATTTTCAAAATGAGCGATATTGATAGACATCAACAGCCAAGAGCAGTGGTCCTCAAACTAAGGCCCGCGGGCCGGATACGGCCCGCCTCCACATTTGGCCCGGCCCTCTGAACAAGAGAGGCCTTATGATTTTTTTCAGTCTGGCCACGCAAATCCTAGACTAGCCCCTGTTGAATAGAACGGAATAAGAATTCTCTCTCTCTCTCTTTTCTCTCTCTCCTCTCTCTCTCTCTCTTTTCTCTCTCTTTCTCTCTCCTCTCTCTTCTCTCTCTCCCTCTCTCTCCCTCTCTCTATTCTCTAAACATAACTAACGTCGGTAAACAGCTGGACGAGGCTTTGAAATCACTGAGTTTTTGTTTGTTTATTTTTTAAACATAACGTTTAGTGAAGACTCTTACCCGGTCCAAGTGGATCTCTTCTGGCTGCGTGTTCCTCCTCGTGGCTCTGCAGCTCCTCCAGGCTCCGCGCTGCTCGCCAAAATCACTGCGGCTGTTTCTAAATGAGCCTCACCTGTGTGGTGGGCGGGTCCTTTGTGATTTACTGAGTGTTCATTGGTTGTTTTTTCGCAAAATGTTGACAGACAAACGGATTGACAAATCATGGTGAAGGGTTTCGTGTGACGAGTTCTTTCCGCGCCAACGCACACCGGAAGTAAACAAAGTTGCGATTTGGACAAGTTCGGCGGGCCGGATTAAAAAGCCCAACGGGCCGGATGTGGCCCGCGGGCCGTAGTTTGCCCATGTCTGCCTTAGGGTCAATTTGACCCCATTCAACGTTGAATGGGGTCAAATTGACCCTAAGGCAACAGGAGGGTTAAAGAGTTCTTCAAAGAACCTAGAATGGTCCCTCAAATGAAATAAAGGTTCTTCAATAGGTGATGGTTCTTTGTAGAACCACAAAGCCCTTTAAAGAACCATTTAAGAACCATTACTTTTCTGTGTGTAGGAAGAAACGGTTATGATTCACTCTTCAAGAAATAGATTATTTAAGTTTCAAATGACAGGCTGCAGTTTGTTGTTTCTTTCCACAGATCAACGCTCTGACTCATTCAGTTCATCTGACAAACGGATGTTGCGCTCTCCATCTTACGGGTTCCAGGACAGGATCTTGATTTAGATATAGATAAATCGAGTCATGTATGTGTTAATGTGTCATCAATCAAGGCGCCACATTTTGGTTACCTTCTAAAATCTGTGGCTGCTTATACTTTTTAGTGTTTTCCACTCTGGAGATGGAGTAGTGGAAATGTGTCCATAGTAAAAAAGGTTGTATTGAATATCGGAGACCTTCACATTTAGGTAAACAAATGGCCGACACTGTGAGGACAGTCTTTCAGTAATTATTCATTCTTATCTTGAATTTAAAACATTCAATTGAAATAAAATCCACCATGAAAGTGACGATTGCCGTCATCTCGAGAAATAAACCGTAAACAGCCTCAAAACAAGAGCCCTCAGGTCAGAACCTGGAGGTGTTACAGGACCATAACTGGGTTTGATGAGTTTCATCAAATATCTGCTTACAAACCAGTGAAAATAGGGAGCAGTGATTTTTCCTCCGACAACACCCTCCTCACAGCCAGTCTCACGCTCCCCGGAGTATGATGGACGCTCCTAATGGATGAAAGCTGACGGGAATGGAGGTCACGTGGAGGGAACGACAGGAAGCTGCCCCCCTCAAGCAACGAGGTCATCGGCGGGTGACGGTGCGGACAGAGAGCCGTAGAAGGCTGGAGCGAAACTGATGAGCTCATCCTCAGAAAATGGTTCCTCATAGTGATGCCATAGAAGAACCATATTTGCTTCCATAAAGAACCCTTCAAAACAGGCTTCTCTTTAAAAAAACATTTCCTTAAAGAGTTCTTCAAAGAACAGGGTGTCCGCGGGTCCTTCAAAAGTCTTAAATTGCTTTTCCAAAAAATAAGGCCTAAAAAAGTCTTAAATTGTCTTAAATTCAGATTGGATTGGTCTTAAATTTTTTGGGTGTCATGTCACTACGAATATGAGGCAATCTGTTCCGCCAGGTCTAATATTTTGCTCCGGTCGCTCTGCGGTGTCTCTGGTGTCACCGGGGCCACGCCCCTTCTCTTAAAGGGGCCCCGCGTATTCGGTCCCATCAATCCCCTACAACGTGAAGCATCGGCTACTTTAGAAAACATGGGGGGGATGCAAGTTCAATAACAAATGGCTAGAAAAGAACGAGTGTTTCTGGTTCCGGTCGGTGAAATGCTTCTGAAGCTGCGTTATGTGTCGGGAGACTTTCCAGCGGTGGAATCTCACGTGCAGAGCAAGAAGCAGAGACTAGCGAAGGCCGCCAGCAGCCCGCGGGGCTAGCTCCTGCTCCGCCGCCGGCAACGACGTCAACGCTACAACGCTGAAGGTCACCGGAGGAAATCCAGCGCCGTGTAACAAAGAGCTCATCACCGAAGACCAACGCTGCAGTGCGTTCTTCATTCTGTTCCACGAGACTCTGAACCAGACCACCGCGAGCAGACAGCTGGACTTCATGTGCGCTGTTGGTGAAATGACCAGGTCCCGTCAGGATCCTGTGGAGCTCATGGGCCATGACACCGCCCTGGACCTACTTCAGCATCTCAAAGTAACATCTCACGCACTTCCGCCACACATCGTATTTCTCATGCTGAAAAAAACTCTTGGCTATTTAATGTTTGAATGCAGGGTGCCAGGGAGGTGGTGTTGTCAGACAGTGAGCTAGACATGGAGGGGGAGGAGGAGAGCCTCAGAGTCCCCCGGCTAAAGAGGAAGTGTAGGGAGGACGGAGAAAACCCACAGGCCAAGAAGGTGACGGCGGGCAGACGGAGGTCGAGGAGGAGAGGAGAGGAGCCAGAGTCCAGCTCGGAGGAGGAGGACTCCACCCCTCTTCCACACTACAGTGTGGAGGAGTTAAAAGACTTCCTCCGCAAGACAAAGCAGATGTGGCATGTCAAGGTGGAAGACTACTTCTGCCAAGACAAGTTCTTCCTCTCCGCCACCTTCCTCACGATGAAGGACGAGAGAGGAGCCTTCACTCCACAGGCTGAAGAAGATCCTGTGTGACCTCAGGAAGGTGCTGCTGGTGGAGGACGAGGAGAAGAGGGCGAGAGGCGAGATCGACTGAGAGCAGGAAACACTTCCTGGCCTCAGTGGAGCAGTTTTGTTTTTGTTATTAAAGAACTTGAGCATCATGAACAATTTTCTTTTTCAGGATTGGTGCTGCAGTTAAAGGAATTTGTGTTGATTGGAATTTGGTTTTATGTGGTGCAAAGTTTGAAATAAAGTTTAGCAAAAATCAAAAAAGAATCTCTCTCTCTCTCTCTCTCGTCTGCCGAGATGAACTTTCAGTAGCTCACTCGGGGTTCTGAACTCGTCCACAAAACTCTGCCTTTGGAAAATGGTCACGTGACTCAAATCGCTGCCATTCCATCTGAACTCTGCGCCTGACCCGGAGCGCCGCAGGCTGCTTCCGTGAATTAACAGGTGTCATATGCTGCTTAGAGTGCATTAAGGGGTGAGGAAGTGTGTCGGATCTTCATGGAATAAATCTATATTACGTCTTGCCTTTGGCGGAGCGCCGCCATCTGTTCAACGGTGTAACGCACATACATACGAGGCATTATGAGTGTGGAGGGGGAAATAGAATAAAAAATAAAGTGTTTTTGTGATCAAAAAAGACAGATGGAGGATTGCACACAAATACAAATATGTGATAATTCATAAAAGTTGCATTCTTACTAATTGCCAGCAGGTGGCGACTTCTCTGGTTGCAAAATGAGTCTGATAGTCGAGAAGTCGGTGGGAAAATGACGCTACTTCTGACTTGATTTATTACCTCAGTAAACATTATAAATGTTACTTTGTGGTCTCAGTCGCTAGTTTAAATACAATATGATGTTTATTACGTAAATTACGGTCCCATTTAGAGTAAATAGACTCGGGGCATGGCTACAGTGTTATTGGTAGCTACCATGGCGTTGGCTGGTCTGGGATATGTCTTTATGTCTTTGACCTTTCACCAAAGTTTCAAATCCCTAAATGTAACTAGGATTTCTGATCACCCTCAAATGTATTCAGTTGTAAAAAATAACTAAGTCAAGGCATCAGAACATTAGTCCACAAACCAATGGGGGACGTTCCCGTAAACCAGGGGTGTCAAACTCAAATACACAGTGGGCCGAAATAAAGAAATTGTCAAGGGCCAGATGGGTTCAACATTGATTGAAAACGTATTGAAAGAACCTTAGTGCACATATTGAACCTGGAACTAACAAGGCCTATAGAATATTGCCTATAAAACAACATTAAATATGAAATAAAAATAATAAATAATACATGAATAAATATAAATAAAAGTAATATAATATGTTTCATTAATTGCTGATGGTTCTATCTGCAGTTTCTCCAGAGTAATTGCAAGTGCAAACATTTTCTACAGGCAAACAACAGCCAAAAATAATTTACTTCAAAGAAAAATCAAATGGCCTGTTGTAGCAAGAGAATAAAAATGCAAAAATGAAACTACATAAAAAACTGAAAATGCGTCAAAGCACGTTTGCTGCTCTGTGATGCTCACTGGTCTGAGCCAGACACTTGGCGTCTCATCTTGGATACAAGTTCTTTAATGTCTGGAGTCAGGCTCTGAGCTGAGGAAATCCTCAGGATGGAGTGAAGGTGCTCATCAGTAAGACGATTCCTGGGTGAAGTTTTGTTGATCAAAGAGAACAGTAGTTCACACATATGTGCTGCCACACCTAGAGAGGTGTGAGCAGCCTGGGAGGCAGCTGGAGCATTGTGTCGGGGACGAAACGTGGAAACTCTGCAGCGCCCACAGACTTATACGTTGCCTTCTGCGTGTCACTGGAGCTCAATCAGCTCCATTTGGAGGTTTGATGGTGTTTTCCACGTCAGCTGCAAATGGATTACTGAGCAGTTCAAACCTGCTTTGTTGGGCTTCAAAATCAGCAAATCACAGTGTAAATGTCTTTCAAGCAGTTTTAGGCGCGCTTAAAAGATAAAATATTCTAGTTTTCACGAACGACCTGTGCAGTATGTTGTGCTCCTCGAGTTTGGAGGAGAGCTGTAGTCAACGGTAATCAGCGAGGGCTTCATAATAGCGGGAACTGAAGGTTAATGACGACACATTCATGCATTTATTATCAACTTCATTTGAGCGTCGTGTATCCAGGTTAGCTCCATTAAGAACTAAAATATATCTTCCAATAGACTCTGGGAAAATAAGTGAGGGAAGAAAAGTCCTGGAGCTATTAACCAAGTCATCATCATAAAACTAATGAGGAGTATTACTGTTTTGCATGACTTACTCCATTCAAAAGAAAGGCCAGTCTGAGGCACCTACTTTATTGCAGTTTTTACTAGTATATTTAATAAATGCTGTAGTATTGCTTCAGTTTGGGAACATTCTGAAACATATTTGCCGTCAACTCTCCATGATGCAAAAGGACAGTGAAGAGACATCAACCCTCAGGCAGTGTACGGTCGGATGGTTATTGGTCGAAACTGCTCAGAGCTTTTCATCGGAAAATAATACAGAGATACAAATGCTACAAATGCAAATTGATCACCGGTGTACCCGTCCCAAAGAGAGAGAGAGAGAGTAGCTCGGTCCAATTTGAGTTTCACACAATGAGTCACAATCATTCATTGGAAAACATGAATATTTTGTCCAGTTGTCACATTTTCAAAATGTCTGTTTAAGGGTTAAAGTAATAATCTCAAAGGTGTCCCATTGGAATAAATATGATTGAGTCTTTGCATTCACAGTATTATGAACTCTCCCTGACGACCGACCCAGGAAACATCCCAGGCAATGGTGTGTGTGTGTATATATAAATACACATATATATCCATATATATATACATATACATACATATATATACATATATATATATATACTTATATATGTATGTGTTTATATATATTATCCAGCCATATACAGGACTGTCTCAGAAAATTAGAATATTGTGATAAAGTTCTTTATTATCTGTAATGCAATTAAAAAAACAAAAATGTCATGCATTCTGGATTCATTACAAATCAACTGAAATATTGCAAGCCTTTTATTCTTTTAATATTGCTGATTATGGCTTACAGCTTAAGAAAACTCTAAAATCCTATCTCATAAAATTTGAATATTTCCTCAGACCAAGTAAAAAAAAAGATTTATAACAGCAAAACAAAATCAAACATTTGAAAATGTGTTTCCAAGTGTTTCGAGTTAATTAGACGATTCAAGTGATTTGTTTAATACCCTACTAGTATACTTTTTCATGATATTCTAATATTTAGAGATAGGATATTTGAGTTTTCTTAAGCTGTAAGCCATAATCAGCAATATTAAAAGAATAAAAGGCTTGCAATATTTCAGTTGATTTGTAATGAATCCAGAATGCATGACATTTTTGTTTTTTTAATTGCATTACAGAAAATAAAGAACTTTATCACAATATTCTAATTTTCTGAGACAGTCCTGTAGATACACACACACATACACACAAGCAGTATTTCCTCACAAGCATGAGAAAAAGGCAGGCTTAGATTAAGGATAAGGTTCATAATTTTATAGTAAATTACCAAAATAAAATGTCGGTCAATTAAAAGTTAATAGAAGTAAATAAAAAGGTAATTTAATTCCCTCTTGTGCCATTGTTTATTTGCATGAATGTACTAAATACAAATGAATGTTTTTTGACTGTATGTCAGCACTTTTGCTCATAATGCAAAAACGTGTAGTGTATTTAGTGTCTGTAGTTCCTCCTCCGTAAAGCCCGGTTTCATAACGCTGACGTTTCTCATTTCCTCTCGGTTCTGTTCCGCTGATACGATCGACCTTTTTACACACTCGTTTTTATTTCCACGTATAAAAAAGTGCCTATTGTGTACGTTTACAACAACTCCAAAATGCCCTTTCTGTATTTATCCCGTGTTCCTCTTTGATGTATCCCATAATTACCTGCCGCCGCTCCAAGAGCCTGATGTTCCCCTCAGAGGCCGAGTATGATTAATTGAGTCGATTGATATCTCATCTCGTATAATCACAACAAACTGCTCTGAGCTCACTCCGGCTCCGCGTACAGTTCGTCAATCCCGGAGGCCTGTGGATTTGCAGATAGTGTGTTTGTGTGTGTATCCTTATCTTGTTGCGTGTAAATAATTCATACTTGTGGTCTCGTCTGTGCCCTTGAAGGAAAAAGGCGCTTTGCTCCAGATCCATTTAGATCATTTCCAAAAACACTCAAGGCAGCAAAGAGTTGAAGCTCTACACAAGTTTGTTTGAACGCCGTCGGTCCCAGTGAGGGGAGTTTACGGGCAAACTTGTACGGAACATTTATTTGCGATGCAGGTCGTCGGCTGGTGAGAACGACCTTCACAAACTCCATCACAGCTGGATGCGTTCCCCGGTAGTGTGCCCTCGGGCAGCGCACGCGGCCCTCGTGGGATGACAGATGGACGCGACAGCCACAAATGCCGATTCTTGGAGAGGAATGCAGTAAATCTTGGGTCCCAATGAATGAAGGATTGTGTCTGCACCAGCTGCTGCTGGATTTACTGCGTAGCATGACTGTGATTCACAGCGCAGCGGGGAGGTGTCACTGGGCCGACGACGGGCCTTTGGTCTTTGAGTTAAAACTCCCTTCTGTCCCATTTCTTACAGACTGGTTTTTCAAGGAGAGCCTCATAAGAATGGGAACAGATTGAGGACTTTAATGGTTCTCCGGGAACCCGTGTTGTACGAGATTTAGAGCATTAATGTAGCCGTAAAATTAATTGAAATGACAAGATGTTGCAGAGTAGCTTGATGTCTACCTGAACAGAGAATAAAGTTGCTCTTCCTCTTGTGTGTGTTGTAATCCAATGCATATATATATATGTATATATATATATATATGTGTATATATATATATATGTGTGTATACATATACATAAATATATATATATACACACATATATATATATACATAGAAATAAACACACATATACATATATACTACCGGTCAAAAGTTTTAGAACACGCCCATTTTTTCAGTTTTTATTGAATTGTAAGCAGTTCAAGTGAATAACCTGAATGGTACAAAGTTCAGCGACAAACGGTGAAACAAAAAGGTTTAGGTTACCAAAAACTGAAAAATAATTTCAGTTATAAAAAGAGGCCTTTTGCAGGGAACAAGTAATGGGTTCACAACTTGCAGCTGTTTGATTTCCATTGTAGAAAGAATGCCACGCGTGAGTTTGGCTGTTATATCTGCAAAAGGTACGAAACAAGTGAACAATTTAAATTACATTTTGGTAAACAAAACGATTGCATGATACATTTTTTTTAAATCTCCAATTGTTTATATGTTCTATTCTTTAATTTCAGAGTACATTACGAAATCTAAACTGTGTACATTTCTAAAAGTTTTGACCGGTAGTGTATACACACACACACACACATATAAATATATATATATGTGTATGTACATATATATATACACATATAACCAAAATACATATGTTTACATATATCTATATATATGTAAACATATATACATATATACATATATATATAGATATATTTGTAAACATATACACACCATTTTTAAGTTACCTTTTATTTTCTAATTTGTTGTCTATTTACCTTTGTTTACATGTGTTTTTTAATTATATAAAGCCCCTGAGCTACATCTCTTATTACACGGTGATAATAACCATTTCGTATTACTATTAGCACATGTTAGCCGCTAGCCACCAGATCAGCCGTCGCCATGGCGAGAGCTGTGTGGAGACAATCGAAATGCTTGTGAGAACCTTTCGGGCTTTAAATCGCTGAGCCAGCAGAATTTACTGCAGGGCAGAACATTGGAAATTGCAGGATCATATTTCGGGCAAGTCCAAGTTCATGTGTGCCTTGACCCGTGCACCAAAAGCTACACCTTGAGATGGAGTCTGCCTCTATTTTAACCTCAATAAAGAAAAGATAAAAATTACAACTGGAATACAATGAGTGTGATAAATGTACAGAGTAGTAAAAACAAAGTCTTTGTGTGATGAGTTCAACTCAAATTGCAACTTAAAGTAAAACAAATGATAATGTTGCTGTAGGTGAATATAGGGTTAATACTGTACATATTATATATCACGATGAAACTTCCTCAGTTGATTACTTACATCAAGACAGATATTTTTCTGTCATAAAAAGTTTTCTTAAATGTGATGTGAGGCTTTTTGTGTACTTACTGTGATAATATCAAAGAAGAATGTGTTCATAACTTCATCTAGAAATTATAAAGATAGAATAAAACTAGTGTCCCTCAGTAATCCTGATCCACTTCGGCGTGGAGTCACGTCGATGACACCGAGTGTCCTCGTCAAAATGATTCGCTCTGAGAAAGTTCTCCACAAATTTGAAAAAAAGCTGTCCTTTGCTGAATACATTATTTTCAACTGTTTCCTCTAAAATCACATTTTAAGATGGCCTGCTTTTTCCAAACCCCAGCATCTATGAACATTATTGTGACGCAACTGTCGTTCCTCATTAAAAGAGCTCACAAAATAAGCCCAGCAACGGATGAGTCATCAGCTACCGGGCTAAGAGGAGCGAGCCCTGCACTCGTTCCATCTCGTTTTATTGATTTCACCCTGAACTGCACACAATATACGATGATGCCCCGAGTCTATGCCGATTTATTCTCAGAGCTGGCCTGGCTGCCGCTTTGTTAACCCGTTTGAAAGGTGGAACACAATCAGACCGAATGTGTCATTCAGACGTTACCCTTTGGGGAGCCGGAGGATAAGGCTCATTCAGTTTGATTTATCTGGGGGGGGTGGAGTTAGAGTCACAGAGACAGTTTCATAAAGTGTGCTCCTCCAAGAGGGCCATTATCAAGCTACTGCACTCTACGTCTTCAAAAGACACGATGATGGACTATGCTGCACGAATTAAGGGATGGATGGTAAACACGCCACCACTATCTTTATAACCTTGAAGATCAGCTCTAGCTGTGACTTTAAATATCGGATCTTGATCGTATCATATTCAAAACATCAAAAGGAGAGCAACCCTGGAATTCTGATTTAATACTTACTTTGATTAAACTTTTTTCCAGGGGTATAATAAGTTGTAATTGTGTATTGTAAGCTGCTGTAGAGTTAGTTAGATTGTAAATTATATTGCTGTGATAGCAGCTTCTTTTTTAAACAACTGTGTCTCGTCAAAAACTAATTTAAAAAAAATACTTCCTGTTTGGATCTTGAATGTAATTGGATGGAAGCTCCCGACATGAGCCGTGAAGCAGGGCCGGGCTTGGTGGAGACTCGGCGCTGTGGGCGGAGGAGCTCGTCACCGTGATTACTTCTAGCAGCGAGCATGGGAATGAATTACAATATATTAGGCTTCACATTAATTGTCTGATTAAGTTGCTATATGTCCTTAGCTACATTATTTCTGCCAACAACTAGCTAAAATCCACCAGCCCCCGTTTGAGCTGCTGCCAGTTGGTTCTCGCACGATGATGCAATCGATACCCCAGAGGGGTATAGGCCGCAAGGTGAACATCGAAAAGTCCTTTAGAAAATGAATCCCGCTCCACAGTCGCGCATCTACACAATATTTAGCTCATAAAAAAGAAAGAGTCGTGCTTAGCTACCAAAAAAAAGTTCGTCGCTAAATTTGCCGTCGATTCTCGATGCGACTATGTTTTATGCCGAACTAGTTTCTTCAGAGCGTAATAGGATCTTGGTCACGAGGGGTGGCACGGTTCGACACGTGATCGGTCTACACCAATGAGGTAGCTGCTTTTTGTCAACAGAATGGCAAGATGGCGGCTCCCGTGGTTGGATTCAACGTTACCGATAAAGAGGAAAACACCCTTAAAAGTGGGCTAAATCGATTCTAAATAGTGCTGTATACATAGCCGCGTCCAATAAGAACAATGAGGCAACAGAATGGCAAGATGGCGTCCTCGAGCAGTACGGAAGACGAAGAAAATACACCGGAATATATTAATAAATCAAAAAACAAACATTGTTTTATGCATATTACTTCAGTCAAGCACGAGGAGGTACATTATTTCACCACTACACGATGGAATACATACAGGACAAGCCTACAAACGTGGCTCGGGTTGGACGGTGAGTCTCGGGACGTGGCTGAGAACTTCAAACACTGTGTTGATGTGGAGTTTGACAATATTCCCGAGGATGCTGGCTTCCATCACACGTGCTACCGTAGATTTACGGACAAAAAATCCATGGCAAAGGTGGAAAGAAGGAGAAGTTCGTCAACCGAGCAGGCAAACGACAAAGGGATACTCTGTCAAAGGCTGAAACATTAACAGCAGGTAAACACACACACACACACACTGTGGTTGAGTGACTGAAAGGTACAATTATGTGTGAGATATGTCAACAAACTCATTGAGCTATCCTTTTTGTTTTGTTAAGGCCAATTGCAGAAAGCTGCCGAGTTGAAGGAGGACCAAAGTATTTTTTTGCATATAAAAGACAGACTGTGTGGCTCTGGAGGTGCAGAACCACAAAGGCTGTTATAATCAGTAGGCTACACCAGGTTTTTGATGAGGCCTGAAAAACCAGAGAAAGAACAGTGTTATTTATTATATTGCATTTCAAGGAGCTACTAACTTAACATTGCATAAGTAAACATTCAATCCGCATTCTGTTGTATGTACACACAATCACAACACATATTCATTTATTTCCTTCTCATTCATATGTGTTCTAGGATTGAGCCCACGTTTGATGTCAGCTATAAGATATTCTGTGAAAGGATCATTCGCCAAAGGCTGCTTGTCAACCAAGAGGTGCTGAGAATGGGCCAGCTGAGGAAGGCCTTCGTTGAACTGGTGAAAGCAAATGAAGGTCTTGATGCTTCAAACTACAGGTAACTGAAATGCATTTTTCTCTCACGTCTTATTATTTGTCATGTGCAAGTCCAGCTTTACACAACATGTGTGTGACAGGCCTGAGAAACTGTTTTTAATTCTTGCTGTTTGCACAAACATGTACCAGTTGGCAACAAGGAGGTGTGTGTGTGTGTGTGTGTGTGTGTGTGTGTGTGTGTGTGTGTGTGTGTGTGTGTGTGTGTGTGTGTGTGTGTGTGTGTGTGTGTGTGTGTGTGTGTGTGTGTGTGTGTGTGTGTGTGTGTGTGTGTGTGTGTGTGTGTGTGTGTGTGTGTGTGTGCCTTTCTTGGGCATCTTTGGTGTTCAATGTGCTGTATGGCAGATAGGTTCTAGCCTGTAATGTCTTGTACCACCTGCACCACTCTCTGCTTTTCATGATACTCCTGTGACTCTTAATTGTCACTGTTTTGTTGCAGACAGGATATGTTGAAGAAGAGGCTGGCTCGTGATTTCCCCCAGCTGGTGTTTCACATCCCCACCAAGCGCAACATCTGCGAGCTGGTTTTTGCAGAGACCCTGTCAACCATTGACATTACCAAGGTGTCATCAGCTCTCGGAACCAGTGTGTGTTCAGCCTTGATCGGAATTCACACATTCTCTGGGTGTGACTCCACAAGTGCCTTTTATGGCAAAGGGGAAAAAAAGACATTTTCTGTTGCATGTGAGAAAGGTGAGTACCTAAAGGCTTTTAAAAGTTTAGGTACTCACTTTAACTTGGAGCAGTCAACATTTGCACTTCTTTGCCAGTATGTGTGCCACTTATATGATCAGCCAGCTGCCGATAATGTAAATGAAGCTAGGTACAAGGCTTTCTGTATGGCATCATCAGCCTTGCCAGAAATATGCATTCCCCCAACTACTGATGCCCTCCAACAGCACTGCAAAAGGGCAAACTACCAGGCTGCAATAATGAGGTCCTGTCGCAAACAAAAAAGAAGTGCTCCATCACCTGCTGGATATGGTTGGCAAATAGAGGATGGGACCTTGCACATCACCTGGATGACCAGAAATCCGGCCCCTGACAGTGTTTTGCATGTCATACACTGCGGCTGCAAAGGTGCCTGTGAGACAGGAAGATGTTCCTGTTTTTCTGCAGGATTGTGTTGCACAGACTTATGTCGTTGCTGTAATTGTGCCAACACCAAAGACACCGAGCAACTGGAAGACAACTGCCCTGACACTGACAGTGAGGACTGAGCGTCCTTAATATGTTATTTCTTTTGTAGTTTTGTACAGTTTTATATATGTCATATTTTTCATAAAGATTGTTTCTTTTGTTCATCAGTGTTGTTTTCATTTGTGGAAGAATGAATGAACGAACGAACAAATGGTCATTGGTATAAGTACAATTACTGCCTTTTACTGCCAAAGACTGTACTTCCTACTGAGGTAGGAAGTACAGTCTTTGCCTTGATTTCTTCAGTGTGTGCTGGGTGTTCACAGTCCATGTTAGATCGTCAGTAAGGTGTATTCCCAGGTATGTCAAACTTGATCTAAATGACTTAACATAAGCATAACATGATCGTATATTTGCCTCATTGTTCTTATTGGACGCGGCTATGTATACAGCACTATTTAGAATCCATTTAGCCCACTTTTAAGGGTGTTTTCCTCTTTATCGGTAACGTTGAATCCAACCACGGGAGCCGCCATCTTGCCGTTCTGTTGACAAAAAACAGCTACCTCATTGGTGTAGACCGATCACGTGTCGAACCGTGCCACCCCTCGTGACCAAGATCCTATTACGCTCTGAAGAAACTAGTTCGGCATAAAACATAGTCTCATCGAGAATCGACGGCAAATTCAGCGACAAACTTTTTTTTGGTTGGTTAGCACAACTCGTTCTTTTTTATGAGCTAACGATTGTGTAGATGCGCGACTGTGGAGCGGGTTGAAACGAAAACAGTGTTCACCTTAAGGCCTAGTATTGGTAAACCATTTAATAACGTGTGTTACGCACCGTCGCAACGAGTGTGTGCGACTACTCTCATCTGCTCTCTCTCGCCCAACACAGACATTTATTATGGCCTGTAAAAAGATGTGATATTGGCTTGCTGCAATAGTATGGGCGCGTGTATGTGTGTTCCTCCTCTCTCTATTTTTTTCTCTCTCTGTTTAAAAATAGGGTTTTAAACCAACATGGCAATGTGTTATCCAACACAGCCATTTTTTATGGCCTGTAAAAAGATGTGATATTGGCTTGCTGCGATAGTATGGGCGTGTGTATGTGTGTTCCTCCTCTCTCTATTTTTTTCTCTCTCTCTCTCTCTCTAAATATATGGTTTTAAACCAACATGGCAAAGTGCTATCCAACACAGGCATTTTTTATGGCCTGTAAAAAGATGTGATATTGGCTTGCTGCTATAGTATGGGCATGCGTGTGTGTGTGTGTGTGTGTAGGTGTAATATGCAACTGCCTGGATTAATAAAGTCTATTTTGCCGACACTGTTGAATGTAATGAAAAGGTATAACACCACTCGGCGCTGTAAATCCCAGCCTTTGCAACCAGACAAATGGCTGTTAATGCTGAGATGGCTTTCCAAAGCTCCGAACCTTTGCAGCTGAATCAGAATAAATTACCACTTGATGGAGGAGAAAGCACAGAGGAAAAATTTGAAAGACTTTCCCTCCATGTTTTCCTCATCGATGCCCTGGGATTTTCAAACAATAGAATTTCCCTTGAATATTTTCCAAGAGCAGAGGGATGAGGGTTGCACACATATCTAAACAGAATTATTCATTATAAGAACGCTTTTTAGCCTATAGAGCATTATATTATATTTTATGGGCCATTAATAACCACCACGACAGTATATCAAAGATCAAAAAAACTATTCTACACACACACACGCACTTCAAAGCTTCAAAAGATCAGTGTGAGGTGGCAGGAAGGCTCCAGGGACCAGGAGAAAAACCCTCCTCAAAGTTCAAAGACCGAGTATGAAATTCAATATAAATATGTTGTTCATGCAAATAAAGTTGCATCGAGACATTTCGCTGATTTTCTACTTTTTTAGTGAGAAGACTCAAACCAGGATATTTGGGGGATGGTGTATTGAAGCCTATAGGTCACAAATAAAGGGAACTGAATCTGACATTATTTAAATGTTCTAAGAATAGAAATAGTGCATCACCTGCCAAAAAAATGGGGGTTGATGACATTTGAATTATTTAAAAAACTATATTGACGATGATATACCTTCACGATAGGAAGAAACAAAGCTTTCTTAAAAAAAAGGATTTCCAACCTAAGCAACACAACAAGTTGTTTGTCTGTGTCTTGTTTTCTTAACATGACTCGTTTTATTAAAGTTAATTTCTAATCCAATAAGGTGCACCTTTCATCCTCTGTGGACATCCTTTCAACTAAAAATTCCTGAATTTTTAATGCAAACTGCAGAGAATGTGACGTGACCGTATAAAGTCACTAACACGTTAGGAAGAATGACGAGTCTCCTCACTTACAGTGAAGGATTACATGTATTAATGCAGCGGCACGTCTCTGAACTTTAAAAGAACGGGACCGTGTGTGTGTGTGTGTGTTTGTTTGTGTATTGGATGAGAGAAAAAACTGCAACTTCTAACTAGTAAACTGTGAGCTGAGCCTTTTCCATGAGCATTAGCACACGTTATTTAATATATTTATTTAATTTTAATTTATGCCCTGGGTTCTGTTTGATTTCCCCGCTGAGCTCCTTTTTCATTCCAGCACCTGAAGCCGTGCCAGAACCAGCCTGTATAATTAGGCTATTTGTTTTATTTAATTTGATTGTCCTGAACAATGAATGGGCGTACATGATTATTCTACTATCGGCTGCTAATTGCAGAGAATAATACACAAGATAAACAAAAGAATTGACTTTCTCTTGAACCCGATTAAAGTCAAGAAAAGTGGGATTTTGATGCAACGCCATGTTGGATTTTGAAGAGATCCTTTGTGTAATGGTGTAAAAAGAATAACACCTGCCTATAAACTCTAGCTCATAGCTTTATATATTCCCATATGGTCATGGAATAGTTGGAAGAACGCATACATTGCCATGAATGGTTATCGAGCATGGAGACTTCGTTTTGTAGGAATAATTCACACACTCAAAATCCTGAGGGAATATTGAGATGTGTCCTTTTGATTAATACTCATAACCACCGTCAATAACTTCACAAAAACTGCCGTTTTGAATAAAAGTATGAAGTTGCTCCGCAGCTTCCTCGTCGAGGGGAAACCTCCAGACGTACTTTAAAGGTCACGGGAACTTTTTGCCTCTTTTTGTATACAAAGACACAGATTTGCGAGAGGGTGACATGTGGTCTCATGTGGATACATAATAAGGACTCTCCGAGGGAACGTACGCTTCCTTTTCAGTCGTTTGACGAGACTGGAAAGAGAAAAGGCCATTTTTACCCCGATGAGCAATTACTGCTTTTTCTCTTTGTAGTCCACATTCTCTGATCCGGTAAGATCTAATGTGTTGCTCTCTAACCCGAGCTTTAAGGATGAGTTGGTTTCCAAAGCTGTGCAATCAGGCGGCCTCACTGCAGCTGTGCTGCAGATCTCTCAACCAACCAGCAACTCATTAACAGAGTCTCTCCAGACGCGCTTATCAGCGCATGCACAGATATAAGTATGCAATGACAAACACACACGCACTCACACACACACACACACACGCTACATGAGCAACATCACAAACGCTATATTATATATTTATATAATGCATGTTTAGACGAGAGCATGTCATTATTACAAAGGCTGACATAAAAAAAACTCCAAACGCAGAGAAGCACACGGCATGAAGAGAAGGTCCTCGTTAATAAGGCGATGGGGGTAAGCTTTACATCTTCATTCTCTCTTTGTTTACTTGATGCAATTTCTAATTAATCATGTTACCACTAATACATAATGTGCCTTTGTTAAACAGCCACTGATATATCTATGAAGTACAGACAGATGCTGCAATGGAGCTATTTATGGGTTGTAGCATGCTTTTATTTTGAAAATGAACGAGAAAATAATAGAATATATATGAAGAAAGGAAGATGAAATGGGATTGGAGTTTAGAGGTGCTGTAATCTGATACTTTACTTCAAGAAAAGCAGAAATACCACAATGCAACATTCTGAAAGGCGATTGATTGTGTACAAGATAATCACAATGCTAACTAGAATGGGCACTCGGTAGAGCGCATACCTTCGCATATCACAAGATTGGGCATTGAATTATGAACATTTTGGCATTAGTTGCATGCCAATTGGATAAAAATTGACCGCGCTATGGTAAAAAGAAGATGTTGACCTTTTCATGACCTTGACCTTGATCTTTGACCCGATTGATCCCAAAATCTAATCAAATGGTCCCCGGATAATAACCAATCATCCCACCAATTTTCATGCGATTCAAGAAGAGTGTGACCTTTCCATTACCTTGACCTTGACCCTTGACCCGATCGATCCCAAAATCTAATCAAATGGTCCCCGGATAATAACCAATCATCCCACCCAATTTCATGCGATTCGGTTTAATACTTTTTGTGTTATGCGAATAACACGCATACAAATAAATAAACTAGAATGGGCACTCGGTAGAGCGCATACCTTCGCATATCACAAGATTGGACATTGAATTATGAACATTTTGGCATTAGTTGCATGCCAATTGGATATAAATTGACCTATGATAAAAAGAAGATGTTGACCTTTTCATGACCTTGACCTTTGACCCGATCCCAAAATCTAATCAAATGGTCCCCGGATAATAACCAATCATCCCACCAAATTTCACGCGATTTGGTTTAAAACTTTTTTTGTTATGCGAATAACACGCATACAAATAAATAAATAAATACACGGCGATCAAAACATAACCTTCCGCATTTTCAATGCGAAGGTAATTAATAAGCAGCCAAACAAGATGAACTCTTAATAACTTGTGCACTTATACACAATATTATAAGCTCATGTTTACGACAGAAAGCAGCAGCATCATAAATGTCAAGTAATGTCTTATAAATGCTTTCATATATATATATATATTTAAATCGGCATCAAGTGGATGTTTTCAAATAAAGTACAATACCTTAAAACTATTACTCCGTATGGTATTTGAGTTCATTCGTGTTCATGTTCCACCGCTGTATACAAGGAACCATTTTAAAGTCTTTTCTTTTTCTTTTTTTTTAACGACATAAACACATAACGGTCATATTACCTGCGGTATGTGTGCAAGGAGTTCATTGGGGCGGCTGATTAATACCAATAATTTCACCATCACTCGGCATCTGCTGGAATTTCTGCGAGGCCCGAGTACAGAAGATAAATCTGATGTTGTTGCCAACTCCAAAGGTTGCAGTCATCATATATTGTTGAATCCACCTTTAGTAACACCGATTCAAACATAATACCAACATGATGTAGAAAAATAAAAATATATCATTTTATTCTTTTTATGCCATTTCTCTTCTACTTTGAGTCTGTGAGTCACTCCGCACTGACCGCCATGCACCCGAGTGTCAGTGTGAATTCAATGAACTTGACTGAGGTTGGATCTCTTCAGTCTTTTTACTTTCGCCCCCTCTTATCGCCCTCTGAAGGAAGCGCTGAGGGATAGTGGACGTCCGTGGGGACCGAAGCTCAAGTTCAATCACTTCCTTTTCTTCTGGAGACCTTTCACAAGGGGTTCGCCTCACTTTTTCAGTCAGACTTTGCTCCTGTAATGTAATTCACCAGCTCCGGACCCGGAGGTCCTGTAGTTTGGATGAAAGTGTGATCGCCGCATTGTGATTCTGCCTCGAACTCTTCATTTTGTATTCAACCCACAGCGTTTGTAATGTCCCGATGTTAAGCAGATGATCCATCTGGCGGTTGTTGTCCAGATGAACCCTTCAATTCTCGACATTCCAATTTCAGTTTCACATAAACTGTGCCTGGAGATGAAAGAATGTTCCTTTTATTGTTTGATTCATCACACTTAAAGGATGTATTAGCTCAATGTGAGGACCAACAGATCATTGAAATAAGGAGACGCTGCTAATTGGATGGGCCAGTGAGGTTTAGTGAACGTAACAAATCTCCTAGGATCCATTTTCTTTAATTAGTTTACAATTGCCTGAAATAAAATTATATTTAACTTGGACAGTGGACTAATGTGTATGAATCTAAGCTCCAGTAGACATGAAGGGGCTCTACGGATCCTCTCAAGGGACACTTCTGCTAAGATGGTAAGGTTGTCAAAGTCAGAAGTCATCTTTATTGTCAATTTTCCATTTGTTGAACATATATAGAAGATCCACACGGGAACACATCGTCACTCCCAACTGGTTCCCGGTAAACTGGAATACACATTTATAAAAACTAAATCATTTCGTCATTTTTATTCACACCATTTTGAAGTGTAAGGCATGTTCCTCAGATTAATAGAACACTGAATTTACAGGTGATGTAATTTCATCTAATGATCCAGACGCTAATTATCATGAAATCATGGAGGGATCGCTGCCCTGCTCCATTCAGCTGAGTTACGATGCACCAGGAACACATTACCAGTTATTATATGTTAGTTAATGTGTACATTACACACATCTGATTTCTTCCTGTCCACTTTGTTTGTGTTCTCTCCTTTTTTAAATTATCTGGAGCGATTGATTATATTTTTATAAAATACAACACATTGTTATTTAATTCCCCCGGATGTGGCTTGATCCTCCCACTTTCCGGAGGATGCGTCAGGAGACTTGCGCGCACTCTGGCCAGCAGATATCCCAGAATGCATTTCACACCAGCAACCGGAAACAATAGCGGAGGAGAAAATAAACTACTGACAGTTGACTTTTTCTAAATACTACTGTTGAGTGAGGATCAGGAATGTAGTTTTACGATGTTTTCAGGCGAAAAGTTAGTTTAAAAATCAAATCTGTAGTCAGTTTGTTATGATGCAGCCTAATAAAGATCTACGCCGTAGATTTGAGGTTCTTGTAATGGTTACAGGTACTGGAACCCAAAAGCACGGCACAAACACAGGAATGCAGGAGAACTTCGTGGTTCAGGCAGAGTCAAAATCTGGTGGTCCGTCAAACAGGGCAACACATCCAAAAAGGGGAAGGCAAAATTCTTAAGTCGGGTTAACAGTCAAACAGGGTCGTAACCGGCAGATCAGAACTAGTACTTAGGAATTCGCTGGAGAGTTTGCCGCTGACACACAAGACAATCTGGCAGAGGACAAGTGGAAGTTTGGGAGCTAAATAGTGAGGGACTAATGAGGTGATGGGCTGCAGGTGAGAAGGGCGTGAGGACCAGGTGAAGGGAATGAGGGACAATCAGGTGAGGATGACAGGATCTGGAATGACAGGAGAGTTAATTAAGAATGCAGGCAGGATGAATTTAACTATGAAGGTGGGAAAATCGTGACAGTTCTGCTCGCTCGGTGAGCTCCACATCGCCGGGCGGTCAGCGCTGTGTGGCCGACGAGAGCAGCCTGATCTCGGCAGGACTTTTTTAAATGCTCCACTGGCTCTGATTTCTCCGTTGCGGTTAAACATGAGCTATAATTTGGTTTGGCGGATCTAACGAGCACAAATACTTTATTATTTATTCACTGTAACGTTAAATCAGATTGACAGGGTTAAGATTCATAACTTTATATTTTAATTAAACTTTAACGTTGAACTATAAGTGCTGTATTTTTACTTTTGACCGAATTGTTTGCAATTACATGTGTAATATAACTATATGATATGATATTCCTTTATTTGTCCTGCAGTGGGGACATTTCTAAAATCACAGCAGCGGTGCACATCAGAGGATCAATGAATATAAATATTTTTACAAAAATAAAAAATACGAAATACTCATACTAAATATACAAGGGGGGAAATAAATTAAAGTGCTGAGTTTGCCAGGATCTCAGTGTATATATATATATATATATTTCAAAATAAAATAATTATATTCTAAGGATAATGAGAAAAGCAGGGTTGTCATATTTTGTTTGACTGTAAAAAAATATTTACAGTGAATAATTGGAGTAAACTCATACGCAAGAACAGCTGATGTGGTGACATCATCAAGAAAGCTGCTGTTCCAATCGCAGAAAGACCGTCCTCCCGTCCTTCGGAGTCTGGACTCCCAAGACCAGTCTCCAAATACACACAAGTCTGTACTTGGTGTACTTTGAATTGAGAAACGGTTCAAGTCTCAAGTTTGCAGTTCAGGTTTCCACTGAATTCTGATTGGTTCTTCACCTCCTAATCTACAATGTTGTAGTGGTGCTCATGCACGTCTGTGTGTGTGTGTGTGTGTGTGTGTAAACCATCAGTACAGCTGTGCACACAGGGTTCTCTGTGCACACACACCAGGTTGCCAGAGGACAGAGTGTCTCGTGCTCCCGGCCTCATAAATATGGATTTTAAGAGCAGTGCAGCCGAAGAAGTGGAGGACCACTGTGGCCACTCGCACAGAATTAATCTACCTGAAAGGACATCATTAACGAAAGCCAATTAGCTTCTTTTATCGTGTTTAAGTCAAGAGAAATATGCCAATCAACAAAAATAAATAAATCCACTTTGTAACAATGGGTCTAAAGATAAGTGGAACTTTTAAAAGAGAACATGCTTTTCTTTTGAAATTTAATGACATTAATGTAAGAATCTAATTATTTCCATTTTCTTGTTCAGAGGCGCTGGAGGTCCAGTATGGATCTATGTTGGTACCGCTAATATTTTAATTAGACAACTGTGGCGGACTTTAATGTGAGGTGTAACCGAGACGCGCTCTGCTCTTTAAATGTGAAGCTTCCAGTGTTGATCTGAGGTCAGTCTGTCACGCTTCAGACCAGAGATGGACTGATCTGGACAGATGCAGGGAACTGTAGTGGCAAAACTCAAAACATATGAAGATTGCATATCTGTAGATGCAAAGGAGAAAAAAAGATGTAAAACAGGAAGTGACCAAATCATTGTCCGTTTAATTTCATGTCACTATTGCCAGAGACATTTTTTTTAAATTCCCAATCAGACCCTCTGTAATGCTGGAGTAATATTCATCACATGAGAAGTAATGCAAACAGTCGTCTTGAGGTGAAGACATTTTCTATTTGCTTCAATTACTTCTCATGACTTTGCTTCCACATGTAAGAAAATACAATTCACAACATTATAACAACTAATATTTAGCAAACAGACTGAATGAAAGGATACCAGCATGTGTGTTGGACCTCTTCATTCCCTGCACGTCTGTCTGATTTTAAACTTTTAGAGGAAGCATTTCACCAAGTCAAAGCTCTGATAGGACCATATAAAGTTGCAAATAATTGAAATATAATATAAACAAACTGACTCATATTTTGACCTTCACCAAAAGTGCTGTACAAATATCTCTTGTGATGCGTGAACTTTGAATTCCTCTTTGAATATCGACCCTTCAAAAGGACTGAAATGCCCTGTGACAGAAAAAAGAAAAGAGAGGGAGCGAGGGAGAACAGATTGGTAATCAATGCTGCAGTCATGCCGAGCCGTGAGGATCCACGCTTCATACAGTAGCACTCCTCTACAGAGCAGAGTAGGAGACAACAGTCATTCTGTGTATAATGCTGAATCAAATTTGATTCACCCTGCTTCGAAATTCTCAATTAAACCTCCCAATATGAAGACAGTTTGGGTTTTATAGCTCGGCTGGAGGGCATGAAATGAGATTTTAACCACTAACCACTTTGGTTACTCATTAAAAGAAAGTCGAGGAAAGTCTCCCGGGAGGCGTTATTGAGCCCAAACGTGTGAGTGCGATCAATTCTGAGAGGTCTTTAAAGAGTTTATGTGATAGTAATTTCACAAACTTTGCGCCTAATTATCTCAGGGGTTTCCTCACACTTACTCTGGAACACAATCCTCCTGGCAGCTCGAGATTGCCGAATGAAAGCTGACCACTGGAAACAGAAATGTCCGAGGAGACCGAAGTGGTGCTGCGAGCCAGGCGGCAACCTGCAGGTCTGGAAGAGAAGCCGAAGCGGGAGTGACTTAAAGTTGCATTCTTTCGAATGGCCATCAGGGGGCGACTCTTTGGTCGCATCAAAAGGGCAGATTGTATACAAGTCGACGAGGAAATGGCTCTACTTGATTTATTATCTCAGTCAACATAGTAAATATAAAAGAATATTTATATGTATATTCTTTATTTTATTTTTTATTTTATGTTTTATATGGTTTTTGTCTCAGTACCTTTTGTATACGTACAATGTGCACATCATTTTTTTTGCATTTGCATATCTGGAAAACCAATAAAAGATTTGATCAGCAAAAAAAACATAGTAAATATAAGTTTATGGTTTTTAATGCTAATTTAAAATATGTAATACAGCATTTAGTAAATTATAGTCCCATGTAGAGTATAATAGAAATAATAAAAGCTGGTTAGGCTTTAGGGCGGGGCTACTTTGTGACTGACATGTCTTCATCTTACAACTTTAATCCTCTCACAGCCTGTGTTCAGTTCACGATGGTCAACAATAACATATAGGTTGAATTTAGCTTCACTCTGTACGTTCCACAAGTTCTTTCGTCTTTTTTAGTCGAATGAAAAGCAAAAATAAAACAAAAAAATTTACAAGAAAGAAATCCATCCATCCATCCATTCTCATCCGCTTATTCCGGGGTCGGGTCGCGGGGGCAGCAGACCCAGCAGGTTGACCCAGACTTCCCTCTCGCCCGCGACACTTTCCAGCTCATTCTGGGGGATCCCGAGGCGTTCCCAGGCCAGCCGGGAGATGTAATCTCTCCAGCGTGTCCTGGGTCTTCCCCGGGGTCTCCTCCCAGTAGGACGTGCCTGGAAAACCTCTAACGGGAGGCGTCCAGGAGGCATCCGAATCAGATGCCCGAACCACCTCAGCTGACTCCTTTCGATGCGAAGGAGTAGCGGCTCGACTCCAAGCTCCCTCCTGATGTCCGAGCTCCTTACCCGATCTCTAAGGCTGAGCCCGGCCACCCTACGGAGGAAACTCATTTCGGCCGCTTGTATTCGCGACCTCGTTCTTTCGGTCACTACCCAAAGTTCGTGACCATAGGTGAGGATTGGAACGTAGACCGACCAGTAAATTGAGAGCTTTGCCTTTCGGCTCAGCTCTCTCTTCACCAAGACAGACCGGTACAGCGCCTGTTTTACTGCTGCAGCTGCACCGATCCGCCTGTCGATCTCCCGCTCCATCTTACCCTCACTCGTGAACAAGACCCCGAGATACTTGAACTCCTTCGCTTGGGGCAGGCACTCTGTCCCCACCTGGAGGGAGCAATCCACCGGTTTCCGGCAGAGCACCATGGCCTCAGATTTGAAGAAATATATTCTCCTAATTAGACAGAAAAAAACAACCGTACACCTTCTGAATTCAAGTTTTCTCTTTCAACCAAGAAAGGCTTAATTGCCTGATAACATACTTAATTCAAACTTGACGGTAACAAAATAAAACTCATTACAACCGCCTTCCCACTCCAACAATCTCCATCTCTGACTCAGAAGCGAAAGTCTTCAGGCTCCAGGCTGTGTTCTTTCCCAGCTGCCTACTCAGCTTCAGCTCTTAGTCATACTTTGGAGGAAGACCATAAAATTAGCAACATGAATTAAAAAAAATCTCTCCGCAATTTAACGGCTGACAAAGTATTCAAGCGGTCATCGATATCCAACACACATCAGCAGCGTACTTGGGCTTTGTTAATGTTTAGTCTTTCCACGCATCGGGATAATTTCTTCATGCTTATGAACTGCTTCATGGAAGCGGTGACTGATTTAATGGCTGCCAGACATGATTATTGTATCAAGGGCATTACTAGTCTGCTGTTGTCACATCATGTCACACTGTCATTCAGAATAAATTACTATTTACACAGGATTCAAAGTCCCGTAAGAAGTGAATTGCGATAATTTGGAGATTATAGGCGATCCACGGAAGTATTTGCTTCTATCAAAAAGGTTGTTTCCATGTGTTTTCCAATTCCAGACCGTCATGGTCAATCTAGACAGAAGGAATTAGGAATGTTTTCTTGTGATCAGAAATTCACACACTGTTAAACCTTGATGTCTTCAGTCTCATTGCGTCTGATTTCTTACACTTCGCCCTGCGAGAATGAAGTCGGAGCTGCTTGCACAAACTCCTCATCCATCACTCTTTCCAAAAAAATAATGATTCCATACAAGAGCAGAACATTTTTGCTCCATTCCTTGTGGCTTTAGCCTCAACGCTACACATGCTTCACAGGCTTCCATGCATTTCCATCCAACAATGTGGTTTCCAATGCACTGACGGACTCACACCTGTACGGCTTCAAGCTCGTGCACGAAACACCTCATGAACACATAGCATGGGAAAACGGTAGATATGAAATGCATTATGTTTGGCTTGCTGCATATCCTAGAACCGTAGACGGAATAAGAGCAGGTGATGCATCTCAAAATGTTCATGATGACTTAGATGTATACTTTTTTTTAGGATAGTATACTGAAATATATTTTTTAAAGCTGCAGAGCTCGTGAAATGTGTTGTAGTAGCTTTGGAACTGAGCTGTGGGGTGTTTTCTGAAGACGATGACAAGAGTCATGGGTTTTTGGTGTTGGCCTCAGGGCCGGACCAAAGACACGGAGAAACAGCCCAGAGCTCAACGTCTGCTGTTTGAAGGTTATCAGGCTGTAATCGTGTTTGCTTCGGGCTGGAAAGTTGAACATTTTGAACATAGGAGAGGGGGGGGGGGTCTATGGGGACCCGACTCTCAGCAGGCCTTTTGATGAATTTCTGTGTTGGCTTCATATCAACAGGAGGTATCAGCTGCATGTGAGCTGAAATCAGGCCGTTGTGGTCACATGGTGCAAGCCCCATTACTGTCCACGGTAGTCACCGCGATCAATGTCACTTGTTCAAATGGAGAGAAAAATTTAAGTAAAAAACACTCTTCCAGTTTTTCACTTCAGCTCAACCCAGATCCTGACAACCTGTGGGGTGTGACGCTGGCTCCACTCGTATTCTGCATATTTGTGTCAACACACTTGCAGCCATTTTTGTGTGCAAATGCATCTGAATCCACTCGCTCACTCATTAGACGCTCCTTGACTTCACACTGTGAGCACTACATTTGGAGCACTTATGAATAATCAGGAATATTTCACACAGAATACGGCACAGCTAAATTAATTTGCACACCCTTGTGAGATAGTTGGTACACATAATTTAAAAAATTACCGGCGACTCCTGTCTCATAACTGTCTGAAAACCTTTTTGAAGCAGATATATGTAACACTTACCAAGTTCAAAGTTGAACAGAGCAAAAATAAATTGCCCAAATTTTTCCCCCAGATGTAAATCCTTTAATTGATGTTTTAAAATGATAGGCATTTAGACCAAAATCCTATTTCCTTTTTTCTCTCCTTTCTTCTGGATCCCCTCCCATCTTTTATCTCCATCCTTCCCAGTCTCTCTCTTTCTCTCAGGCTAAATCTAATGCACATCAGGATTACTGTGTCTAATGACTGTTGCAGAAAAGAGGCTTACAGCGCTTTAGAAAGTCTTGTTTTCTCATCAAGTCCAATCAATCATTAACTGGCATCAGTAGCTGCTCCGCATGGAGTAGATTTACACTTTAAAATGTAAAAGTAGAATGGTAGAGGACATTTGTGCCAATCTATGTTGTGTCTTTGCTTGAGTTAATACAACAGAGAGGGATCAACAATTAAACCAATACGTGAATTATCCTCCCTGACATTTTCAAGACAATAATACACCATAATTAACCCTTTTTATTTTTATTTTTGCTCATGTTTTGTCAAAATATTACAGTTCTAAAAACATATTGCGCCACAAAAGCAGCCGTACAGTATAATTCACATTGGCTGCTGGTATATTCAAACTATGTGGCTCAGCTCTTCAAAATGACTGTTTAAATCGCACAAAACAAAATGAAAAACATTACACACTTTGCTCTCTGAAATACATTTCACAAATCTCATGATTTGATTTTGATATTTTTGACACTATATATGTATTTGAGCAAAGGTGGTACATCTCTCATCTCCAGTGAAGCCACACTTCATGACTTAGGTTGATTCCTGCAGCATTAACGTTGCACGGTGGGACTATAACCTCCAAACTGGCAATCACAGTGCTGGTGAGTTCGAGTGTCTCTGAGAAAATGGGGAAGTGTGAAAGATTTGAAAGAAAAAGGACAATTTAAAGATAATGCCGTGGATGGAGAGAAGTGTTAAGTATCCATCTGCTCTCCTTTTCTCTGACACACTTCATTATTCTACACTTCCTTCCCCACTGCCGCTTCACTCTTTCATTCACTCTCCCTCTTTATTCAGCTGGAGTCATATCACAGCCTCTTTCCTCTCCGGCCCTCCTGCTCCCGTTGTTGGGATTATTTGGCAGGGGTAAAGGCCCAGAGTCCAGTTGAGAATAAAAAATAAAAAGAGAATAAGAGGACGATGGACGAGGAATGAGGGGGCGGGGATGGAGTGGGTAATGAGACTGATGCCATGAGAAGAGGATGCAGTGCGGGCCTAATGGGATGATCAGTGATCTAAAGGAAAAAGAGGACATGCTAATGATGAGAAATGGTGTTAATTCAATCTGGATGGAATTAGGAGACAAAAAAGCATCTGCCGTTTCATTCTGGTGTTTCCTCTCTCTATGTCTCACATTGGCACTAAATCAGCGAGTCTTTTCAGTTTTATTTCCGTTTTTACATGTTAAAAAGTACTTTTTAAAATAAGTTAAGTCATAATTTTCTCTTTTCCCTCAGTTCGTGTTGAATATATATATATATTTTTTGGATCGTTACTCTGACAAAACTTGCACATCGAAGTCATCGCCTCAGGCTCTTGGATACTGAGATGGGATTTTCCTAACTTTTTTCTCACATTTCATAGACTAAATGGATACACGAAGAAGAAAAAGCTTCATCCTAACGCCACACCCACAGGTTTTTAGATTAGAGCCACAAAAAAAATCTTTATACAACATTTGTATGTCTCCACGCCTGCGACAGTCCTCATCTCAGGAACACCTGGAGGGGATTTATTCAAATATGTGAAGGAAAAGTACATTTTGATTATAGAAAGGTCAAAAAAGATCAAAATGAAAGAATGAACAGAATAGAAGTCAGAGGCCACTCTACACGACTCCATTCTAAGAATCCATATGCTAATTATGACAATTCCCCAAATGTTTGATGTGCTTAGATAATGTCATTTTTGGACAGACGTGAATGTAAACTGCAACATGATTGGCGGAGGCACACTGTTACGAGCTCAGACACTTAGGAAGTAGGACCCAATTGCACGACCCGGGAGACAAAGATAAAGTATTTGTAAGTACTTTATTTTTCGGTTCTGCAGTGAACAAAATGAAAGCGCTCACGTAGTGAGGGATCAAAAACTTTTCAAGAGCACAACATAACCCGACCTGATCATGGCAAAAGACCAGACGAACTGACAAGGAACACTGGGAGACAGGGGAATTTAAGCACATGGTAACAAGACACAGGTGGGACCAATCAGGGCGGGCTGACACTGATGAGCATAGGAGACAGGTGTGATGACAGGTGAAAACAATCAGGAAGCCTGGAATGAGAGAAAGCGAACATAAATGACATGAACCTCTCTAGCATATCTGTCGGTGCACAACAGTACCCCCCCCTCTAGGGCCAACTCCTGATGGCCCAGGCTGATTGTAAAAGTCGTGGATAAGAGTCTTGTCTCGATAAATGAAGCAGCTATCCAGCTTCTAGCCTCAGGACCGTAACCCTTCCAGTCTACCAGGAATTGCATGCCCATCCCTCTTTTACGGACCTCCACTAGCTTACGGACCTTGTAAACGCCACCCCTTCAAAGAACTGGGGCGGTGGAGGGGCTTGAGGCGGAACAAGTGTGCTCTCACACACCGGCTTGATTCTAACTACGTGAAACGGGTGCACTCTCAAGGTCCTGGGAGTTGCAAGCGTACCGGCGCCGGTGTTGATGACTCTGGACACTGGAAACGGACCCACAAATCTCGGAGCCAGTTTCTTTGAGGCGACATGGAGTGGTAAGTCTTTGGTAGAGAGCCAAACCTTTTGGCCTGGACTGTAGGAGGGAGGACCCTGCGATGAACGTCCGCAACAGCCTTCATCCGAGCTGAACTTGGAGAAGAGACTGGCGAGCACCAGCCCAAACTCTGCGACAACGTCTGATCATGGCATGTGCCGATGGAACCATCACCTCTTCCTCGTTGTTAGGGAAAAGTGGAGGCTGGAAACCATTGACACAATGGAATGGAGAGAGACCTGTAGCCGCCGTAGAGAAGGGTATTGTGGGCAACCTCGACCCATGTGAGGTGGTCACCCAGGTGGTCTGGTTCGGGGAGGAGACACAGTAGCGTGTTCGGGAGACGAACGACAGAGTCTCTAGTTCTTGGTTCAGACGCTCCGACTGTCCATTTGACTGAGGGTGATATCCTGATGACAGGCTGACGGTGGCACCTATGAGTCGACAAAACTCTTTCCAGAAGGCGGAAATGAATTGTGGACCCCTGTCGGAAACAATGTCATTAGGGAATCCATGGATCCTGAATACGTGATTCATCATGACCTCTGCGGTGACTTTGGCAGAGGGAAGCTTGGTCAATGGGATGAAGTGAGCCATCTTTGAAAATCGATCAACCACTGTTAGAACCGTAGTCTTGCCTCTGGATGAGGAAATCCTGTCACAAAATCCATCGAAATGTGTGACCAAGGACGATGGGGAATCGGCAGCGGCAGCTGGAGCAAGCCCATCTTAACTTGAGATGAGGTCTTATTACACGCACACACCCGGACAAGCGCTATATACCTCATACATACACACACACCGGACAAGCTACATACTCTACGCCATTGTCTTCATGGATGGCCACCAGAAACGTTGTTGAATCCTGAACATTGTTCTTGCTACTCCCGGCACTTGCTACTCCCGGATGGCACGGAAGCACAGATGAGTGAGCCCAGTGGATGACCTTGGAGTGAAGAGCCTCAGGAACAAACAGCAGATTGTTGGGACACTCGCTAGGCGCTGGATTCATGACATTTGCCTCTTTAACGTCTGACTCCACTTGCCAGGAAAAGGCTCCGATCACCGGTTAAGTGGAAAGATGGTCTTGGGCTCTACCGCAAGTGGTTCGGGATCGTAAGACGAGACAAAGCATCGGGTTTTGATTCTGAGACCGGGACGAAAAGAGAGTGTGAAGTTGAATCTACTAAAGAAAAGTGTCCACCTGGCCTGACGGGAGTTGAGACGCTTAGCCTTTCTTATATATTCTAGATTCTTGTGATCTGTCCAGACTAAATACGGTTGCTCTGCACCCTCTAGCCAGTGTCTCCATTCCTCGAGGGCAGCTTTTACAGCTAACAATTCCTTGTTTCCCACGTCATAATTCCGCTCTGCCGTTGTCAACTTCGCGACAGGTAAGCACATGGATGCATCTTGTTGTCTTCTGCAGAACGTTGAGACAGTACTCCTCCAATTCCCTCATTGGAAGCATCCACCTCGACCATAAACTGGCGCTGGGGATCTGGAATGGTGAGTATGGGAGCTGATGTGAATCTATCTCTGAGAAGTTTGAAAGCAAGATCCGCCTGGGGTCCACTTGAAGGAACCTTAGGAGAAGTCAGAACATGCAGAGGAGCAGCAACAGAACTGAAATTCCTAATAAACTTCCTATAGAAGTTAGCAAATCCTAGGAACTGCTGAACCTTTTTCCTGGAGTCTGGTGTGGGCCACTGGGATACTGCACTGACTTTCGCAGGATCCATTTGGATATGATTAGGTGAGACTATGTATCCTAAGAAAGACACCTCTTCTGTGTGGAACTCGCACTTCTCTGCCTTGACATATAGCTGATTATCCAGTAGTTTCTGCAAAACTTGGCGGACATGGTTAACATGAGATTTAGCGTCTGGGGAGAAAATCAGTATGTCATCCAGATACACAAACACTGAAATATTCAAGAATTCCCAAAACCTCATTCACAAAAGCTTGAAAACAGCGGTGCATTGCACAGTCCAAAAGGCATTACCAAGTACTCATAGTGACCATTCTGAGTGTTGAATCCAGTCTTCCACTCATCCCTTGTTTTATTCTAACCAAGTGATATGCATTTCTTAAATCCAACTTGGTGAATATCTTGGCCGTTGAAGCAGTTCAAAAGCAGATGACATGAGTGGCAGAGGATAGCGGTTCTTCACCGTAATGTCATTTAGTGGACTGTAGTCTATGCAAGGTCTCAGAGACCCGTCTTTCTTTCCCACAAAGAACTCGGCTCCTCCCGCTCGGCTGGAGACGATGAAGGACGGATAATCCCTGATTTGAGTGAAGAGGAGATGTATTCATCCATTGCTGTTCTCTCAGGTCTCGAAATCGAGTAAAGTCTCCCTTGGGAATGGGGGCCCTCCGTAAAGAGATCAATGGGACAGTCAAAATCTCGGTGAGGAGGTAGCGACAAGGCTTTAGACTTGTTAAACGCTTCTTTAAATCATGGTAACAGGAAGGTACCTTGTGTAGATCAGGATAGTCAGGGTGATCTATAATGATCCTACTAGAGTCTGTTGGTGCATTAACAGGTTGCGAAAGTTTACACCTGCCCTTACAATCCTCTCCCCAGTCTATAACTTTCCTGAAGGCCAGTCTATGTGAGGATTGTGGATCTTCAGCCAAGGAAACCCCAAAATAATCGGGTGCTGAGTCGACTCAAAATATGAAATTGCATGCTCTCGGTATGGTCCTTATTTATAGTAATCCGTATGGGCTCAGTGCAATGGGTAACTGTGAACAACAAGCGGCCGTCTAAGGCACTGGCACTAACAGGATGAGATAGCGATTAGCGGGGACAGTTTTATTTTTAGCTGTTTGACTAGGCCCCAGTCTATAAGGCTTTCGTCAGCCCCTGAGTCTATTAACACACCCTGGTCAATGGTCTGATTGTTAATACAAATGTCTACCTGAGTAACAGGTCGAGGAGGGAAGTCTGCGGAAACTTGCTCACCAGCGCCTCCTTTTGACTGGTGAGCACGATCTTTTCCGGGCATGAAGCGAGTTGATGACCCGCTGGGCGCAGTAAAACACACCCCCTCCCGAGACGGCGGCGCTGCCTCGCCACCAGAGAAAGCCTGGACCTTCCAAGCTGCATGGGTACACAGGAGTGATTCGGAAGGGTAGTCCGCTGATGGTCCGTAACATGAGCTGAAATCCTCCGCTGCGCGGGCGCGACTCCTCGGCGCATTCTGGAGGATAACAATATCATCTTATACGACGCCCTCCTTCTCTCTCTTTCGGTTATCGATCCGGATGGCCACAGCGATGAGGATTCCAGATCCCGGGTGTCTCCAGTGGAGCCAGCTGGTCCTTTATCGGTTCGAAAGTCCTGTCATGAAGGCGTCACGAGCGAACATTCCATCCGCTGTCCGCTGCTGCTGTACGAAACTCGATGGCATAATCAACCACCTGACGGTTGAGCTGACGTATTTGAAACAGTCTTCTGCTGGCCTCCGTAGCAGGCGATGAGTGGTCAAAATGCGCCTCATAGTCTCTATGAAATCGGCCAATGAGTAACATAGTTCGGTGTCTCTAGACCATTCTGCAGTAGCCCAGGCTGCAGCTCTTCCCGTTAAATGAGACACAATAAACGCCACTTTACCATGCTCAGATAAAAAAGCTGCTGGGTTGTGTTGAAAATGCAGATCACACTGTACCAGAAAGGCTCTGCAATTCGAAGAGTCTCCGGAAAATCTCTCCGGAAGAGCCAGCTGTAACGCCGTAACGGAGGAAACAGCCTGATTTGGGCCTGGGTCGTCAGCTAGAGTGGATTGACAGGCAAATTCTCAGCTGTGGATGACCTCACCAGAGGAGCAGTCTGTTGATGAGTGAAAAAATTATTCATTTGGGCAACCAGTTGTTGCATCTGTGTAGATAATTCTTCCTGAACCACGGCCTGGCGTCCTCTCAGCTCTTGTATTTCCGGCTGACTTTGTCCAGTTTTTCCTCGTGATGAAAAATCGTCACGCCCTGTACCGAGGCGGCGTGAAGCGTTCTTTCTTAGGTCGGCTGGGTCCATAATGTGGTCAGTTCGTTCTGTTACGAGCTCAGACACTTAGGAAGTAGGACCCAATTGCACGACCCCGCGACCGGAGACAAAGATAAAGTATTTGTAAGTACTTTATTTTTCGGTTCTGCAGTGAACAAAATGAAGCGCTCGAGTGATGAGGGATCAAAACAAAAACTTTTCAAGAGCACAACATAACCCGACCTGATCATGGCAAAAGACCAGACGAACTGACAAGGAACACTGGGAGACAGGGGAATTTAAGCACATGGTAACAAGACACAGGTGGGACCAATCAGGGGCGGGGCTGACACTGATGAGCATAGGAGACAGGTGTGATGACAGGTGAAAACAATCAGGAAGCCTGGAATGAGAGAAAGCGAACATAAATGACATGAACCTCTCTAGCATATCTGTCGGTGCACAACACACACGACCTCAAAGCGGAAGTTCTAGTTCACAAATGCACTTGTTCTTGTAAACAGACTTTGATGTATACAGTTGTTGTGTCGCTACCCTTTAAGTAAGACTGTAGCTTTGTGACTTGGAACTAAACTGAAGAGAAGATTTCACCAAAAACATTTGTTTTGTCTTGACCTCTTTTCTACCGTCGTACAATCGTACATTAACATTTCAATCGAATGTCTTTGGTGTCTGGGGGAATGCATTTTTGTTTGACCGATGACGGCAGAGAGCAAATACGCGAGGGTGTGTTTGTGTGTGTGTATTGTGTGTTTGTGTGTGTGGGAATCGCATGGCAGCAGTATGCGTTTCGCATCACTAGGATCCTGCTCAGAGATTATTGGGGCCACACAAAGCAGACTACCTGCTGTGGTAACACACACGCACACACACACCTACATACCAAACAAAACAACAAAGTCTTCTACTGAGTGATGATAGACTCATTCCTCACAAGCCCACCACTTGTTGTTGACTCAAACATGAAACAATCACATATATTCATTTCATTTTGGGTGTGTGTATGGAGCGACACACTCCTATACATTAGTACACAAAAGGAAATCTTTTTTATGTTATGTGACACCGTTGCTTTTGTGAAGAAAATGTTTCCTGCTCGGTTTCTGCAAAGATAAATAAATAATTGTCCAGAGAACCTTCTTACTTTAAAGAAAATGATAACGGTGTTTTCTTCAAGACAGCGATGATATCCAAACAGTAGATTGTGTGTTGCCCAGAGTATTTGTATGATACACAATGTTTCATTCGTTCTCACCTGTATTGCTAGGACTGACAGAAGACGACATCAATATGCAGTTACAGATAAATATTAAATATAAATAATAAAATTATCCTCATTGAAAAGATTATGAATTGCTATGTTTGATCTGTTTTGACCTGACCAGCATGTATTAAGGCCCTACATATGTCCGTGTAGCAACAAGAAAGTGTAGTCGGTGCCCCCTCCCAACTGTGGTGTTCCACAAGGCTCCATCCTCGGCCCCCTGTTGCTCTGAATATGCCAGTATATGTACAGTATTCAGTGCCATTGTTACACCGATAACATGCAAATTGGACACAAAATCATTCTTTTTGGTCCTCAACTCTATTCCAATTTTGCAAAAACCTCTAATAATTTTAAATATAAAACCTGCGGTGGTTTATTGTAACGACCCTCTCATTCGAGGGGCAGCGTAGAAGTCAGATATGTTCTCTCTCATTCATGGTTTAATACTACTGAATGTTTGTATGAATTTGGTATTGGAATATAAATATATACCATGTATGATATCAATGTGTTACACAGAGTTTTCCATGTTTTTTATAGGTGGTATTGGAAGAAGAAAGTTTATAATTAAATTGCATGACAATCAGCTGTGTCGAGGGTCCAAGTTGGCCGAGCTTTAGCCAAAGTCTATCTCGCGAGGTCTCACTCAGGTGATTTATCGCAGCCTCCCGAGTCGCTCCGCTGCTTCGGGGAAATGTTTGCTCAACTCGAAACTTAATGTGGCATCGCCTGATGACGAAGGGTCTGGAGAGGAGAGCTTGGGGATGAATGTAATTAGAATTAGAATGTTGGAGTCATTGCCAACACAATTACCAAACCACTAGTAACTTATTTATTTCAAATGTCATTCCAATTTCCATGATGAGAAAGCTCAAGTGAATCTCCAAAGTGAGTAGAATTCGACTCATCTGCCGCGGGAGAGATTGAATCCAGGTGGAATTTCACTTTCCCGTGTGCCGGTTTAATGTGTGTGTGTGTGTGACAGATGAGTCACCCTTCACCCATGTGCTCGAGTGAATGAGTGCATCAGGTCTGCTCGCCAGTAGAAGTCAACAGACCTCAGCGCCCCGGAGAGGAGATCTGGCAGCACCGCCGCAACCCCGGCGGTGTTTTCTTGGCGCGGGTTGGATCAGAGCCGGCAGGGTTTAATAGCCACCGCATGGAGCACTGATTAACACACCTTTTGGTTCTGCAGGAAGCGGTTGCCCAGTCGTGGTTTCGGGGGCCATATGAAAGTGTGACCGAATACAAAGCCCTTCTTTGTGATCGTATTCACTCTGCATATCTCTCTCCTGACGGCAGCACAATGCTGATAATGAAAACGATGTGATCCATGAAAGTGTTGTGCAAAGGATAATTTCGGCAGCTGTGGGAAATGGCCGTATTTTTCGACCCGGCTCTTTGACTCAAAAGGTCATCGCACCCCTTTTGCTCACTGCATTGGGATATATTTACAGTGCAGGGCCACTTATCAGCCGAACAGATGATTCACCTGAGGAAATACAAAAAAAACATTGTTTCTGTCACGACTTCCACACCATAGTTATATTCATCCTTCTTGCATGCTTAATTAACTCTCCTGGCATTCCAGATCCTGTCTTCCTCACCTGATTGTCTCTCATTCCCTTCACCTGGTCCTCACGCCCTTCTCACCTGCAGCCCATCCCCTCATTAGTCCCTCACTATTTAGCTCCCTCACTTCCGATTGTCTTGTGTGTCATTGCCAAACTTTCCAGTGAATTCCAAAATATTAATTCTGATCTGCCAGTTACGACCCTGTTTGCCTGTCAACCCGATTTAAGATTTTTGCCTGCCCCTTTTTGGATTTGTTGCCCTGTTTGACTGATCACCCTGCCTGAATCACCAAGTAAAGATCCTCCTCCTGCATTCCTGTTTACGTGTCGTGCTTTTGGGTTCCAGTACCTGTAACCCTTACAGTTTCATGATTCTATTTAAACAGATTTAAGAAACACGAGAATGCTGTTTATTATCCCTTTTTTTTTTTTCTGCAAGACTACAACCACCTTTTGACATTGACCACATGTAATGTTGCAGCCTCAGAGATAAAGAAAAATCCCTCCTCTATAGCGCCTCTTTTGTTTTTTTCCCCCCTTTTTATGAGGAATTTGTCTCTGTCATTAGAGGGTATCGGGTATCTAAATGACTTGTTTTCCTAAACCTAAAGCAAGTTGTTGGTGTGCTTGAACCTACACATTTGTGATGTTAATTATTCGTGTATACATCTAGATTTTTCAAAGTCTGTCATCAACATGGTCCATCCACCAATTCTCTACCTCTCTTGGCTCAGGAACAATCTCAGTTTAATGTGCTGTCGTTCCTCCGTACTTCCGCTCTGCAGTTTGATATGGCACCTTGTCAAAGTCATCCTCTTCATCAAAGTGAGATGACCCATGATTTCCCTCCTAATAACCCACAAGATAACCAGACATTGCCCTGACTCATCTCCATGGCAACAAAATGAAAATAAGTGAATAAAAACCCTGCTCGTCACAGATTACGTTGTTCGGCTGGATAGCAGTGTCTTCATCTGGGGATTATTAGCTGGTGACTCATTGTGACGGAGGACACAGAAAAAATCTTGACCTTTTTAAAATGTTACCCGGTTTAGCGGCGACTTCACTGATTCCCACTTCCTGTTAAATCAGGGAATTTTTTTTTACACCACTGACATCCAAACCCAGATGCCTTACCCCCGCAGTGAAGTCGTGGGATATAAATACGTGGTTTACATCGATATCTTTCAATCTTTTCTATTTCATATTCAGGTGCAGACAAGAACAGAAAGTGTGACCTATATTATCAAAGGGAAGTCATATTCTGTGGTTCAGTTCGGTTTTATGCGAGAGATGAATGCAGGCTGCGGTTCAATTTAAGTTGTACACAGCACATGCGTCTTGGTTGCTGCTCAGTATTTTGAAGTGTTGCAGGAGCATCCTGCTCATGAGCCCTCCAGTCTGAACCAGTGCGGTCTCCTAATTGGCACAGAGATGGTGGTCGTCTGTTTACTCCCACAGCAGAAACCCACAGCTGGATGTCATGTTTTTCTCAGTTTGACTTCTTCTTTTGTTTTTGTTTCTTCTGTTCCCACTCGCAGGGCCACATGGAGAGGTTCTATATAACTCAAACTTGTTGGAGCAACATGAACTGTGCGTATCGACTTGCAGTCTCTTCAAAAATAAAGTCACGACAACCACATTTAAGGTTTTTTTTTTAATCATCACCTATTTGCAAAAACCCAAACTCGCCCATGGGAAGAAGTTGACTCGTGTATCTTGATGTCCCTTTATAAGTAACTGAATATAGTAAGAAATGTCCAGTGGTACATTGTAGTTATAATGATAACTGGTCATGTGGTCTTTCAATGTTACCTGATAGGACAGGCAAACCTTTGATGATGATCGTTCTATGATTAATTATTAAATTATGAGTCAGTTTTCTGTCATTTCCCACCTTGCAATACGATTTACGTAGCGGATTAGAATAGATTAGGGGTCAGATGGAGAATACTTAAAACAACAGTATGACATTTGGAGAAATATGCTGATTCGTCATCTGGCTAAGTGTTAGATCAGAGGATCGTGCCCGTACATTAAATATGAAGCTACAGCGAGTTATAACCTATAGACATGGTGGAAAAAGAAAGTCCGGCCCTCTCCGAAGGTCACAAATGTCCGAGTGTCACTAATTCACATGTTTAAAGAAAACAAATAACGTGTAAAACAACAATTTAATGTTTTATGGGGTTTATCTGATCTCATTTCAGGAAGTTAAAGTTAAAACTGTCAGTTCATTGAAATGGGTTTCTTCACATGAATCTATTTGGACCCAATAAATACAGAAAACACTTGTTGTTCATGTAATTTTCTATTAACTGAGGTAACGTTGTGATTTGATGCCATATGTGTATCTTATTTAGCGACTAGCCTTGACCGACAAATAAGACTGTAACCTTTACGTTAAATGCATTTAATTTTGTCCATGGGCTGCTGTATATTATTGCTATTTTCTTTCCCATCAGTTACTGAATCTGAATTTTGTTTAAGTCTGTTCCTTGACATGGCATTAAAAACACATACAGAAACTGAAGGTTCCTTTACGATCAACTTCCACTTTTTCAGACTGGAAAAGGTAACTTCAAAACAAAATTGCCTCGTTGGGTCATAAATAAAGACTCAGGTCTGTTTGCTGGAGCTCAAAATGATCCGCCACGTTCTTAATCTGCAGGCGGTGTGACATTCAACAGAGTTCACCGCAGCGGCAAACTGTGAAGAAGCTGTACTGTGCAAAACACACGGCGGGTTGGCGATGAAGACTAGAGTGAGGAGTAATATCCGGTGTGTGTATGAAATTGTTATTCGACCAATAATAATTTGTCCCGGGACTGAAGTTAAGCTTCATCCTGACTGAACAAAACTCAAATTTATATGCAAATCCACTTCCTTACTCGAAAATGAAGTTATTCCTTTTCCTGCGCACTCAAAAGTTAGATGAACTGTATCACCTTAACCATAGAGAGTTTTAGTGTTTATACAGCTGATATTATTGTTATCCTAGACTTAACTGCATGAGAAGACAACCTTAGTGGTTCAGTTTAGATTTCATTTGAATTTGGTATATCAGTTAAAATTATTTTACAATTTGGATTATAACTTAGTTATAGCCGTCGGTGTGAAATTAATACTGTCTAGGGCTTTTCCTGGCTGTCATTATCTTATTATTCAATTAGTCTTTCTTGGAAAGGCGCCCTGGTGAGGGCCCACTCGCTCTTCTAATGTATAATTATCAATGTTTTAATTGATGTTTTCCTCGCTGGCGTCGTCTCGATGAGACGGCAACTTTGATCATGTTTGTGGAGATTAAAAAACACACGAAAGATTATGATCGAAAACATCGGGCAGCACGGTGGCTCAGTGGTTAGCACTGTCGCCTCTGGGTTCGAATCCCGGTCGTTCCTGGTCCTTTCTGTGTGAAGTTTGCATGTTCTCCTCGTGCCTGCGTGTGTTGGGGCTGAAGTGGTTTTAAAATCAGTAAGAAATCTGCCTTAGCTTTTCTTAATTTCATTACCACTTTGTTCCTTAGCATAACAAAATGTTGTCTTCCATGGATCGATTTATTTTTAATTGCAGTTTTTAAGACAGAATCCCGTTCTTTCATTATTTTTAAGATATCATTTATCCAAGGAACAGTGTTTGATATGTTTGTGCCTAAATTTGCAACTAAAATCCTTCATAGTGTCACATTCCAAGTCTTTACAGACAGACGACTCGATTTTATCACACTGGATATGATCTCACATAGATCATGACACCACCCTATCTCTCCTGTAAATGTTGTAACTTGGCACGGTTATTGCTGATGATGGAACAACCCTGAATGTTTCCACCTGTGTCTCCAACTGTGTCTTTCGTTCCCCAGTGTATTTAGTCTGTGTCTTCTTGCTTGTTCTTTGTCTGATCGTTTTCTCAGTGAATACATTTTGTGTTTTTGAGAACTCTGCCTGCTGCTTTTGGGTCCAAACCTTGCCTCCCCATAACAGTGAATTGCAGATATCTTGCCTCTGGAGACTCCTTCAGAAGCCTGGGCTTCAGTTACCGCATAGGCTTCTCTACAGTGGTTGGTATTGTGCATTGTGTGATCACAACCATCTGAGACTGTCTGGTCTCTGAGTACATGCCAGTACCGACAACCAGAGATTGGAAGGAGATCGCTGAAGGTTTCCATCAACTCTGGGACTTCCCAAATTGCATCGGCGCAATCGATGGGAAGCATGTGCATATTCAAGCCCCAACCAACACAGGATCCCTATTCAATAACTACAAGGGGCACTTCTCTGTTGTGCTCTTGGCTGTAATTGATGCACACTACCGCTTACGCATCATTGATGTCGGGGCATACGGTAGGAGCAGCGATGGAGGGACGCTGGCTGCGTCTGCCTTTGGGAAGGCCTTGAATTCCCAAACCCTTCCGCTCCCCCCAGATGTCCCTCTCTGTGGTGCTGAGGATCCGAGCCCGGTGCCCCACGTGTTTGTTGGAGACGAGGCGTTTCCTCTGCGGAGGGATCTCATGAGGCCCTACCCGGGACAGAGCAACAGTAGAGAGAGGAGGGTTTTCAACTACCGGCTGTCCCGGGCCAGGAGAATGGTTGAATGCACCTTTGGCATTCTTGCCACACAGTGGCGACTGTATCGGAGAGTTTTGGGGGTTTCTCCACAGGTGGCAAGAGGGTCATCAAAGCCACCTGCATTCTACACAATTTGTTGCACTGGGAGACGGAGGATCATGAACTTCCCACCCTGTGGAGCAGAGAGCTGTCCAGCACCTGGAACGGGTTGGCAGCAACAATGCGTCAAGAGAAGCTCAGGGTGTGAGGGAGAACTTAACCTCCTATTTCTCCTCTCCTCGCCTATTGGCAAGACAGCATCATTTGAATATTGTTATTGAAAATAAAATAAAATGTACACACAATCTAAATGCATCTTCGAATTACTTTTATTTACATTCATAAACATTAACTTAACCTGGGATACTTTCATTAAATGAATGACATCAAACTTTAATTTCCATTTACCGAGGTCCAAACTCTGCTTCATATAGAAGTCTCGGAAATCCCATGCGGACTTCAGAGCGTCCGATTGTATCTAGCCTCTGGAATGCAGGAAGAAGGCTCAACAAGAAGTGCTCATCTTCGTTGATGGGCTTGTTTAAAGCACCAAGGATGCTCTCTTGGTACTCTGTTAAAGAGCTTCCACTTGTTGCAGCCTTTCGGGAATAGGGATGGGGTCTCTTTGGTGTGGGAGTGTGTGTGTGTCTGCATCTGAGGTGAGAGGCTGGGTCGGGGGTCCCGGGTTGTGTGTTTCACTCTACATGTTTTCAAGAGAACGATGCAGAAACTTGTAATCAGTTGACTTAGCTCATTGCATAAAAGGCTCAAATGCCAGTAAGTAAATACAACTGCAAACAAGTATACACATTCAAAATTACCCATGGTGTAAAGTTTTGTGAATACAGATGTTAAGTCACTTTATGGTGTGTGTCAGTTGTCTGGGGTGAATGGGTTTCATGGTGACAGCCCACCTGTTCTAGATCAAGAGTTTTCTGTTCAAAAGACAGTTTGTTAAATAAATAAAACAAAAATGCAGGTAATGTTTGAATTTGTTGGAGTTGGACAGCGACACACCACCTGGACGACACTCACTGGAAGAAATACAGCGGTAGACTTCTACGTTACATTTGTTAGCGTTTTATTCAGAATTCAGGATACAAGTAGACATCATGCATGGACCCCCCTCCTCAGCTGGGACCAGTGGCCCCAGCGCTGGAGAGAAGACGACGGTTCAGAGTGTGCAGCCATTTTAAATAGCCGAAAGGACCAGTTCTGATTGGTCAGGAGATAAGGGGGTGGGGTTTTCTCATTGGCTCTTGTTCCTCTGCTTCTGCCGTTGTCGCTCCTTCATTGGTTCTTCTCGTCTGCCAATGAGTGCATATGTTGTGAAAGGAAGATGGAATTCACATGTAGCTTCCTTGACTGAGCTGGGGAGTTTTCTAAGATAGTCTTATCTCTTCCTAGGTGGGATGCGCTGTGGCGAGAAGGTCGTTCCCAGGATATTTACAAAGGGCCAGTGTAGGTGTGTGTGTGTGTGTGTGTGTGAGAGAGGGCTGTGGTTGAATCCGGATATTAATTGTCAAAGCTGGACCTTTCCTTATCTTATCTGCGCTCAGTAGTTGTCTCTGTGGCTCTCCTGTTCATGTGAGTTGCTTTGTTCTATTCAAATCTAGGGTGAGCGTTGGTGCATAAAGTTCTTTCGTGTGTCACTGTTATCTTCTTTGATCAGTTCAGGCGCCGGAATGCCCTGCTGATGTTTCTAACTCTCGTCCAGTGTTTTTCCACTTTACACATAACATTTATGCACAATACACTACTAGGCTATGCTAAGCTATAATATATATTCTTTACAAATTCATTAATGAAGAAGTCCAACAAATCCCTACTTTTGTAGTTTCCATATTAGTTGTGGTGGCCCTCTCCTGTACATGGGGCTCCATGAATGCCATGATCCCCATGTACTTCCACTCGATTTTTTTCCCTCCCTCCGCACCACTTCTTTGGGACCTCTCCTCTCCTTGATGTATTTGTCCCAAAAATATTTCCTTTTTTGTTTTACAATCACATGCGACACACACACTTAATGTCCTCGGAAAGTATCCATCTATCGATCGCTAATCTCCTGAACACACCTTTCCTGTCCCACAGCTAACTAGCCAGTTAAGCTAGCTAGTCTATTATAAAAATACGTTTATTTTAGAAACGCCATTATACCCACCAGAGAGATTCACCTGGCTGTACACAGGTCCACGCATGCGTCCGCCGAATTGAATTACAGTAATTTTTTTACTTTGAATTGTAAAGTTCGTCATAATTACATATCGCTAATATCAGTGTTTCGTTCGAGTTCTCCATTTTCTTTTAAATTAACCGCTGTTCAAACCACACGAAGAACCAGAAGGAAAGCCCCCCTCGTTTGATCCGATTGGCTGCATTGGCCGAGTGTGACATGAGCGGTGCGCCTCCGCGCTTAAAGTTGAGAATATTTAACTTTTAACCGCGCCTGAAAAACGCGACGCGTGGCTTTTAAAAGGCGCGTCGTACCATAGGGAATCAATGGTTTTGCGGGCGACGCGTTTTTTTCGAGTCGCATCTGGTGTGATCGAGCCCTAAGAGACCTTTTGGCTTAACTCTTGGATCCCACACAGTTCTTGAATCATTGACAGTTCGGAAGACAGCCCACTTCCTGTTCTTTGAGATCGCTGGATTTAGCAGTTTCTTGTTTACGTTCTGGGCAATCGTTCCAATTCCACGTGGACTACCTGAGCAGATGTTAACATTAGTCGAATGGCCCATCGGTCGCTGCACCAGCCCCTCCACTCCGAGAAGGCAGCTCTCTCCAACCAGCGCAGGTGAGACCGTTGTCTCATCTGCTTTGGGGTTGGCGTCCTTTACTGGTATAGTGTGCTGCGGGCCGGGGCACGGGTGGATATCTCCAGATAACAGCAAGAAAATTGTGATAATCAGACTGTGGCTTAGCTGAAGTAAAGTTGCTGGTTTCGTGCGTTTCTTCACTCTATTATACAGAAATGGAAAAATGAACAATACGGCCAAAGCGTGTTTTCCATATCCAAATTTGACCACGTCTTGGTTTGACAGACCCGCGTTGTTTCCGTATATTTTTCCATGACTACAAAAGTCTATGGGTGGGTTGTTGACAACTGTTTTCAAAACTGACGATGTTATGTTTGGTCTTATAAAGTTCAAAGCAATCCATAGACAAAAAGGGATGAGAGTACACCTGCTCTACCTGCCACCATTTTCCTTTTTTGCTGATCCCCCTAATTCCCAGCATGCACCATCATTTTGTACGTCTTCATTCTGCCATTGGTAACATTAGTCACATAACAATGAATTATGGGTAATAAAGGGCTCAAAATATCTGCCATAGAGCCCTCAGACACTCTTCTTCTTCTATAAATTTGACTGGCGGATCGCAACCAACTTGCCTCGGTGCATACCGCCACCTACTGTACCGGAGTATGCAGATTCAGGAATAACTGTACTAACTAACTAAGAATGAAAAACAAAATAAAACAAAACTAACTAGAACGGGCACTCGGTAGAGCGCATACCTTCGCATATCACAAGATTGGGCATTGAATTATGAACATTTTGGTATTAGTTGCATGCCAATTGGACAAAAATGTATCGTGCTATGGTAAAAAAAAGATGTTGACCTTTCCGTGACCTTGACCTTGACCTTTGACCCGATTGATCCCAAAATCTAATCAAATGGTCCCCGGATAATAACCAATCATCCCACCAAATTCCATGTGATTCAAGAAGAGTTGACCTGTTCATGACCTTTGACCTTGACCTTTGACCCGATCAATCCCAAAATCTAATCAACTGGTCCCCGGATAATAAACAATCATCCCACCAAATTTCATGCGATTCGGTTCAATACTTTTTGAGTTCTGCGAAAGATTTTGACCTGTTCATGACCTTTGACCTTGACCTTTGACCCGAACGATCCCAAAATCTAATCAACTGGTCCCCGGATAATAAACAATCATCCCACCAAATTTCATGCAATTCGGTTCAATACTTTTTGAGTTTTGCGAATAACACGCATACAAATAAATAAATAAATACACGGCGATCAAAACATAACCTTCCGGCATTTTCAATGCGACGGTAATTAACTGACCAACTACTGACCACACCAACAGACCTTCTTGCCACTAAATCCTGTGGCCTTTGTAATTGTTGTCCCATTTCCACTGCCTCTAATAACCGCTTTTGCTTCCCCTTTCCCAAACGGAATACTCTATTTCCTTCTTCCTGAGTTTAAGAGCTTTCTTAGTGATCCCGTCCGCTCTCTCATTTTCCTCAACACACATGTGAGCAGGAACCCAGCAAAAATGCACACTAGTGCCCAGCCTTTGGATTCTCAACATTAGCATAGATATTTCCATCACTAAATGCTCCCGAATAGAACGTTTGGACTTAATGCTGTTTAACGTTGCATCAGAGTCCGAACAGATGACTACTCTCTCAGGCCTGACCTCTTCCACCCATTGCAGCCCCAAGATTATAGCAATTATTTCAGCCGTGAAGACAGACTGCCTGTCATCAATTCCTTTACATATTGCCTGTAGCAGCTCTCACGCCGCTACCCGTGGGTTTCCCCCAAAAACACCAAGAATCAGCCATGACCAAAGAGGTTCCGTTTGTCAACATGCTTTATTTACCACACGCACCGAGCAGACCGCAACACTGCGCCTCTGCTCACTCTCCACGGAGAGCTTTTGAGGGCGGCCTCGGCTGCTGACTGATTGCCAATCACCAGCAGCCGAGGCCAAATTGGAGACAGCTGCCACATATCCCCACCACCCGATTTAGGCCGGGGCTCCATCCGGCCTAACCTACTCCCCCTCACCCCATGAAAGCTTAGGCAGAGGAGGGGGCTCTGGGGGACCGGGCTCAGGACGTGGGGGCTCTGGGGTTCGGGACGGGGAGCTGAAGCCCGCCGGGACGGGGAACGGGGGTCGGCAGCGGCGACGGGTCCTGGGGAACGGGCGTCGGCCTTGGAGGGTCTCTACATCTTCCGTCGGAGACTGAAAACACACCTTTTCCGACTATATCTGGATTAAAACACAGATTAGCACTTCAGTGGCACTTAGATAGCACTTACTTATGGTACTTTTGTAGTTCGACTATGTTGAGGAAATGTTACTTCCTGTATTCTTGTTGTTCTTAGTTTGTACTCTAGGTTGAAATGCACTTATTGTAAGTCGCTTTGGATAAAAGCGTCTGCTAAATGACATGTAATGTAATGTAATGTAATGTCTCCAGGAACTGGCGGTTCTCCTCCGCCTGTCCCTGCCACATCGCTTCAATCCGGGCCAGCATCTGCCCCAAGCTGCTGAATGGATCCTCCGGCTGGTCTGGCTCCATCCCTTCCAGGTGCTTTGTTCCAGGGGCCCCCACGTTGGGCTCCAGTGTAGCAGCGCTCATGCCGCTACCCGTGGGTTTCCCCCAAAAGCACCAAGGATCAGCCATGACCAAAGCGGTTCCATTTGTCAACATGCTTTATTTACCACACGCACCGAGCAGACCGCAACACTGCGCCTCTGCTCACTCTCCACTGAGAGCTTTTGAGGGCGGCCTCGGCTGCTGACTGATTGTCAATCACCAGCAGCCGAGGCCAAATTGGAGACAGCTGCCACGTTGCCCTATTGAATTCCGTTATGAACACCCCTGCACCCACGTGGAGGACGTAGAAGACATCTACCTATTCGGAACTTTGATTACAGGATTTCTGCTGTTTGGATTTGGCGCTGCCCTGGTTTATCGGAAAATTAGAAGCGGTGACGGCCGTTAAAAGCCCCCCAGGCTGCCCGACGCGATTAGATTGACGTGGTTGTTGGCCTGCACTCTGACTTTTTGGCATTAAACGCGTCAGAATGACAGGTGGAGAAGCTGGGCTCTCTGCAAATGAAATGATTGAGGATTGAAATCCTATCCCTAGGCGAGGAAGAATGGAAGAATAGGTCACGAAAAACTGAAAAACCTACTGGAAGACCAAACAATCCCAATCTTATCTCCTTCGGCTCCTCTTGGCAAGGCGCGTGAAGCATAACCCCTCTCCGAGATCACTAGCGACAACTCTTCCATTCCTCCTCCTTCCCCCTATCACAGGCTTCCTTCCCCTATTTCTGAGCTTCAAGGCCATCTCATAGCAACGGCCATACTTGGCCGACCAGATTTTTGTCTGTTGGACTGGGAGGGACTGGCAGGCCATTCACACACGACTGGGGAGGCGAAAAATGCACTCCACCCCCCCATCCGCCCCCCCCGCCTGCTTCCGCCTGGGCCTGCAGGGCGGGGTCGGCACCGGCGCCGTGGCGGCGATGCGCCGGGCTGGCTGGGGCTCGGGTGCCCCCTTGCCTATTGGCCGGGCTATCGCTGCCCCTTTGGCTTACCTCTCTCCCCTTCCTACTCGTTTGCACCTCCTGTCTAAGATGTATGCATGTCATGTCAATGGTGTTTTTGTTCCTGTGCTTACACTGGTTCTCTGGGCAGTCACGGAGTTGCTTTCTTTTTTTTCTCGCTCTCGGGTTCATTTTCTGTCTTTCATCTTCCTTTCACCTTTGGGCGCATGATCAGCTCGGTGTCACTTCTTGTGATTAGTGCTGTGATTCTTGCACCTTCCGTTAAAAAGTTCCTTTTTGTTTTCATTTTTTGGCAATGTTTCTGATTCTGATTCTGATTCTGATTCCCATTATCTTTTGACCCATTGGTGTATATTTGCAGGTAATTATAAAAAATTTTGTTGATGTATTCTTTTGTCTCATGTCCAATGTCACAGTTTTCCCCCACCCATTTTTCCCTCCGCTCTACAAGTGTTAAGTCCACATTGTTGGCTGGAAAAATCCATGGCGGAACATTTCCCCACGTCACATTGGGACCATACTCATACCTATTTAATCCGAACTCATTGGCTACTGCACCGATACTCCACCCAAACCCTTTCCCTTCATTTTGAGTGTATTTCCAACATTCATCCATCACTTTGGTTGCAGGTAGTTCCTCTCCCGATCCCTTCAGCTTCGGCCAATATGCCATAGCTAGTTTTGCCCGTCTTAAACTTAGTGGCCGTTCGTCCGCTTCCACCAGAAGTACGATGTTCGGGGTCGGCTTAATTGCACCCGTGCTTAGTCTTAGCGCTTTGGACTGAATTCTATGTAATATTTCAAGTGTGCTGTTAGCAGCTGCCCCATACACCATACACCCAATGTCTATACTTGATCGAATAATGGCCCTATATATATCCAGCAGTGACTGTTTATCTGCACCCCACTCTTGTCCAGCCACTGCTCTCATAACATTTATCACCTTTTTGCATTTAGTTTCAACATGTTTAATATGTGTTCTCCACAAACATTTCCCATCAAACCACAAACCTAAGTATTTAAACTCAGCTCCCCTCTCCATATAATTTAAAATTCATACTTATATTTCTCTTTCTAGTGAATAGCATGTAGCAAGACTTATCCACCGACATCTTAAACCCCCAGTCATATGACCACTTTTCATCCTTAGGGATAGCTTTTTGAATGCTACTGCTCACATGCCCAATATTACCCTCAGACACTCGACGATATGACGGTGGGAAAGTCCGTGAGTCCGATCTTTCACTCACCTAATCAGTTAATTCAGTGCACCTGTTGGCCACGTCCACCTCGTCAGCTCAATCACTCTCACCTGCCCACTGTGCTGCACCTAAACTCTAACGATTCTGTGTCCATCGTTATGCTCCTGGGTGCTTACCACCCCCGTGACATAAGTAGATAAATGAGCCCAGCAAATCATCCAGGATAATGGCAACAATATTGAGTCCCATATACATAAAAAGGCCTACTTAAATCTGAGGGGGCCAAATTATGGCCAGCTGCTGCTTTTTAAAAGGTCCCCCAATGATGTTTTGAAAGTAAACTTGAACATGGCTCGAGTGTTGTACATTATATCCTAATTTAAACATGTGTTGATTAAATAATATCAGACTCTTGACAAGTATCTCACTATTTCTGCCTGATCTGTGTGTCACATCTTAATATTAGACCGACGTCCGTCTTAACTTGCCCTTTGGGTCATAACCTTTTCAGTGGGCCTTTTAGACCATACAAATCAATATTTGGACATTTCTGCCTGTTTTGACTTACAGATGTATGCATTACATCATAGTATTTTAAGTGGACACTCAGTCCATTCATCATGTTAGAGTTTTAAACTAAAATTAGTTGATTTTGTTGTTGACAACAGCATTGAAATCCTTCCCCATGTCTTTCTTACCTCTGAATTAACGAACAATAGAAAAATACATGATCGAAAGAACCTGATAAAATAATGGAAGAGGTCTTGGAAACAACTGAGGGGTATAATTAATAATACACATCTGTATCATGGCATGAAAAAGGCAGACTATGATGGCACGCTATGATCGTGTCTGTTGAATCTCTAAAAATAACCAAAAAAAAGAATAAAATATTGCATACTCGAAACTCTGCACATCCTCAGTTGCCGGATTTGTGTTTTCAGGGAAATATAAATAGATGCAGGGTGGTCTATACAAATTTACAAGAAAAAGATTAAAAGGGGTGCCGGGGTTGTTTTGTCTTTCAGTGTGTGTATGTATATATAAATGTACATACACACACATACATATATAAGGCCTGTTTTATATATTTTTTTATGTTTGTCTGATATTTTTCTATTTGTAAGTGAAAAAAAACATTAAAAAAGAAAAAGATCTGCACATCATGTTTCACGGACGTGTTGGATCACTCCCGTATCCGTCTCTTCCAGAGCGTCTGACCTCCTTTACTTCCATCCCTTACTTGACACGTGTCCATCACGCTGCAGTGATTTACACTTCAGACATGGAGCTGCAGCTCTGCGGTAGGTGTGATGTGCTTTAAGCGTTGATGGCATTACTATGGGTGCTGTGGAGAGGGTGTATCCTGTGATGAGCCTCTAACCAATAAGAGGACTACCTTGTAATCACAAACGGGGGCGTCTTGAGATGAAGGCGCTGGCTACTGGCTGGCAGCTGAACTGCTTTCTCCTGTCGTCAGGAGTGGCTCAAGATCTGTCTCACGAGGGACGAGTACAAATGTTAAATACATGTCTCCTGCTTTTTTCCTCTCCTTCCACTGCACTTTATCCCTGATTAAGTGGGACTTTCAAGAGGAAGGAGAAGGACTGCGCTTTGAACGGTGCTCTCCAAAGTCTCCATTTGTCCCAAAGTGCTGCAGACTGCTGCTGTTGCCATTGGCGACCAACACCAAACTGTGTAGACTAAAAAGAACCCCCTACAAACACATTTGAAGGCAGGGGATCCAACACAGGGTAAAATGCAGCAATGCCAAGAGAGCCATGACAGATATATTTAATCTAAAAATGATGCACACAATGATTGTATTGTACTGGTAAAATAAATTCCTGAGCCATATCAGTGTGTGTGTGTACCAGTGTGTGTGTCATGGTGAGTCCGGGTTGTCGCAGCGAGAGAGGACCCAAACGCCGACATTACTGCACAAACTATTTTATTACAAAAATCAGACCAGAACGACAAAAACGCGGACCAAACAGTACGACGCCACACTGGGAATGAGACGAACAGGGTTTACATACACAGGCAGGCGGAGGTGATTGGACAACGGGGAACGAGACACAGGTGGACACAATGAGGGCGGGGCCAGCAATCACACAGAAGGAAACAATCAGGACCAGGGCAGACAATCACAGGGAGACAGACGACACAAGGACTTCAAAACAAGACACAAAACTAGATACAAACTCCAGATCATGACAGTACCCCCCCCCTCAAGGGACGAATTCCAGACGGCCAAGCGTTCCACAAGTGTGGGTGGAGGGGAGCCGGAGGAGGGTCCAAGGCTGCAGAAGCAGTCCGGGGGGCGGGCCGCAGGACGATAACCAGGCCGAGGGGCGCGCTCTGGAGGGCGGGCCGAGGACAAGAGCGGGGAGCTAGGGGACCGGGCTCAGGAGAGGAAGTCACAGGGGTACCGGGGATGGACGGGACGGAACACGGGGAACTGTGACTGACCGGGACGAGGAGAACCGGGGCCGGGGGGGACGGAGGCGGAACACCGGGGACTGGAACCGGTGACGGAAACCCAGGGACTGGAGCCGGCGGCGGAACACCGGGGACTGGAACCGGAACATGCGACGGCGGAACACCGGGGACTGGAACCAGAACATCATGGACTGGAACCGGTGACGGAACACCGGGGACTGGAACCAGAACATCATGGACTGGAACCGGTGATGGAACACCGGGGACTGGAGCCGGTGACGGAACACTGGGGACTGGAACTGGAACATCGGGGACTGGAACCGGAACATGCGACGGCGGAACACCGGGGACAGGAGCCAGTGACGGAACACCGGGGACTGGAACCAGAACATCGTGGACTGGAGCCAGAACATCGGGGGCTGGAACCAGCGTCATTAACTGCAGGGCCCGGAGGGAATCCAACATCTCCTCCAGAAGAACATGAGCGTCAGCTGGCCAGGCAGGAACCGTACAGCGGAAACTAAAGGCTGGGTCCATAATTGGTGGCTTCGTTCTGTCATGTGGTGTCACGGTTGTCGCAGCAAGAGAGGACCCAAACGCCGACATTACTGCACAAACTATTTAATTACAAAAATCACAGACCAGACAAGACAGGAACGACAAAAACGCGGACCAAACAGTACGAAGCCACACTGGGAATGAGACGAACAGGGTTTACATACACAGGCAAGGTGAGAGGATTGGACAACGGGGAACGAGACACAGGTGGACACAATGAGGGCGGGACCAGCAATCACACAGAAGGAAACAATCAGGGCCAGGGCAGACAATCACAGGGAGACAGATGACACAAGGACTTAAAAACAAGACACAAAACTAGACACAAACTCCAGATCATGACTGTGTGTGTATCTGTTTATCAGTGTGTGTGTGTGTATCAGTGTATGTGTATCTGTGTGTGTGTGTGTGTATGTGTATCAGTTTCTTCGGACGCATCAGGCAGCAAATTCGAGTTGCCATTTGTTACATCAGCACCGAGGAAACCGAATCCAAGAAATAATAATAAAATTGCCAGTAGGGTGCCAAATTGGTCTATAAACTGCCAAGTTCTCTAAAATAACAGATGTGAGGAACAATGAATTCTATCGGAGCGGGAAGGTGAGTAACGTGGAGCGCTCCTGCATCCCATGAGGGTCCTGGGATCGGCACCGAGGACAATAGAGTGCTCTAAAATTATCAGGATCCCGCTGATCCTCCTGTTTCCACACACACAAACACAAACATACACACACACACACACACTTTTAAAGTGTAGGTTTGGACCCAGGGTCTGATTATGTACTGGGACGTGTTGTGTACAACACGTCCTGTAGTTGTTGCTTACATTCTGACAAACAGAGAACTGGATGAATACCTTCAATACTAACGTTCAACCTAACCACACAGAGCGGTTGCCCTTAAGGCTCGATGCCACGGCGGAGGCGAAATAGATTTGTTCTTATTTCTTTCAATGAGTTTATTTCGACAGGGCTCGGGGCTGCCGGAAATGTGTGGTAGAATGACAACTTTAATAAAGTGGCACACATCTTGCAAAGTTTTTTTAGCAACTGGGTTTTGGAGAGAAAAATATTTTCAATCTCACACCTTCTGTCTTCTCCTTCACTCAGCATTCCATCTTCGGCTAAGCTACACCTCTGGCTTATTACGCCGTCTTGAGATGTATGTCTGGTGTTGCATTAGTATCAAGTCGGTTACACACACACACACAGAACGATAGAAAGAGTGCGCTAGAGAGCTAGAGAGAATCTTGATGGCCTGTACTGTCACAGATGTGGTGGAGCATGAGCTCAGGTGCAGAGGAACCAGCAGGACTCCAGGTTAAGTGGAACAAAAACTCTCTTTACTGAGAAAAAGTTGAACATAGAAACTCTAGTTGAAAGCTAAATAACCAATCTTCAGCATCTATTCAGAGATTTTACAAAAAGGGAGTCCATAAATGTAATTTGTTTCTAAATGGGGCCAGCCAAGTGGCGAGCACTAAGCTTTCTGGGACTGCCACGAAACCCCTGAGCAGGCATCTTTGCAGTGCAGACCTTTTGATCCTTTCAGCTGTGCCGACAACTGTTCTTCAGAGTAATGTCCTCAGCAGACGGCCTATTTTCACTCTGTTGCGTCTGCAGTCTGTCTTTTAGTTGCTGCCGGGCACATAATCTCCTCTCCCTTTCTCTGCAGCCTTCACTTCTCTTCAGCTCGTCCTTTTAGTTTTTCTCTAAATGCAGCTTTAACTCCAATTTGATTCATTTACTGTTGCTTTTTCATTTAATGTGCACAAAAACATGAACCACTTGGTGATTTTCTGCAGATGTCTCGTACTACTCGAACACACTGATGCAGCTCTTCTTAACTAGTGACCGTGAGCGTTTATTTTAGTGTGAGACTGTTTGTATATATTCTTTATTGTTTTGGAGCTTTTTCTTTTACCTGCAATTACAGCAATGACCACGACCTCAATATCCTCACACAACTTGGAGCTGGGTCATAATCAACCATTATAGCTTGTGTATACCCAACATAATGATACAACATATGTAGCTAAGGCTTTAATTCATAGATATATGTGTATAGAAAATATGTGAACAATTAAAAATGGATCCATAAGACATATACCACAGTCAGCACTTTATTTTCCTGGACACTTTAACCTGCTGGAAATTCCCTTTGGTCAATACTATAAGGATATTCTGAAACTGGGCACTTCGCAAATGATGGAAAACAGGCTTCAGGACGCGCGTGAATTAAGTTAGCAACATTTAATCTCAGGAAAATTAAACAAACATTCAAGGCCTCACGATCGTGGTCTTCAAAGGTCCCGACTCCTCAGGTCCAGCCTGAAGCCCTCGGGGTCCCGTCGAAAGAGAAAGCTCTTTCTCCAAAGCCAGAGTAATAGTCTCAAAAACAGCCAATCCTCACTCTCAAAGGTGAGTCCAGCCTTTAACACCTAGTGATTGGTTCAAAGTCCTGCTAGAACAATGGAGGGGTCGAATGTCACTGAACCCCGGGTCAAAACGTCACTTCCGGTCAAGTATTTTCACAATAAAAGTCCCGCCTATTATTGTAAGTCACTTCACGGATTTCAACCGGCTTCGACAATCTATAACATACAGTCACTCTCATGCAACATACATTAATTATTGCCATTTGCATAGAGTAAACATTACTCATATGCTTCATAATACATTAATAACAATATCAATATGCTCCCTAATATTTCCTATTATAATATCTTTCTATATGTATTAATTTAAAGCATAAGACCTCTGCACATGTTATCAAAAGAAACTATTACAACATAACACTACCTTGTGTAAATATTTTGTTTCCTCTGTGTATTTTAGTATTAGTATTTAGTATTGTTATTGTGTTTTATTTTTATTTTCTATTAATGCTCTAATGTGCATCCACTGCTGTGATCATGAAATGTCCCCACTGTGGGACTAATAAAGGAATATATAATCTTATCTTATACTTATATAATATACGAATAACCAATTGTAACATCATGGCTGATAACAACTTGACAATTGTAAAATCATACAAACTTTTTCAAACTACCGAAGATGATTAGACGTATTTACAACAATCGCACTGTGTTCTCAAGTATTCATTAACTATTAATGTGCACCAGGTAAAGCCACTCCATACAAGTATCCCCGAGGAGGAGTAATGGGGTCCAATACGAGTGAAATTGGAAATACACATAACACTAACTGTGCGTCATCTCCTCGTTCCCGTCATCATTTGATTGTCCTCCATTTTTCCCTCCTGGTGCTTTAATTGCGTGTCTCGCGTCCGCATCAGACAGATTCTCAGCTCGAGCACATTTACCTTCCCTTGATGAAGAATCAGCTACCGGTGTTTGGAAAAAGAACTTGTCAGAACTGGGTCGATTGGCTCTTGATACCTCCTCATGTTTGTTTTTTTCTGTCTCTCTCCTCTGTTATTGTTTCAAGGATTTTTGTTTTTCAGACCACTTCTCATCAGAATCTCCAATCCACACAACAATTTGAAGTCTTGTTAACTTCACCTAGAATTGAGTGTTTTGACATTTCCTGTACTTCCAGCTTTCTGCTGCTCTGTGTCATTAGTTGCTCCCTTTGATGTATTACTCTGAGCCTACTCACTAAATGGACTTTATTTACCCCGTATAGTTTTTCAATGTCAGATAATTGTCTTTCCTCGACCACCCCATAGTGCATTTACTCAAAATCCATCCCTGTTGAACCCTGAAGCAACGCACGACATCTTTTAAACCTCACAATCTATTATTGATTCTATTGCTTACCTTCAGAGGAGGAAAGGAGAAGCTGCAGTGAACCTCAGCAAAGTTTTAAGCTTGCCAGATGGCTTTTGGCCTTTTTGATGTTGTAAAATATATATATATATATATATATATATATTACAAATAATTACATTTAGGCAAAAATCAGCTTGATATTACAGCAGAATGTCTGCAGCTGTTTAATAAATATGTACCGTATCTACAACACCTTGAAAGTTCTCATGGACGGAGGAGTCAGTTCTGGAGTTCGGCTCAGTATTCATATCCTGTACCGTAACCACGGCGCTTAATCCTTTTCACATATTGGGACGCAGCAGAATGAGATGTAGGACTCCCTAATGGGAACGGATCACTGTCTCAATGGGAGAAAATAAAATGTAAGGAAGAAAGATGAGCAGGAAAGGAAATATTGGCAATATGACTTTGACATGTCAGTTATACAGTAAAGCCGAAAGTTTTGGGAGCTCTGGTCTGTGCAGCTTCCAAAGTTTAGTATATTTAGTAAAATAATGGACTTTTTTTGGCCTTGCTACTTACTTACTTACTGCAACCTTTAAACATAAGTTGGAATCATTAAAATTGTAATATTAAAGAACTTTTAATGGCTTGCATTTGGAAAAACAATATGTAATATTATGTATTATCTTCTGAGATTCTTTTCATTGATTCTGTAGGAGTCCCTTAATCTTGCCCCGCATTCGCCCATGGATTCAAAGCTTCTCAAAAGAAAAGTACATGTGTTTATTAAATGTAATAATAACATGATTTATAATAAGGACCTTACGGAGTTCACAAATTGCTTTCGACAGACAAAACTAAATAAAAGCAGTGACCAAAACAATATAAAAACAGAAAGTCCACCAGGGAGGCCAAACGAATGGAGGATGCAGATCTGACCACATAATATATCCACAGATAAAACTGCTGCTTTAGATCAAATCAATACATTACAAAGCTTAGAAAAAGGAAATGTAATTCATCAGAAAAACTAAAGGAATACAATCAAATAAAAGGATGACAAATTGGTTTCAGAATAATGGAAGTTTTAAGCTTCAACATTGGAACAACCAGAAAATACATCAAAAAAATACATTAAACTAAATATTTCCCGTTTGACGACAGAAAATAAACTGCACTTTACCTGCGACTGCAAACTGATGAGGCCGCCTCACTCACTGACTGGATCAGCGCTTCAGCTGAGAGAGACTCGGCTGAGAAGAATGCTGCAAACAGAAAGAGTGACAGACAGGAAGTGATGGACACACACCGAGAATAAGGCGGAAGAACGACGTCAAAGTGAGAAGAAGAGGAGGAAGACAGAGATGAAGCGACGGGGCAAAGAAAATCATGAGAGAATGGCGAGTGGGAGGGAACGGGAGCTGAGAGGATGTTTCCGGAGGCTGTGTGGGAATTAATCCAACAGTGAGCGGTAAGCAGAGCACAAATACATCACCGTGAGCCGCAGAGCTCCCTGTGCTGAGACGGCTGAAAGGGAATATTATTAACATGCAAATGTGGCCCATTTACTGCAGGTGCAAAGGCTCCGATTGGAATATTTGGATGAGTGTGTGTGTGTGTGTACATACTCAATGAATCAAACAGTGGCAGGTAAGGCATTCACACACACCACGGATTAGACGTATTAACACACACTTTGCACTTCTTTTGTGAGGACCATCATTTACGTATTACACACACTCCCATATAGCTCCTTTCACTAACTTTTAATCATTCTGGTTTATTATAACTTGGGTCATGATTTATGAGTTTAGACTGTAATTCCTTGTGGATATTGTTCTGAATATTATCAGAAGCGCACACCACCAAAGCACTTTGTTTGAGGTTTAAAACTGAAATTGCACATCCACCTTAAATATGCATATATATGCTGTCAGGGTCCATCACATCAAACGACCACGCATACTGATCTTTAACTTTGATTAGCTGATCATTATTATTAAATGTATTTAGACTTTTAAATGCTTAAATAGAGGTGAGAACTTTACAAAGTGTCTCGCTTGGTTCCAGGCTTCTGATTTGGTGACAGGTTGTGTTTACCTCACTGAGGGTTGTTTACGCCGTGGGGGAAACCATCAGCAATCAGAACTACGGTATTATTATACTTGACAAATGCAGGGAGTTTAATGACCATGAAAATGTCGAAAAAGCATGTAGAAAAGCTTTTTTCTTTAATAATCTGTGGAAAAAAAGAAAATCCAAAGCAACAGCTAATGCAGCTTCCAAGTCGGATAGAAATTGGTTTGCCACGTGATTGTTAGGGAAAGACGAAACGTTATTGACTCCGTCCCAAAACATAAATCGGCTAATAGAGAAACACAATGTCAGGATGAGATAAAAAATAAAGTGCAACAAAGTATAAATTCAGTCCGATAATCACCTGACTCCCTCTCAAGGCCTGAAGCTGAAATTGGTCCTCACAGAGATAGAAATACACCAGCACACACACACAAACACACACAAACACACACGTGCCTAATTCTGGCCCCGCTCAGAATAAATCACTCCTATTAAAGGCTGGAAGCGTTCGGCATTAGTTATCCACGACCCGAGTCCGAACCCGAACCCGAACCACTGTGGCAGTCAAACAGGAACAAAAGTTCTCGAGGGGCCAAACCATCCCCCCACAGGAAAAAACTACTTTTCTCTAGTCCCCCCCCCCCCCACCATACGTTTATTTGTGCTCATTTTTCCAGGTGAGTACTTAATTCCACCGAAGCTTCAGGGTGTTTCAGTCCAATCGTCGACGCTGCTCCGCATTGTGTTGCCCATCTTTTGTATGCGCCGATTGCGATAAGCATGAATGAAAAAAAATGCCATCTTTTTTCACTGTGATAATTATTTAAGCTTTTAAGTGTTTGCTGTCTCCCAGTGGCAGTTTAATGCCCCCATTATAATTATAATTAGTGTGGGAGGACGTCCCACCACCAGAAGGTCACCGGCTTGATTACAGGAAGGACCGACGTGTCCGTCACCCAGTAGCCTGAAGCTAAAACACACTATTAGAACACACTCTAATTTGAATATAACCTTCTTCTTCTTTTTTTTTTTTAAGATTGTCAACTTTCTCTGTAATTATATTTAATATTTGACACACTTGAATATGAAAAACCTTTTACTGTAGTTTGCCTTGATATTTATATTTATTTTTAAGAAGAAGTGATATTGTTAAAGGGGCAGTTCACCCCCAAAATCAGAAATACATATTTTTTTCCTCTTACCTAGAGTTCTATTTCTCAATCTTTCATGACCCAGTTTTGGAGATATCCTCCATAGATTGAATGTCTAACTTCTCTCAAATATATTCAGACTATATACCTAAATACCCAAATAATAAATTTTAGAGACTTGTCTGTTTCCAGAACTCCTGAACCGGTTACTCAAGATAATCCACACATCTTGTTGTGAGCTGCTTCATGTAGGAAATATAGTTTAAGAAAATAGGTCCTTCATGAAACTGCGCCAAACAATGTCTGTGGATTAAAACAATCCACTATAAATACGATAAACAACACCCTTGAATGATAAATAGCCACATAGTTAGGAGGAAAGGTATGTATTTAAGGTTTCTGGGGTGGACTGTCTCTTTAAACGTTGCTGTGGACTCTCATGTTTCTGTGATGGGGTGATATGATATTCAGCAGTATGCGGTGCGGAGTAAATGAAGGACAAACTGATCGTCTTTAAAGAACATTTTGTTTTCATTACAGAACAAAACACAATTATCGGTTTTATGGGTTTGGGAGCTGCTGAGGGCTTTTAGTCCCAACAAGGACAACAAGTCCTCCAAAATACAAATGGCTAAACACCTCATTCGTCCATGTCATCCAGAACAACAGAAGTGTCTCGTGGATCAATTCAAAAAAGTTACATTTACATACACACGCACACGGGTAAGGAGCATATAGAAACGGATGAAACGCAAACATCTGGAGAGGTTACGAGTGTAAAAGTGATGCGAGGCTTTGATGCTTTTGATATCATTCAGAAGTTCCTTGTGAGAATTAAAAAATCATCCGGTGAAAAGTCAAGATGACTTGCGTACAAGTCATTTTAAAATGAATTTAAGATGTTCACAAAGCACATTGTTTCAGTGACTGTATAACCAGTATGATGCATTTCTTTTAAAACGTGGCCATTGTAATGTTTTATCATCGTGAAAATTCTCTTTCACATTCATCCCTGAACGACAAAGAAAAGACGTCAACGAATCAGTTAAGTTGAGTCGGATAAGATTACAAAACAAGACGGAAAATAATAAATAAGAAGAAAGTTCACTATTGAATTTGGAAAATATATGACAAAACATCCGAAGCTGCATATCCGGCTTATTTTTCTGCGCTTTCAATCAAACAACTTGACAACGATTCAAATCTCAGCCAGTAAATGTGCACAAATTAAAGCAATCGCTGCCGAAGGAAGACCATCTTCAAACTGAATAATGGAGTGTACGTTACACAAGATTTGCTGTCAAATTATACCAAACCACCAATGTTCAAGGCTCTCATTATGCAGTATTTTTGTATAGTCAACAAAAGACCCATTTCAGCTCCAATGTCCAGATCTCAATACTCTTCAACTTTCCTGCCCTATGTGTGGCACTCAGCCTCAAACCCACTGGGTAGAAGACGGACAGCTTCACTCACAGATCACATAATCTTTTTCAAGGCTCAGTAAAGTCCCAAGACAGCTGGGCACTGTAGTCCATAGCCAACGTTACTGGGCCACTGGGAAAGGCAAAAAAAAAGGTCATCCAGCACATGAGGTGCACTTGGTTACATAAAAGCCAAGAGTGATGTTGCAAAGGAAGAAGGAAGTGAGATGAATGGAGGAAGGAGAGGAGGAGAGAGAGCAGATTACTGTATAAAAAAACATTTAATTTAAGGACTCCTATAGCCAGGGGTGCACATAACTGATACGCAGGTATGCATGCGTGAAGATAATCAACAATGCGTAATGCCACTTGTGTTACTTCGCGCCTTTGCGTACTTTACCGATCTGATATTGATCGTCTCTACACAACAGCATGTCATTTCTGTCTCTACGTGTCGCGTTAACACTTCTCGGCTTTCTGTCTCGCGCGCCACAGAGCTCCGATGCCGGCGTGTGTCACTTGCACTTGTGCCCCCCCCCCCCACACCCCTGCCTATAGCCACAACTTCTGTAAGGTTTGAGCGTGAGCTTTTGATTTCTACTCTCGAGGTCTGTCATGTTTTATTCATTAAAAAATATCACGTGGGCCAGAGAGGATCTTTGTAAAAATAATACTCTCTCTAGAAAGAACTAATTCAATTCAATTCAATTCAGTTTATTTGTATAGCCCAATTTCACAAATTACAAATTTATCTCGGAGTGCTTTACAATCTGTACACATAGACATCCCTGCCCCAAAACCTCACATCGGACCAGGAAAAACTCCCAAATAACCCTTCAGGGGGAAAAAAAGGGAAGAAACCTGGAGGAGAGCAACAGAGGAGGATCCCTCTCCTAGGATGGACAGATGCAATAGATGTAATGTGTACAGAAGGACAGATTTAGAGTTAAAATACATTCAATGAATATGACAGAGTGTATGAATAGTTCATAGTAGGCATATTCCACGATGGAGACCTCCACGATCCATCAGGCAGATGGCGGTGGGGAGGAGGGTGGTAGTCTCAACAGGACAGTGGCGTAGTCATGAGCAGGAATTCCACGACCCAGACGATCCATCAGGCAGATAGGATCTATGCCGTCTCATAGGGTCCGATGACCCCATGAGACGTAAAGTCAAGAGGACTTCCGGGAGAAAGCAGAGTTAGTAACGTGTGATTGAGAGATGAAATTCATCCTTAAGGAGAGAAAAAGAGGAGATAGGTACTCAGTGCATCCTAAACGTCCCCGGCAGCTATAAGCCTATAGCAGCATATCAAGGGGCTGGACCAGGGCAAACCTGATTCAGCCCTAACTATAAGCTCTGTCAAAGAGGAAGGTCTTAAGTCTACTCTTAAACGAGGTGACTGTGTCTGCCTCCCGGACTGAAATTGGAAGCTGGTTCCATAAAAGAGGAGCTTGATAACTAAAGGCTCTGGCTCCCATTCTACTTTTTAAGACTCTAGGAACTACAAGTAGTCCCGCATTTAGTGAGCCGACTTGAGCCGCTTCATTTTGTGACATCTTTTGGTTCCAGCATATATTGAGCCATCATTTCCACCTAAATATATATATATATATATTTATATTTATATATATAATAACAAAATAATACTGATTGCAACTGATTGTATAATAACAATCAGTTGCCATGAAATGTATTATTTATTATCGCATGCTCAACAGAGGATGCAACCTTTTTAATTATAAGGACTCCATAACATGAGGATAGTGTTAGGGCACTTAGAAGCTAGATAGCTTCAGCCTTAACCCTTTCGGTCAGCCGCATGTATCTTTCTTCTTTTTTTTAAATTACTGGTGGTTGTATATTTTGCTGATCGAAAAATATATATATAAACTAAAAAAATTAAAATAAACTAAAGATTTTTCAGGTTCAGCTCCGCTACTGGTGAGGCTGAAAGAGGAATTATTAATATGTTGTTTTCAACACATCTGTGTTTCATGAGACAATAAAAAGGGAGGTTTCGCTGACAGCGGGGCTTTCGACTTATTTTCATCGTCTAAAAAAAAAAGAAGTATTCTCACTGTTGTGCTATCAAACCAAAAAGGAATCTTGTACATTTGAATATCAGAGGGGGGAAACTTTTATTTAGATTCCTAATTTTTTCACAGCCTCTAAAATTAGAACCAGGAGGCTGTGAAATGGTAATTCAACATGTGCATCACACCACCGCAGATTTCAACACGACTAAAGTAGAGCACCATCTTGATTATGTAATATTATGTTGTGTCTGTCAGTCAGTCCCCCTGTCATTAAAATAAAAAATTTGATATTCAAGAAAACCAAGGAAGTAGAGGAGACTTGTCCTTCTGAGAATTAGTCCACAGCATCAGAGTGAAGAGATTTTGAAACGTGGTTAATTTGTCCGTGTTTTTATTTTTAACATAGGAAAAGGTTGATTGAGTTAAATACAGGCAACAAAAGTACCTGAAATAAAACAATGTCAGGTTAAAAAGTTTGTTTTGGTGTCACTTTTTGTCTTTTTTTAAAGCATTTTTTGTTTTTTTTTGTTTTACTCTTTATTTGTCAGGGACAAAGCAGCGCACATTATTACACAGAGTGTACATGTGATACAGAAGGTTTCTAGCCAATTGGCTAATTTGCAACCCCAGTCCCTGGTCAGGCCTTTCTAAAACAAAACAAAACAAAACAGGAACAAGAAACATGTCTAGATCTAAAACTAATCTAAAAGTGGTGTATGTGTGCAGACAGCTCTCCATACACAGAGAAGACCTGACAAAACATCCATGCATAGACTGAGTGTTCATACACCTAACCATACACATCATAAGATAATAAGATATATACAAGAGCAACACAGGCAGTAGATCCTCTAAACTAAACACAGTCAAATACAATACAATAAAACCCATACAATACAATAAAAACCCATTAAATTGAGTGTGTGCGTGTGTGTGTGTGCAGGCTGGCGCATGTGTTTCAGTGTTGACATCCCTGGTTTACTTTTAGCCAGAGTTTTACCTTGCTATTAAATGTTTTCAGTTCGGTTTGTGTTTTTAGTTCCGTTGGTAAGTCGTTCCAGAATCGGGTCCCTTTTGTTGAGAAACATGACTGACCGAAAGTGGTTTTGCGCATCTCTGCTGTGCAGTTGCCACCCACTGATCCCCTAGTGGCCACTCTCCTGGTGCACGTTTTTGTCACACTAAGACAGAGTACAGAAGGTGCTATGTTGTTTGCACATCTAAAGATGAGTTTTAGAAAGGAAAACTTAATGAAGCTGTCGAAACTTAAAAGCTTGTATTTATGTAAAATTAAACAGTGATGTGTGGTTATTGGTTTCTGGTCCATTATTTTCAGTGCCTGTTTGTATAATGATGTGACTGGTTTGACTGTTGTCTGGGAGGCTTGGCCCCATACAGTAATACAGTAAGATATATGAGAAAGAATCATTGCGTGAAAGTACAGCAAGGCTGCCTTGACTGGTATGTGATGTCTTATGATTCTGAAACAGTTCAGATTCGTCCGGACGGTCTTGCAGAGTTTGTTAATGTGTTGTTTGAAGTTAAGTTGTGAATCTAAGACAACCCCTAAAAATTTGAATTCACTAACTTCTTCTATGGCCTCTTGGTCTATTTTGATGGGGCATTTAGATTTCCCTCTTATAGAGAAGCACATGGAGACAGTCTTTTTGATGTTTAGTGTGAGATGGTTATCTTTGAGCCATTGGGATACTCCCTCCATCTCCTTGGTCAGGGTCTCTGGTGCTGCACCTGGTGTCTTAGCTGAGGCATATATAACTGTGTCGTCAGCGTACATTTGACAGTTCGGATTGACAGCATGTTGGTAAATCGTTTATGTATAGACTGAACAGCAGAGGCCCCAAGATGGAGCCCTGTGGAACACCCATAGTGGCTTGTTGTGTCGTTGAGAGTTTGTTGTTTATTTTGACACGTTGCTGCCTGTGCGCTAAGTAAGATGCAAACCAGCCGATTGCATGTTCAGAGAAGTTGAAGTTGGTTAGTTTGTTCAGGAGTATATTGTGGTTCACTGTGTCAAAGGCCTTTTTGAGGTCTATGAACACAGCTCCCACCACATTACCCCTGTCTAAATTGCTCTTAATGTTCTCGGTTAGGTAGCAGTTAGCTATTTCTGTTGAGAATCCTTGTCTAAATCCAAATTGTTTGGGGTGGATCATGTTATTGTGTAAAGAATATATATTATAGTTTAGCATAGCTTAGTATTGTTTGCATAAATATTATGTGTAAGATGGAAAACACTGAATGGAAGTTAAAATCTCCAGCGGAGCACTCTGGTGCCTGACTGATCTAAAGAAAGATAACAGTAACACTTGGTGAGGTTCCGTGAGCCCCCCTCCTCCGCATCCACACATTCCGGAGGTGATCACATACAAAGAGCTCTCTATACTCTCAGAGCATAGGAAGGGTCCAGATGTGGCCATTATTCTCCTTTTAGACACTCGAGGTCACTCACTTTCCCCCCCCTTCACCTATCCCCTCACACGCTCACACACTCACACATGGGAAGAAGCCCCGGTGTGTGGACGGCCTTCGGAGAAGATCCAGGCCCCATTCCTGAAGAGATAAGGCCCGAAGGAGTCTTCTTACAAGAGAGGACTATTAAATCAACTATCTCCTTTTCACAACCTATGCACTCATTGGCAGGCAGAAGAACCAATGAAGGAGCGGCAGAGGCGGAGCTGGCAACAAGAACCAATGAGAAGACACCGCCCCCTTATGCTCCTGTCCAATCAGACCTGGTCCGTTCGGTTATTTAAAATGGCCGAACACTCCAACGCGTCTTCTCTCCAGCGCTGGGGCCACTGGTCCCAGCGGAGGAGGGGGGTCCATGCATGATGTCTACTTGTATCCGGATTTCTGAATAAAACGCTTATAGATGTAACGTAGAAGTCTACCGCTCTTTCTTCCAGTGAGTGTCGTCCAGGTGGTGTGTCGCTGTCCAACTCCAACAAATGGTAGCAAGAGAATGGTTGTGAAATCCGGTCCAGAGACCTGAGGAGGACGAGCACGAGAGACCCCAGACGGACCACTTGTTCTAAGACCCGCTCCGAGAAACTGATCGAACCGCGGTGTCAAAATAAGGTAGGACTGAACCTATTTATTTCAAATCAGTCAAATTGAACACTCTAAACTTGATCAGGAGTATTGGATGTGAGTATTGGAACTGCTAAATGTTTTGACTTGATGTAAATAATAAAATAAAGCGTAAAAAGGGAAATCACGATACAGTTTGACAGAAAGACCTCAGGGAGGCATTAAAAGACTCTACAGAGAGCCGGTCAGGGGCCGAAGTCGGGTCAGGGGCCCGCATCAGAACACATGTGTATGCATAATCTGTGAATGAATGTTGAATAAATGTTGTCGGTGAATAAATGTTGTCAAGGTGAATACTGCACGTTGCTGAGTAAAGAACACATTGTATGGCGATTATGTACTACGTTTAAAAGCAGTTACGAGTTTGAGATTGAGGAAGATACTGAGAAACAACGAGGAAACTCTGAAACTTAACAAGAGCAAGAGAAAACGAAACACAGGAGGAGGAGACAAGCTGCTGCGCTCCCCCGGGCACGCGCCTTCACAGAACAGAGTAGCCCCCCCCACATAGCTGCGCGCGCCGTTTTACACCCTGCAGGCACACAGAGCGAGAGAATAACAGAGCAAGAACAAGGACGGAAGAATTCTTTTTGAAGATAACTATTAATTGATAGAGTGTGTGACCATCATCTTTCTGTCTGAAACATAGTTTTTAATAAGTACGTTGTTTGATAATATTAACAGAAAACGGACATTTGCAGTTCAGATAAAATATAAAAGAACACAACAACAACAATTAGCCCCCTTCCTCCCGTTTACCCTCCCCAACCAACACGGTCCCTAAGATGAAATCCAGCCGTTGAATATAGCAGAACAGACAGACTGACCACACGACACCATGACGACTCCAACTATATACCTGGTAGAGGAGACAGGACAATAGGCCCGTACAATTGCTACAACTGTGATGAGCCAGGGCACTGTGCCAAAAACTGTAAGAGGCCTAGAGGTAACTATTACGGAAGAGGTGCAGAGGAGGAAGGAGGAAGGACCTGAAGTTATAGAGGACCCCAGGGAAACCCTGTTCAACAACAGCAACAGCCTCCACAGCTACAGACTCCCCCTCAACAGCCCCCCCCCCTCTGCAGCAGACAGCAGCACAACCACAATACATCATAGTCTGTATCCAGCCCTCCTCCAAATCCATAAGCACTGATCTATCAACAGCCACAGCAAGCCACGTTTGCACCGCTTCAAGCTTAGTTATGCATAAAAGAAGCCCGTTCAGGAGTAACAACTGGGGCAACGGAGGCTTTAGACGAGTATTAATAATTTTTTAATTATAGTCAGGCTGGACATTGGGCTAATTTTTGTCCTTATCCACCACAGGGTTAAGCAGTCTCAGTCAGGACCACTTCAGTACTCTCATAATGTCTAAACCCCGCCATAACAAGCACCCAACACATAGCTACAGCCACAAGGCAATAGTGATCCACGGCACCAGGCCTGGACCAGAGACAACATTAGGCGTACCCAGATCCAACAGCTGACAGCGAACTGTATCCACTGAACAGAAGTGTGCCACGCCCACTAGTCACCCAATGATTCAACTGGAGACTAAAGAGACACTGAACAGGAAGCAAAGCGTCCGGTGGGACAGAGTAGATGATGATATCACACCTCTGCATGATCACATCCAGCAGTGGAGACTTTGGTTCAAAGTCCTGCATCCCTACTCGCCACCAGGGGACCAAAGACATTGTGCCCTTAACTCCTCCTTGATACAAGATGAGATCTGAGATCCTGAGGGACTGCCTGCAACACGAGATTGAGGTTCGTGAAGACCCAGCAGAGGAGGCTTGGAGATCTATGCAGAACAGCAAGGAGTAGCAGCGGCCGGTGAATGAACACCAGAGTTGCAGATTGTATGCAGTCGTTGACACTGCAGCTCGACGTCACAGTGTTGGTCCAGAGTGGAGGCACAGAGAAGAACAATGGTGAAAGCAGAGGTTGAGGCTACGGACTGGGTGCACAAACAAAATTAACACTTGCATTACTCCACATTTGAGAATATGTAAAGAACTGCACACACATCGGAGGTCCAGTTAGTATTAGAGACACATGCTTAGCCACACACATAGTAGAGAGAACACTGATCATGGGGACACTGACAACATGCGAAACTTATTTCCAGATACTTTTAGGACTAAAGGGTGAACTGATGTGTGACTGATTCCGATAGCTCCCGTAGAGATAGAGTTAAAACTAATGATTCAATTTAATCGTCACCAGCATCCCTTAAGGATGGAACAGACTGTAGATATATTTTTTAAATCATAGAATGGTTGTTATAGGAAGGTGTACTGGAGAGGACGAGGGCTCCCTGGAATACATTAATTAATTAATCTCCTAAACTTGGAAAATGGGCCTTGATTTGGGGCCAATAAATAAATTTGTAACCCGTTCTTTAATAATTAGGCCGACTTATTCACCAACACATTTTTGACAATTTGGATTAAAGAGATATTTTTCTTTGAGTGCTATTGCCAGTGTTGAAGATATAGTGTTGGGTTTACTATTGATTTTTGATAAACAATAGTGGTTATTATTACAGTAATGCCGTTAGGCATTGTAATTGATTTCTCATCACTGTTTCAGTACTGAGTTTTATTTGTTTATCTTTTGTTTTTTGATTGACAGTTTTAGAGAATAGTGTTGGGTTTACTGTGTTTTGGGAAAAGACAGTGGTTATTATTACAGTAATGCCATTAGGCTTACGAGTAATTGATTTCTCATCACCGTTTCGAAACTGAGTTTTTATTTTAGTCGGTTTCAAAGGATAGTTTTGGGTTTACTGTTTTTGGAAAATAGTGGTTATTATTACAGTCGTCCGTTGGACGTCTGAGTAATCGATTTCTCATGAGCTGTTAAGAAACTGACACCTATTTATGCGGTGCTAAATTGGCAGTTTTGTTTAAAGTAACGAATATTCTCCCTTCATTCCTTACCCAAGCACAAGGATGACGCTGTGAGTTCAGACAAGACATGGTTCTCCTGTATTGATATGACAGACGCAAGCATTTTTATTTTATTTCTCTCCTTTCTTCTAGAAGTTGACTGTTTATTAAGATTATTATTATTGAAAAGGATGGATTTAGGAATTCCATCCTATTTCAAAAGGATAAGCGATAGAAGCACACAACAATCTATGTTGACGCCAGACTATTAAGAGGAGGGCCAGAACAAGTACAGACTAATAGATCAGATATCAGTAGGTTTAGAATCAGTGACCCCAGAGAACCATAAAAATAATTTTTTGAAATCATAATATGCTTGATAAATGAAAAGATGTAATCTTATTTGTGTTCCTTCCATAGTTATGGTGATAGTAGATGGGGTTCAACGTCGACGGATTCGAAGAAGAGCCGCCACTCCTGTACACATAACTTGCGAGTGTTTGACCACATCCCATATAGTGCACACATGCACACACTTAAGGTATAGAGTTACAAGACGCATCAGGTCCGACAACAGAACACATTTTAACAACAAACTGCTGGGGAAAGTTGATATGCACTGGGCATAACCTACAAGTTTGGGTCTGTATATCACCCTCAGTCTCAAGGATTGGTTGAGAGAGCCAATCAAATAATTAAAAGGATAATGTGCGAAGGCGCTTCCACTAGGTACTGATGACCATGAGATCATTACCAGGGGGGAAGACGTCACCAAGTGAGTTAACAGGAAAAAGTATGCCAGAGCCACCCAGAGATGGAGGTCATATGCCACCTCTGGATGTCTGTAAAATTGAAATGCCAGAATACATAAAAGCTCTAATTTCTCTCTCACCAAAGCTCTCTCAAACCAGGTTGTTCGAGCCCAGACGATCGATCAGGAGGCAGCAGAGCCAACCAAAGTAAAAGTAGGTGACTGGGTCAGGGTCAGCGTTCACAAGAGGAAGTGGACTGAGCCTAGGTGGACTGGTCTGTACGAAGTGAAGGAGGTTACTTCACACATGGTCCAGGTCAAGGGTAAGGCAGAGGCACCTTGACACCACCTGACACATTGACCCCCCAGCTACCTGTCCAACAGGGACATTGACAGAAACACAATCAGATCGGAACAGCTGGAAGGCAGACAAACTGTTCTAATGGTCATGGGACTGACCCTTGCCAGTATCGTAGGATTAGTCATGTGAGGTTTAGAGAAGAACCTGCCAGGAAAGACAGGAAAAGAAAAGTAGGAAAGACAGGAAAAGAAAGGTTGTAAAGACAGGCAATGAAAGGTTGTAAAGACAGGCAAAGAAAGGGTGGAAAGAAAGGAGACAGAAAGGAGACAAGAAGGAGACAGAGAGAGACAAATGAGAGAAGAACTAGACAGAAAAGAGAGAAATCAAGAAAAGAAGACTCTTATTGTGAAAATACTTGGTTAAGCGACTTGACCGGAAGTGACATTTTGACCATGGGTTAGTGACATTTGACCCTCCATTGTTAGCGGAACTTTGAACTAATCACTAGGCGTTGAAGGCTGGAAGCGTGATTGAGTGAGGATTGGCAGATTTTGAGTCTGGGACTCTGGGGATTGGAGATAGCGGGCCTCATCAACAGATATCTCGGCGGAAGGAGGGCAGAGGACCAGGAGCCAATGAAGAGATTAGGGTCTGACCACGGCACACAGTTTTGCAACCAAACACTTACCACATTTAGAAACAAGCACCTACAAGAAGTTGAGAAATATTTCTAGAGAGCACATTCACACGGAGCAGTCTATTGCCCAATCACAGGTGATAGTCGAGCTAATCAACAATTGAAGCAATTGAGACAATGATGGCTAAATTATCCTCAAAGGAGGAGAACATTTCTCCCATGAGTTATTGACATGAAGACCCATGCAGGGTCTACAGAGAGTTAGGAGACAGTCCTAGACTTGACATATTTCAGAGAATATTCTGGGGAAAAATAACTGAATAGATCTAAGTTTTTCTCCAAGTAGGTTGCTGAAGCCCACTAGGAGCCAGCTGATGAGTCATCAGTGGAACCAGGTGACTGGGTAAGACTCGAGGTTCACATGGGAAGTGGACTGAGCCCAGGTGGACAGGGCCGTTTGAAGTTGTTGAAAAAACTTCACACGCCCTCCAGGTAAGAGGCCTCACAAAAACAAATGGCACCATATAACCCATTGTATATTTGCAGATCCGCCGACCAAAGAATCACCACCAGTCCCTGAAGAGTTGCCAACTCAGGAGGGTAATTCTGAGTAAAAGATGTGTGATCACCTTCACACATTTCTAGGCGCAATATTTGTTGATAATTATGTTCATATCTGAGACATTAGAGCGAGAGTTAGGACTGCGACACAGGAAGATGTGTGCAGATAACATCGACACTCTCACCGCTCACCGTCTCCTGTCATTAATGGCACCTCGATGTGCAAATGTTTTGTTTTTCCCCATAAGCTGTTTTAGGGTTCGAGCACGAGAGAGGAGGGTGCTGGACGAATACCTGCCTGCTATCAGATCCTAGTAGGATTTGAATATTTCTATGCCCCAGTCAAGGCCATAGATAGGATCAATTGCATTTATCATAACCAGTAAAGATAAATAAAGTTAGATTGGATTGGATAAGTAATTGAGACTCTGTTGAACTGACGGATGGCCATTTAATAGATGATTCCTCCCACACGGGGTTGAGAAGCTGTTCCTCCGACTCAGTTAAAGATTGCAAATTCAAGCCTAGAAAGTATTAGATACTTATTAAATATAGAAATTAAAATTAAAATGTTCATAGTCAAGTGTCACATTCTGTATAGATCCGGCCTAGTGGCTGTTGTGTTGTGTTTTCTCATTCTCTTCAACAGCTACACCTGACGCTCCAGCATCGACCTCCATCGTGTGCTGACTGCCTGCTGTGAGGACCTGCCATGAGGAGCTGCCCACAGGAGCATCGGACACCATCATCACCCGGCTCAGAGACTGAGGAGCCAATGAAGAGCACGCTCTACCACCCACGATGCTGCCCATGAGTCATTTCGATTCCAGGACCCATGCGACACCAGTGAAAGAACAACAACAAGCCTGGCCAGGACGATCCAGACGAAATCAAGTTCGAGACCACCGGATAAAGACCCCATCGACAGCCGGAGGAGACGCTGAAGAGGAGCAGAGGAGCAGAGGAGCAGAGGACCAGAGGGACCAGAAGGACTTCCAGGACCCAGACCAGGATGAAGCAGATGACGCAGACCAGACCAGGATGAAGCAGATGGATTGCAGCGGGGACCGGATCGTCAACTGGTTATCAGGATGCCAACCTGCTACACCAGCCGCTAGGATGCAAGACCCCCCCCCCCCCTGCCTGACCACTCTCAATTTCACCTCTTTCCTTCGACACCTGCACACTACAGATTTAACGCACACAGACATACTGACTTCCCTAGGATGGAAGATCTAAGAGGGTGGATCGGGTACCACATGACAGAAACCACGCCCTGTTTCCAGCCCTAACAGAGAGACTCTCCCTGAGAAATAGGTATCTTACAGGTCTTATGGGACCTTAATCTGAACGAAAGATTATATTTCAGGAGACTTATTCACGTCAAATGGCAGAGCTAAGACAGGACGAGGAGACCAGGACACATAGCCACTAGGAGGCCAGGCCATGACAAGATCTGGCATAAAGAGGGAAATAAATATTCCCAGAGAAAGGGTTCACATCCAGCGGATGTGAAAAGAGGGATTTGTAAAGAATATATATTATAGTTTAGCATAGCTTAGTATTGTTTGCATAAATATTATGTGTAAGATGGAAAACACTGAATGGAAGTTAAAATCTCCAGCGGAGCACTCTGGTGCCTGACTGATCTAAAGAAAGATAACAGTGACACTTGGTGAGGTTCCGTGAGCCCCCCTCCTCCGCATCCACACATTCCGGAGGTGATCACATACAAAGAGCTCTCTATACTCTCAGAGCATAGGAAGGGTCCAGATGTGGCCATTATTCTCCTTTTAGACACTCGAGGTCACTCACTTTCCCCCCCCTTCACCTATCCCCCTCACACGCTCACACACTCACACATGGGAAGAAGCCCCCGGTGTGTGGACGGCCTTCGGAGAAGATCCAGGCCCCATTCCTGAAGAGATAAGGCCCCGAAGGGAGTCTTCTTACAAGAGAGGGACTATTAAATCAACTATCTCCTTTTCACAACCTATGCACTCATTGGCAGACGAGAAGAACCAATGAAGGAGCGGCAGAGGCGGGAGCTGGCAACAAGAACCAATGAGAAGACACCGCCCCCTTATGCTCCTGTCCAATCAGATCTGGTCCGTTCGGTTATTTAAAATGGCCGAACACTCCGAACCGGCGTCTTCTCTCCAGCGCTGGGGCCACTGGTCCCAGCGGAGGAGGGGGGTCCATGCATGATGTCTACTTGTATCCTGATTTCTGAATAAAACGCTTATAGATGTAACGTAGAAGTCTACCGCTCTTTCTTCCAGTGAGTGTCGTCCAGGTGGTGTGTCGCTGTCCAACTCCAACAATTGCTTTCAAGGTAGTCAACTAATTGATCTTTTATGATCTTTTCCAGGATTTTGGAGAGAGCAGGTAGTATTGAGATGGGCCTATAGTTACCTGCTTGGTCCTTTGCACCTGTTTTAAAAATTGGGGTGATAATGGCTTGTTTCCAGCTTTGTGGGAATCTGCCTGTTCTAATGGAGAGATTTACTAGATGTGTTATAGGTTTAACCAGGGATGAGCAGTGAGTTTTAATGAAGGCGGTGTCCAACCCAAACACGTCCTTAGCCTTAGATTCTTTTAATGTGTTAATGACTTTGCATATTATTTCCTGACTTACCTCCTTAATTTGGAAGGATTTAGGTTTAGCCTTTGATCCCTGTAAGGTTACTGGTTCAAAGTTCTTAGCAAGCTCTTCCACTGACTGAATAAAGAAGTTGTTGAGTTCATTTGCAATTTCTAAGTAGTTAGTGCTGGTGTCCCCATTCACTTTCAGTTCTGTTATATTTTTTTGTTGCCTTGGCTTGTGTTTAGTGAGGCTGTTGAGGTGCTTCCAGAGTGATGCGCTGTTCCCTTCCGCTTCCTCAATCAGTTGCATGTAATAAGTTGTTTTTGCTTTTCGCAGTTCTCTGACTACTCTATTTCTCAATCCTTTAAAAATGAGAAGATCCGTATTAGTTTTAGTAAGTAATGATTTTTTCAAAGCATAGTCTCTCTGTTTCATGAGCTGTAGTATGTTATTATTCAGCCAAAGTAGGGAGACTTTTCGCTGCGTATCTTTGAATGTCTTTGTGTATTTCCTAACCAGGTTTATCAGGTTTTGTGTTAGGGAATTACAGCAATTTTCTAGCTCATTGGTCTGTAGCACATTATCCCAGTCTAATTTATGTAAGTCATCTTCAATTTGTATATGTTTGTTTTTGGGAATGCCCTGGTTCCCGGATTTTCTTTCATTTGTAAATTTTGGGAGACGTTGTTTAGTGAGTTTTCGGACGACCATGGTCATATTATGATCAGAAAGTCCTGTGAGTAGGTTATATGTTCTAATAATTCGCTGGGGTTTATTTGTGATTATTAAATCTATCAAGGTTTTACTTGTTCGTGTAATCCTCGTTGGGCCTTTCACCATCTGCTGGAGACTGTGTTTTGACACCAGTCTCTTTAAGTTCGTTCTACTTTTTTTCTCTAACCAGTTAATATTAAAATCACCCAGAAAAATTGATTCTGTACGAGCATTTATGTATTTAAAGAGTTTGTCGAGATCATCATAAAATGAAACATCATAAGATGGTGGATTGTACAGTACAACAATATTAAAATTCATCTTTGGCGATAAAACAATGTTCACAGCTAAACATTCAAGTGTCGTGTTCAGTTCAATTTCATTACATTTTAGAGTGTCTCTAACATAGAGTAAAACTCCCCCCCAGCCCTTGTCAGTGGTTCTATCTTTCCTATAGCATGTGTAGCCAGGAACATCAATAATGCTGGTCGGGATGTTGCTATACAGCCAAGTTTCACTCATTGCTAGAAAATCTAGGTTAGAGTCCGTTAGCAGATGTTCAATCTGGTCCCGTTTTGGCACTATACTACGGATGTTCAAGTGTCCGCCTAATATTCCCTTAGGTTTAGACGTAGGCTCCCATATTACCCTTGCATGATTTACAGTCTGGAAGAATCTGAATTCTCGTTGCTTTCTTGCTGATTGGAGCATACCTTTGGACATCCCTTTGGAGTTATTTTTCAGGGTGCAGGGTAGTGTCATGAACAGTGGTCCCCAAACTAAGGCCCCCGATTTTTCTTACAGTCTGGCCACGCAAATCCTAGACTAGCCCCTGTCAAATAGAATGGAATATGGCGAAAAGGTTAGGTAAGATCTCGGAAAGGGTTATTAATATTTGGTTATGTGTGGCTTTCTGGAAAACAATAAATGTTTACATAGGAACCCCTGCGATAGTCACACTTTTTCTGAGAAGGGAAAAGTTATATGGCCCTCACAGGAAAAAGTTTGGGGACCCCTGGTCATGAACCTCAATACGTTGTTACTGTTACATACTCATTACGTGCATTACTCCTCGGTGAGGGTCAACACAACCAGCCTACTTGGTAAGGTTTATAAAGATTAGAGTTCATGTTAAAATAAGTGTGTTACTAAACTTAAGGGACTTGCGGAAGTTTAGTGCTTTAAGGAAGCTCGATAAGACGGATGCTAAAGGGGGTATTTAAAAACACATTGAACATTTATGGTAGTATTCTATTTCCTCACCCAGATATAAAGTGTAGCCCTGGGGGGAAATCATTTTTAATAATAATAATAAGCCACAAAGATATTCTTGCTCACAACTGCAGCACACAAGTACCTTTGTAGAAAGTACGCTTGGAGTAGAGTGCTAGAGATATGATATTTTTTCTCGCAATGCCCGTGCGGTTGCCACGATAACAGCCGTTGCGATTTAATCCCAACCGGCTCGGGGCAGCGAACATAAATGAAGATCAACGTCCCATGTTGTTTTTCATGAACTACTCCATTAGCAACTGCTAAACCGATTGGGACTGCGTGCTGCACACAGCGCGAGCAGCTTTCCACGCGACAGCAGGACACGATGAAAGGATTTTGTCACCTTGATGAGGATTTTAGAGGCGTGCAGCTCTTCATCGCCAACAGCTCAGTGTGGCTGCCACGTCGCGTTCATTTACTCCCGGCACTATTTAAAAATGGATCAAGTGTCAGAAAATGAGAGAAGAAATGCATATTGGAGGAATGAATGCCGTCAGCGAACAGCGGCGATAAGAATCGATGGGCTTCCTGTGGCAAGCCATTTGTATGTAACTTAATACTTCTCCAATACGATTTGGAGGAGAGTGAACAGCGAGGCAGATTTGAATGAGATCAAATTACGACATAAAAACGCTGGTTTACACGCCGCATCATTTCCTGTGAATCCCTCGTCCATGTGAAGTCAATTGGAATAGAAGAGTCACAGGAATGGTAGACTCCGACACCAACAATAAAACAAGTTTCACACTGCTGTGGTTTTGTATACGAGCTGTTTTGTTTTCTGTTTATTTGATCTGATGAAATGCAAACAAACTCATTTTTCATAGAGGAGTGATGAAAGGGAGCAGGAATTTCATAGCACATGCTTTTCATAAAGGAATGACAATTCTTTCCCACAGAGAAAGAGGGCGGGAGAAAGTTATTGCTTAAGGAGATATATACTTTTTTTTTTTACTATATAAGCACACCGATTGTTAGGATAGAGTGGAAAGGTGCAGACGAAGCGGAAATGAAAGGGCAGATGGAACTACCGGTATTCTTTTGGTCTCAATCCAAAAATATACTTTTTGGCTAAGCTTCTGGAAATAGGATTTCTCTTCAGGAGCAAATCAAGTTGAGGGAGATATATTTGGGCAAAGAATCCAAAGCTCATGATCATACGTCTAAGCAAATCCAACAGTTCTACTTCAGCATTACATCATCTAAATAACTAAAGTCTCTTTTCACAAGACTTTTATTATCGTAGAGATCACACAAGTTAATTTTATACAGGCGTGTTTAAAAAAAAATGTCTAAACTATCGTATGGTTTGTTACACCGAACCATCTGAAAAGCCGTCATTGTTTGTAAAAACGGATATTTTAAAATAAAATACTTGGTAGGTGATTGGAGGAACCATCTGTCTGTTGCCAAAGCCAATCGGATCAAGAAATGCCTTCAAAACTGCTGTTATCTCAGCGAAGAAATATTCAAGAATAAAAGTAGAAAGATAGGCACGTCCAGGCACTTTCAGCAATATTGTTATAATAAGAAGAAGCTCAGAGACACTCAACAGACTAATTTAATTCATCTTTGTGCTCCTAATGAGCCGTGTGTTGGTCTGATGTGACCACATCTCTCTCTCAGTGTAACTCACTGCAAATGAGATTCATATTTTCAATATTGCCACTAATAAGCAACTTTGAGCAGCACAAAAGAAAATATGGTCATGGTTATTTTGGAAAAGGAAAGCGAGAGCCTCTCTACAGCGGAGCTGAGAACGTCGGTCCACGATGATTTACATTCGGAGTTGGTTTCTGAAAAGCAAACGGGCATCCTGCACATATAAAGCTCCCAACAGCTCACCATTTTGCATTTGGTGAAGAGAATCTCAGCACAAACGTCAACTTTTTAGCTTTTAGTTCGTCGCTTAATCTGGTGATACTAGTGGTCACATGCATATAAAACATCATGAGGTCAAGGAAAGATGTGCAGGAGAATTCATAAGACTTAGAAAAGAGAATCGGACCGCACTTACTCAATGACAGACGGATGTTTTCCTTTTAGCAATGTATTTATTTATTTTTATATCCATCGTGTGCAATTAAACAACGACGGCGGATGTTATCGGTGGCAGAATGGTGCGCCTCTGCAATTAATGCTGTCACAATAAATTGTGGGACACTATTATATCCTTTTGATATAATCCAATGGATGTCCATATTCTGAAAGTTAGCACTGCAGGGTCTTACTTTCGCCGAGAGAAATTCCAAAAGCTCTTGTTATGGACGCCATAAATGCGTCTAGCCTTTGAGACGGAGGACCGGCACTCGTGTCACGCGTGAAACCAAAAGTTTGTGCCGTAACATACGTAGTTTAAGTCACGCTACAAGCGTAGACATTTTACGCCAAACATGATGCTTCTTCTACCTTAACCAAATGATCACATCTCCTAAACCTAACTGCCACCATCTCACAATGTTAAACCATGTGTGACAATGTCAATCGAGAACCTTCGGCATCTAGACACTGTGCGAAAGGACGCTTTACGACAAGTAGGTGTGGGATCACGTTGATGCCTCCAGGTCAGGCCTCCATAGTAATACTAAAATACTAAATATACAGAGGATACAAAATATATACACTGACAGTGATGATAATGCTAGTTTAACACCTTTAAATCAAATAAACAGTATACAATGATTTTTTAATCAATATTTCAAGTGGATTTTTATCCCAGGAAACAATTCCGAAACACAAACTTCGTCAAAAACCCTCTCCAGCTGTTAAAGACGACTGACAGCTGATCCAGCTGTGATCAGAATCACGTTTCCTCGTTTCCTCCCTCCTCCCATGGTTTCCTTGTGCCTCTCCATGCATCCCCGGTGGGCGGGACTGAGAAGCAAGGAAAAGACACAAGCGAGTGGAAACCGAAACGCAATTAGGAGACTTTGGATGCACCCGTTGTGTGAGACTTGATTACAGGAGGCGATGCAGCGCGCGAGGCTCTGCACACCTGTCTCCACTTAGACAATCACACTCACACAACTACTATGCGCAGGTGTCACGCTGTGGCGTTCATGTCTCGGAGAAGAAATGTAATATGGAAGTCTTTTACACAAAGTTTCCTATTTTGTTTCCCCAATTCTTTCCGTCTATCTTCAGTCACCATTAGGCTATAGTATAGTGTGTCGCATGCTCTCAGCCCTGCATGACATCTGCGGTTTTCTTTTAAGCAAACGCAACAGGAGTCTCTTTTTAAAATTTAATCAGCATTTAAAAATGTGTGCGTGAGTGTGTGTCACACCAAAATGTATTTCAATTTCGACTAAGCGAAGAAAGTAAAGCTCTTCGGCCTGAGCTCACCAACAGCTTCTTCAACTTTACTTCATTCTGGAGGGCGTTGCATGAAGAGGGAAGAAAACATGAAAGGATTTTGCTTTTTTAATTGGAAATGTTGGGGTTATGACGTACTTTGAAGTTCCCTGCTGTCTCGTATAGCCTAATTTCTGGGGTGTCATATTTCTTCTAGCACCTGACATGTCAAACTCCTAATGCTCCTTCACTGCAAAAAAGAAAGAAGGAAAAAAACTACACGCTGCTTTTATATTTCTAAAATATATTTTTGACTTTTTTATTTTTGAATAGTGACTGCGAGAGTACTCCCAGCACCACAATCACAACCGTCTCGTCTTCATTGCGATTATTTCTTTCTCTGAATGACGACTCTTTCCTGCATGCAGGGCCCCTCCGGTTTTAATTTTTCTTTTATTCCAGCATTAAATGGGATTACCCGGAATTATACCCACCATGTCATTCCTGTACTGCATGCTGAGTGTAACACTAAACTGCCATGACTGCTGCATGTGAAATGACTCACAGATGCGCACGGAAAAAGTAAACCGCCGATGTTCCAGTGGCTTCTGAGTAGGCCTAGGTAGAAAGAGTCAAAATATGTCGATACAAGCATTTAGCAAACTGGTGCATTTGAGCTCCAAATAGGAACAAAAGCGAGTGTCGAGGCCTGTGAATAAAAATAGAAAATGGAGGTGGAATGTTTGAAAGGGTGAGACATGAGAGAGAGCACAACAACACAAAGGTGACAAGAAACCTAGATTCAGAAGTCTGGGTGGTGCGAGGGAGAGAAAGCCACGCAAAGAGACAGCAACATATGCCCAGCTCATTATTAAGTAGAGAAAAACGAGGCACATGACGACAGCGACAGAGAGACGGATGATGGAGAATTTAAGAAAGACACAAGAGACTTAAGGAAGAGTTTGTTTTTAAGCAAACTAAAGAGAGATGGTCGAGGACAGGTGACATTTTTTATGAGATATAAGATGGTGGAGAATTTTTTAATGGAGCAAAACTATTTGAGGAAAGATGACAAGATGACGAGACCCTGCCTCAGGTTATACTTCTGATGTGGATCTTTATTTGGGGGTGGAGTTACACAGGCTTTAAGTGTTGCTAAAGGTGTTTACATGAACATCTATTCATTATAAATTCTGGGAAGAGGACTTGCGAGTAAGATGAGGGGTAAAGTGTTTCTATAGTGTGGATGTAAAGTGTGTCTATGAGGTCTTAATGAGGCAGGCTGGCTGATCCTCGACTGCAAAGGCCTTGGCTGGAAAGTTGAAACCACTTTAAAGCTTTGTCTCCAGCGTCGATAAACGTCAGATTGAACAGCCCTCCTTTCTCGCTGCCACCGACCTAAAGACACAATCAGTGTAATGGCCGACCAGATGAAGTCACCGCTGTTTTCTCCGCCGCCTCTCCGCACACGCTGAGTCATCACAATCAACATGTCTTTGACTCGTCATTTTTGCACGGCCAGTTGGCTCGCGTCACAGTAATGACACTAAAAGCCGATAATTAAGTCCGGAGGGATTTTGACAGCCGCAGACTGTCGAATTTCTCTCTTCATCTTCCCATTGTTCATTCATTTGCAGTCCCTTTCTACTCGTCTCTTCTTGCATGACCGCTTTCTCTCCTCTTTTTCTCCATATGTGTCCATCATCTCATCTTTACCCTTCTTCCTCTCTTTCCATCTAAATCTGATTCTTTTCGTCTTCACTCTCTCTCACCCCTCCTCTCTTTGGCATGCACTATACTCACGTACACAAGTATAAAAACACAGAATCCACTTCTCCTGGTGTATAAGTGCAGCGTGTTTGTTGTTCTCCAGCTTCTCCCCTGCGTTCTGATGTGTTTTGCAGAAAGCAGAGTCAATATATTTCAAAGTGTTAACCCTTGTGTTGCCTTCGGGTCAATTTGACCCGATTCAATGTTTAACCCTCCTGTTACCTTTATATTTACTAACATATTTTACCCTTGAGGTCAATGTGACCCCAGCTATTAAAATCTCCAGAAAATTATTAGAATTAATATTGTTTTCCAAGTTTAAGTGTGAGGTACTTTACGTTTGTTTGTTGACTCCCGAAAGAACACCGACATTAAACATTGAATCGGGTCAAATTAACCCGAAGGCGACAGGAGGGTTAAATATTGAATCGGGTCAAAATGACCCGAAGGCAACACAAGGGTTAAATGTGGGAAGGCTGAGTCGATAGCGAGCGCTCACGTCTAACGCCATTCGAAAAGCCTCGGACCGGAAAGTAAATGAGTCAAACTTCAAATTGTGTCGGCATGGGTATCGATAACAAGTTCATTTTAATCAATAAAAAGTTGCACAGAAATACTGAAGTGCACTATATGCATAGATACACCCTTATTAGGTACACTTTGCTGGACCCATTTTGCCTTGTGAACTGTCATCATTCTTCGTGGCATATAGATTTAGGAGGTGCTGAAACGTTCCAGATGCTTTTGTTCCAAATTGACATTTTAGCATCACATAGTTGTTGCAGATGTGTTGATTTGAGCTTTGTGACATGAGTTATCTATCTGTCTGGAATCAGGCATTAGATGATGGGGCATGGTAACAAAAGGATGCGCGTGGTCAGCAATAATAATGAGACAGGTAGAGAGATGGATTCTACTTTTTAATTTTTAATTTCCCTTAAAAGTTTTGTTTCATTTCATGTCATTTCGATCTTTGGACCTTGAGAGGGAATGTGGTTGCGCTTTGTGATACTGTTGTCTTTCGTGAAATGTTCTATTTTGTGAGATGTGCTTTGACCCACAGGGCCTCCGTTGTTTGACCCACTGGGCCTCTGTAGTTTGACCCACATGGCCTCCATAGTTTGACCCACAGGGCCTCCGTAGTTTGACCCACAGGGCCTCCGTAGTTTGAACCACAAGGCCTCCGTTGTTTGACCCACTGGGCCTCTGTAGTTTGACCCACATGGCCTCCGTAGTTTGACCCACAGGGCCTCCATAGTTTGAACCACAAGGCCTCCGTAGTTTGACCCACAGGGCCTCTGTAGTTTGACCCACTGGGCCTCTGTGCTCAAACCAACAGCCATTTCACATACAAAGTCCCTTAAATGACCTTTGTTACCAGTTCTGGTGCTTTGTTTGAACCTCAGCAGATCGTCTTCCCCGTGTTTACTTGCCTTGGCTGCAATGTGATTGGCTGATTTAGATATTTGCGTTAATGAGCAGGTGTACCTAAAGTGATCAGTTATATTTAAAAAATTGTCATTTGATTCTTTGGCACTGTTGTCATTGAAACTTTAACACCAATGAAGCCCATTTTTCAATTTGTATTTAAATGTTCCTGATGATTATTATTGCTTTTAAGTGTAAGACACTCAATTGCAGCAATATGGTAATGTATGAAATTTAATATCTGAAGCCGCTTATTATCAGCTGGTAATGTTCCTGCTTCAGGTTTTTATACAACGGCAGCAGCAATGGGGAGCATTTGACTTTTCGCAGATCAGCATGAATTTTAAATTTGTTTTTGAACATGATATCTTCCTCAGCAGAGCACAGGGCGATATCATGAGAATGACAGTTAATTACAAAAATGAATATAACGAATACAGAGCTGTGAATCAGCATTCTGTCACTTGTTTCCGCTGTTCAGGCTCTTTTTCAAAATATATTACAGCAAGTTCATCTTGTTATTCATTAAAGAGGTGATTCATCTGGATTTTAAGGAAAGCTTATTTCTGAGATATTCATACAACATGTTTTATCTTCAAAAAGTAGGTCTAATCTTTGACGGACTCAAATCGTTTTTCCTGGGGAAAAGTTGAATAAATCTTATTCTGCATTATAAATACATGGTCATGTATTTTAATAAGTTTTTCATGTTATAAATTATTGGCATTCTAGTGTTGACACCCTGCAGAAAAATGGGGAGAGCCAAAGAATAGATCATTTATTTTTGAATGCCAGCATAGGCTAATTTAGCTGCAAAGACATATCATATCTTCAAATTTTATATTTTTACCTTCGCATTGAAAATGCGGAAGGTTAGCTTTTGATCTCCGTGTATTTATTTATTCATTTATTTATTTATTTGTATGCGTGTTACTCGCATAACACAAAAAGTATTAAACCGAATCGCATGAAATTTGGTGGGATGATTGGTTATTATCCGGGGACCATTTGATTAGATTTTGGGATCGATCGGGTCAAAGGTCAAGGTCATGAAAAGGTCAACATTTTCTTTTTACCATAGCACGGTCAATTTGTATCCAATTGGCATGCAACTAATGCCAAAATGTTCATAATTCAATGCCCAATCTTGTGATATGCGAAGGTATGCGCTCTACCGAGTGCCCATTCTAGTTTTATTGTGTTTTTGACATTGGAATGATGCACAATGCTTGGATGTGTAACCCTTGAAAGTCACATGTGTAACGCTGTTTCTTTGGCTCCACTCTTCGTGGTCCAATTCATTACTTGGAAGTTGTTCCCTCGGTTGTTGATTATTTCTGCCTCGAGTGCACCCCTGCTGCACGTAAATGTTTGTGAAACTTAAATTCCGACAGGCGCAATTCAAACAACATCACGATCTGTGTCAGTCCCCGTCTCTCGCGTCCTCTTGTTTCCCTGCAATTCCTGTCCCTGTGATTGTCTGCCCTGTCCCTGATTGTTTCCACCTGTGTCCAATCACCTCCAATACCCTCCCTGTGTATTTAAACCCTGTTTATCTCTTTCCCCAGTGTTGGTTTGTACTGTTTACATTGTGCTTGTTGACCTGTTATTTTGAGTTAAGAAGATTCAAGTTACTGTGTTTGGTCTCTCTCTCTCTCTCTCTCTCTCTCTCTGGCTGGCTTGCTGGCTACAGCAGTTGTGACAATCTGTGTCTCTTTGTGAAGCAAAACTCATATCTCCATCTAAACAGACTTTTCTTGGCGTCTAATGTTCTATTATTAAATGCATTTTTAGATATTTGTGTCATAATTCCAGGCCACACATCCTCAACATGACAGACAATGGTTAAAAAACTCCACTTGCTCTAATCAGCTATTACAACGTGTGTTTTCTTTCGGCTGTCTTTGGTTAATTTATTCATTAACTTTCCGAGAGCGAGGCCCTGAATTAACACCATCGGCCTCTTTTCGAAGCATCGCGAATAAATGTTGTAATGTGGTGGCGATACGAGGTGTTTTGACACTGACAACATATTTATAGAAAGACTAAGGATAGCTTTGAAGTGTTTGATTCTTCTGTGTCGTCTAATCAAACCGGGTTTGGTGAAACCATTTATTGTGCCATTTGTACGTGAAGCGATATACATTATTCCATCCTGATGATGATCTATTATGAGAAGTCAGTTGGTTTTGTGATCAAGATAAGGACAGGAATTCAGTTGATGTTTAGAATCATCTTTAATAAAAAAAAATGAAAAATGGCTTCACAGCTCAGCTCGAGGATAACAACGAACGCAGCACACACACCAGAGCAGCGGCGACCCCGACCTTCGACCTTTCACCTGCAAGTTGCCATGCGATGCCTGTGGAGAGCTGCAGAGGCCGGTGCCAGCTCAGCACTTTGCCTCTGCACAAATACACTATACATTTTCACTTCCGAGTATATATGTGCTTTCTTTAGGTGCTAATCAAAAGAGGAAGTCCACACAGGAAAGAAGGTATTCACGAGGAGCATTTGTTTGAGGCAAAGATGTCACGCTGCACGTTTTATCATCACGCACTCCCTCGATAAAGATGTATTCACATTTGACACATCTTCTCGTTGAAGGGTGAAGTTCTTCCTTCACCGTGTCGGCGCTTTGAAGTTCTCCATCGTCTGTTCACTGCGGTGTTATTGGTCAAACGCCACATTAAATGCTGTCTTTCTTAGGACCTTTTATACACACAGAAAAGTAATGGTTCTTAAATGGTTCTTTAAAAGGCTTTGTGGTTCTACGAAGAACCATCACCTACTGAAGAACGATTATTTCATTTGAGGCGCCATTATAGGCTCTTTGAAGAACTCTTTAAGGAAATGGTTCTTTAAAGAACCCTGGTTTGAAAGGTTCTTTGTGGAACCAGAAATATTGCCTTAAAAACTATTTTTGAAGGTTATTTGAGACACCTTTATAGGTTATTTGAAGAAATGTTTCTTTAGAGAACCCTGGTTTGAAAGGTTCTTTGTGGAACCAGAAATGGTGCTTAAAATAACTTTTTTGTTCAAGTTCTTTGAAGAGCTATTTAAGGAAATGGTTCTTTAAAGAACCCTGGTTTGAAAGGTTCTTTCTGGAACCAGAAATGGTGCCTTTAAGAACTATTTTTTAAAGATTCTTTGAGACACCATTATAGGCTCTTTGAAGAACTCTTTAAGGAAATGGTTCTTTAGAGAACCCTGGTTTGAAAGGTTCTTTGTGGAACCAGAAATGGTTCTTCTATGGCATCACTCTGAGGAACCATTTTTGGTTCCAGATGACACCGTATTATTTTTTCTGTGTGTATGTTGTTTTATAACTTGCACTTTTCTAAGTATTGTTCCAGGAATTGAAGTTGCCACACAGGTCATACAACTTTCCTTTTAAAAGGGTTATTAAATCCAGTAAAAGCCTGCAACAACAAGGTTTCACTGTGACAACGCATTTTACAGTCCTGTCCACAGTAATTGTTTGTGGGTTTATGCAGAAAATATAAGAAATGTATTAGTCGTAGATGCATTTCTTCCCTCCAGATAAATCCCATGAAGCTGTTCTCGCTGTGCCTTGTGGGTCTTTAAGACCAACTGTGATGGCCCGCCGCCCGCCGGAGAACAATGGAGTCAACTCCCTTTCTTTCTCCCGTTTCCACCATATTATACGGTATGCATCGCATTCCTCACACATTAAATGTGTGGTTCAAGGCATATAAAAGGAATATTTCCCCCCCTGGACCGGTCTTTGTTGTGGGCACTTTGATGCTGCTGGCAGTACAAAGTCCTGCAGGATCAATGTTGTACTTATTGTCCCAGTACATCCCCTTTGGTACATATGTTCAAACCAGTGGCGGCTGGTGAATTTTTTTTGGGGGGGGGCGCAGTTTAAATAGCACTCAACAATGAGAAGAAAAGAGGTTTTGAGTAGAATATTGTAAAAAACAAAGCTTTATTTCAAGAACACAGCGTGCTCATCAACACTGTCCAATAACAACTATCAACACACTGTAACTTTGGGCATGAGAGGTTCAGAGCAGCTTTAAGGAACATTGGGTTGGGTTTCAGAGGTTTGCAAAATAAAAGAGTTTCACCCTCACATGAAAGAGGTTCAGAGCAGAATAGAGTCAGAAAGATCACATGATACATTGGGTGACAGAGCAGACCCACTACTGTAAAGACAAGTAGCCTCCTCTCTTTAAAGTTGGCAAACTTCTCAATAACTCTAATAAGACAGGGTTAGCTTCATGCTGTTAGCGAGTTAGCTCCATGCTCTTAGCTAGATAACTGCGGCAAGATTCGTGCTTTACACTTGTCTGCAGCTCTTTAGATCCCTCACCCCGTTGTAGTCCAGAGAGTTTCAGTCCCAGGACTTTGGAACAACAGACAGGGGAAATTAAACAGCGCATTACTCACTGAGCCTCCAGCTGACCAGCTCCGTTAGCTACCTGCTCGCGTAGCTCCGCTGAGGGAACGCCGGTCTCTGATCTGCCGAATAGTCCAATCATGTGAAATAATAAAACGATGTCATTGGCCAATGAGCGCACATTTTTGCGACCCAAGATTCACGTTTCATCCGCCAATGAGAAGCCGTCCTTACTGAAACGACCGTGAAATGTTTTCTCGATGCCGTACACACACGTTAGACCAGCGACCCGAAAAAGGGGAGGGGCTTCTCTCCGTGATAATGAGTGGCGATATATTATATTTTTTCACATTAACTTAAGTGGTTGTTGACAGGCTGATGGTCTCTCACACACATTTAGCGCGTCAACACGGTATATTTACTATTTAAATGATTTGGCATATAATGTTTTTTGACAGGATGTATTTTTTTTTTTTTTTTTTTTCATCTAAAAATTTTAAGAGGGGCGGCGCCCTAGCGCCCCCTATGGACGAACCGCCACTGGTTCAAATGTGATTAAATGCTCTGAAACAGCCCTACATCGTGTCGTATTGTGGCCTCCAGGACATTCTCAAGCGGAGCATCTGTTGACACAAGAATCAAAATTTCATACATTTCTGGCACATTTATAGAAGCTGGCAGACAGAAGTTAAAAGTCAAGATAAAAGGATTAAAAGAGTGTCTCACTTCACCGTAGGTCCTTTCATTTTATTAGTTTTTTGTGAACCTCACATCGAAGATACTCTGGAACCATCCATTGTTTGACAGCCATCCGGTCTGTGCCTTTCAATAATTAGATGTTTGGTTGACGTGTCATTTTCGCTGCCATCATTTCCACTTTTTTTACCCTCATCGCAGGTTGCAGTGTTATGTTCTCCTTCTCACACTTTTATTTTTCATTTTTAGTGGTAGAATTCACAATATCACACAAGAAAAGAAGCAAAACGTGTTTAGCAATTTGTTTTTTTGTCTATTTCCCAATACCTTGATAATCATCTTGCAACTTTATCTTTGGACCTCTTCGGGGATCTTCTCGATCACCAGTTTACGAACCACTGGACTTAATCTTGAGTTATTTATGTTAAGTGAGAAAGGACAAACATCAAATGATAATACGGTTGTTATTTTATTTGAGGCTGAGATGCAGCCGACAACCATCAGACACCACAGCTGTGGTTCTAAAATTTGATTGACCGTTCAACACACCTCCGTTCCCCTCTGTCTTCCTCTTTATGTCACGCAGCTCATGCCGGGGCCCATAAAGCTCTTCATATGGCACGAAATGTAAATGTGATGACTATCATGTCGATTTTTTGGTTCTGAAATTGTTATTGTTAATATTTAGTATATTTATTTAATATAGATATTGTCAAGCTAACAATGACTTCACTCCTATATGAGCTATCGTGGTGTATTTATTCTATTGTTGTGCTGCTTCAAGAGGTTTTGAATCCTCTCTCTGCTTCGAATGCTCTTTTGAAAACATGTGCCACGGCTCAGATCTACTGGCACACACTCGCCATAAATTCGCCGACGGGAAATGGAGCCGTGCCACGTCGGCACGAGACAAAGTACAGTTCAGCAGGTTTGCGACCTTTTCAGCTCACAGCCCCAAAAGTGAGCCGATTACTTTCCTTAAAAATGCTGAAGGCATGAATGTGCAGAACCATAAACTAGGATTTTCACATGGTAATAACCGTAGATAGATAGGTACCGGCATTATTGAGCTTTTTAAAGAACTTTTATACACATATACAGAATGATGCTTTCCAAAGTGATACAAAAGGATGATGAAAGAAAGAACAAAGGTTGTAGTCTGGTCGACACTTTGTAATTCTGTTCTTCAGTTTGTAATTTACAATGTGGATGAGACTTCCCACCGATGATGAAGGCCAGCTGGGTGAATCCACTAATCTCTGCGGGGGTGGGAGTGGTGGGGAGGGGAGGGGGCGCTTAAAAGCACCAATGAAGCACGCGACTATCATCATCTCTTTCTCCCCTTACGCCCATATCAGATTTCTATTCTGAGCCTCATCCGGGATGAATAGCCCGAGAGACGGCTACATCAGATCACGCGTCTCTGTAATTAGTGTCTTAGATCCCACAGAACTCAATGATAGCAGAAGGTCAACAGGTGAAGAGCGGGATACATTCAACGGTGGTAAGGAAAGTAGTGAAAGGAATCGTATCTCAGGGTATGTGGCTGGGCCACTGCTATGCCCACGCTATCTGGATTCAGAAGATTGGCTTAAATTGTTCGTTTTTTGGGTTATTTTCCCCATAAATGTTTAATGTTATAGAGAAATACTTAGAAAAACAATGATTTCAGGGGCTTTAAACCATGTATTAAGATGAGAAATTGCAGGAATCAGCCTCTCACATGCAAGGAATTACAACTTCTGTCTGTTTTCACGGGACATTAATTGTCTTTTGGGGTTTTGGGCTGTTTGTCGGGAAACACTCTGAATTTCAAGACATCGCCTTGGAGGTCTAACAAATCTAGATGGGCGTTTATTTCATATTTTCATCCGTTGTTAAACTGATAACGACTTGGTTGGGAAAATATGAACGTACAAGAAAAAAGTAGGTCATTGTGTAAGAGAGTTTTAACCATGATCCCCTCCTCCGTCTGGTTGGCGCCTGTTTCACAAGCTGTTGTGTGACGTAGCACTGAGCCGTGGTGCAGTGAGTTTGTAACGGAGACCATTAGGTATGTGCTGCAGCCAAAACGATTCAAAGGGGATCGATGGTTCCCTGTGTTGGCTTCATATTAAGAGAGCAGCCTGATGGAGAAAAAACCACACATCTGATTGATATTAATAGTTTTGACGATAAGATAGTGGTTGTGTCTTGAATAGAAGAAAAAATGAGGTTTTTTTTGGCACATTTAACACACAGTGATATCCCCCCCACACACACACAAGCATCTTCAAAAGATATAAACTCATATCAGGTATGATAAATCATCTGAACAAACCCATTTTGATTCTTTTGCCATAAGCTTCGTCCAAGAATCGATGTGGTGATCCATTTGCGGAACCATTTTACGTCAGTTTAATTTTGTTAAATTTTTTTTCATCCTAACTTTTCCACTTGTTATCTTGCTCGTCCAAAGACGGAAACTCAACATCGGGACGTGGTGGCAAAAGAAAACGGTGATGACCGGGGACCACGATGAAGACATTTTGGTGTTCTAGCCACATGCCCCCCCCCCCCCCCCTCCATTTCTTTTATTTAGTTGTCATCGAGGGCACATTTTTTCCTTGGCTCAATCCGAAAAAAAATACAAGACACTGGCTACTGAGATAGAAAGTTTCCACTTGCGGAGATGGACGAGTGCAACGTCTGTGTGTAGCTCCGCCGACTTGTGTAACGACGTCAAGTGCACCAGACAGTGGGGCCGCAATCAGTGGTGAATGCACCACGGTGGCAACCGTCATTGCAATTGGTGCGCGGCACATAACGAAGAGTCCGCCGCAGCAGCCACGATTCAGATGGAGTTACTCCTTTCTCAAATGTTTCCCAAGAGTTCTTCGGGTGTTCCCTTCGTCGGGCATCCATTTAATCGCAGCTTCCTCCCTCATCTCGCCTCAGCGATCATTGTACAAATCTGAGGAAAGAAGCAATCTGGCGGCGTGGTGGCATCGTGCCGCAGTCCAAAGCCTCCCGGGCCGCCTCCCTCTGGCTCTCTCTGAAGCTGATTGGCAGACCGACAACTTCTACTCATCAGAGTCTCGCTTCGCCACCAGTTTCAGAGCCTCGTGCATGCCCGCCGCCGACAGCTTCCGATTGATGTTCCGGTAGCGGCACCGCAGGAGGTTACTGTAGGTGGTCCTCAGATCACGGTTGAAAAATGCATAAATGAAGGGATTAATGAGGGAGTTGGCGTATCCCAGCCACAGCAGAGTTCTCTCCAGCCAGAGCGGCACGCAGCTGCACTCCACGCCGCAGACGAAGGGCCTGGCGGTGGACACCAAGAAGAACGGCAGCCAGCAGAAGGTGAAGGCACCGACCACGATGCCCAGAGTGGCGGCGGCCTTCTGCTCCCGCTTGAAGATGGACTGGTTTCTCCTCTTCCGCCGTGGTTGGTGTTCGCCGGTCTTGAGGAGGCGAAAGACGCGAGTGCCGCACTCCTCCTCCACCTCGCGCTGGAGCTTCAACGCCGCCGCCACGCAGTCCAAGCTCTCCTCCTCTTCCTCGGCGTCCCGCTCACCCTCCGTGGAGTCGACGCTTCCAGTTTCTCCCGATAGCGCCGGCCGTTGAGCGTCTTGGGCTCTTCTCGCCCCCCGAGGGGCCGCCCCCGCCCCCGTGCCCCTTTCCCCCTCCCTGGGGAAGCAGGTGATATTGTGCTTGGCGGCGCTAAGTTTGGCGGTGTGGTAGATGCGGTTGTACATGATCAACATCACCGACATGGGGATGTAGAACGCCACCGCCGTGGAGTAGACGGTGTAGCCGAAGTCCTGGCTGATGAGGCAGACTCTGCCGTCGTTGACGTTCTGCGCCCAGCCGAACAGCGGAGGCAGGGTGATGGAGGCGGAGAGGAGCCACACGGACAGCACCATCTTGGCCATGCAGCAGCCATTTTGCCGGACGGGATACGTCAGAGGTTTCGTGATACCCAGATACCTGCAGGGGAGAAATATGTCAAGAGGAATGATTCCAACAGGAAAACACATTTATCTTTTTTTGTCTTTTTTCTCCTTTATCATTTCTACTCCAACACAAATTTATTTTTCTTGCCTTTTGTTAGCCACCTCAAGGTGCCCTTGATCAGCAACCCTTCCAGTTTTAAATAAAGCTGTTGTCTAAATGTCTGGGCTGTTTGCACTATTATAACCATTTACATAATCGAGTTATCCCGCCAGTCCACAACAGAAATGCAGTGTCTTGAAGGGATGATTTCCTAATTTCATTAGATTTAGAAAACTACCTGTCAAAAGATGGGAATCAATTTTATTTTTGTAATTTTTGTCATTTCTAATTTCGATTTGGTGCATTTTTTGTAATGTACTGAGTTTTTGCTCCGGAATGTATTTAACTCCCACTTTTATCCTTTTTATTCGATTCAAATAGGGTTAAGATAAAAAGAACCTGGTGCACAGAGGACAACGAACTGAACCTAAAGGTCAAAGGTCGTATGTCCAAGCGCCCTTGAGAGACACCCTGAGCCACAGTGAGCTTCTGCGCTTTGACTCCCTTACCAAAAAAAACACTTTTCAGTGACACGGCGACCAAATATCTTGCAAGACCGGTAAAGGCATTTTTGTAAGAATATGGGGTGTGGTGGGTGTGTGTGTGGGGGGTGGAGAGTGGGATTAAAGCAAATTAATTGTTTATAGTCAAATGTTTCTCCTGACTAAATCTACGTGTGGAGAGTTTTCTTTATTCCACCTTTTACGCACCGCAGTTTTGGAACCAGCAGTGTTATAAAATAAGGGTACCAATGAACAAAGTTTCTTTTACATATGCCCCGTTTTCTGTTCTGCTTTTTCTGAAGACAGTTTGTAAATGTTGGACGTATCGTTTCACTGCATTTCAACCTTTTACTCTTAAAGCATAAAATAAGTTTATCTCACCTATCGATGCTGATTACGCACAGACTCATGATGGACGCGGTGCAGCACATCACATCCATGGCGATGAAAACGTTACAGAAGAACTGTCCAAAAATCCACTGACCACCAATCAGATCCGTGATGCTGACGAACGGCATCACGGCCAGGGCCACCGACAGGTCCGCCACTGCAAGCGACACGATCAGATAGTTGGACGGCTGGCGCAGCTTTTTGACGAAGCACACGGAGATGACCACCAGCAAGTTCCCACAAATGGTGGAGAGTGTGAGCATGGTGAGGATCCCGCCGATCAGGACTTTCTCAGCCCAGCCGAAGCTGAGGATCTGCTCTCCGCACTGGGTCCCGTTCGTCTCCATGACCTGCGGCTGACTGGTGGTGGTCGGAGACGTCGTTGCCGCCGCCGCCGCCACTGCAGCTGCTGCTTCCGCGGCGCTGTGCGCAATCTTCAGCAGCCGGGGCGCAAGAGCCTCCGAGATCATCATGATGGTGGAGTCCCCAGGATCTCCACCGCCGACTCTATCCTCTAACATGATTGAGGATCTCATGTTGCCACTATCGACGGTTCCGTTATTCGACCCCGCAACAACCATTTTGCTGCCTTCTGTTCCTTTTTATCCATTGACTTGGAGACCCGTCCGGTGGTGACATAGACGCGCGCGGAGGTGCCAGCGTCAGTGTGAGAAATTAGTAATTCCCTTCACAGCCCCCGTCAGGGGTAAACTACTCTGACATGCTCTCTTTCCCTCATAAAGCCTCGACGCCTTAATTATTCTATTTAAAACTATATTCGTCATTACGCACGTGGCACGCTGCAGGCATACTCCCAAAATAATGTCCCAATAAAATACGATATTAGCCTATGTTCTTGTTGTCCGCTCTGCCAACCCCGCTACTTTTCATCCTCAGGTGTATAAATATAATACACTTAAAACCCACGGAGCGCGCATATTGTACGTCTCACATAAGTTGACATGTGACGTAAAAAAGCATGCTGGATGGAGCCTATAGGCTTTCGGGAAGCCAATATATAAATATATATAATCGTTTTTAAAAAAAATTATCCACAGACATAAACTCTTGGGCCTTTTTTGGGAATGAATTCCCCGGGAAAGGTCTTGGCGAGGACAATGTGTCCGTGGATGAGCGTGCGTAATTGCGCAGAATGACAATTTTCTTTGCTCCTTCTGGTATCGCCTGTGATATGGAGAGAGAGCAAGAGAGAGAGAGAGAGAGAATGGGCAGTAATTGATGGTGTGAAGGTTGCTGCAGGACATTTAAGACGATTGTTATGATACAAATAATACAACTGAGGAGCAATCTGACATATTTGGGATGATAAGATAGTCTCATAGGGCCATTATCAGTTTGTTAACATTTTCCATCACTCACACATGATTGAGTGACTTGTTTCCATGAAGACAGGTTCAATCTTATCTCCTGCTTCTAACCAAAGGGATGGAGCTGGACGGCTGAGCGTCATCTTTGTTATATAAGTGTTGGGACAAGAGCTGCAATTATACATTTATTTCCCTTTTTTTTAAACGTATTACATGTATGGTGCTGGAGGTGAAAGCAGGAACCCAAACTGCTCCCCAAGCCGTTTCATAATTTTCTGAGTCCAATTATTGTATGATAAACTCATCCGTGGGTGTGGTACTAATGCGGATAGACGTGGAGAGTGGCGCCCTCTAGCGGCCACAAGGAGCATGTTGCTACTGCTGCTGGTTTCTATCGTGCAGGGATTTTTTTTTCTCAATATGAGATTGTGTGTTTGTATATTAATTTACAATGTCAGCTTTTAAATGGTACAGTGTATAATGTATTTGCATTTATCTTACAATGTCTATAAATTGATTATTATGAAGAGCGGTGGTTCTCCGACTGGGGTTCGGGCCCTTGTAGAGGTCGTCAAGGAGACGCCGTCTATTCATCTCAAGTCATTTGTTTACAGCTTTGTTGACTTGTGCACCCTCACAATGACGCCATATCAGACACATCCCCCCCTGTATTATATATAATTAACCAAACGCCAGTGTAAACAGGTCTAGACTCTGTGTGGCCGAACCTCCAGTTTAGAAACTTGGGCCGTGACCTTCAGAGCTCTCCTGACGTTATTATGTTTTAGTACAGTCAGCAACTTTCAAATAGTTTGGTGATGAGTTACAAACTGCGTTGGTAATTGCAAACTTTAGATCAAACACTTATGGCTCTGACAAACACATCCACCACCTCGAGATGGACTGTATATTGATGAATATTGATGAAGTGTATATTTTATTACATTGTTTTATATATATATATTGTCATGATGTATATTTTATTACATTGTTTTATATATATATATATTGTTAATACTTTCTTCTTTTTTTGTGTGGATATTGTATAGTTTATTCTCATTCTTATTCTTTTTTTAGTCTGCTACTGCTGTCGGGTGTTTTGCACATAAGAATTTCACAAACCGATTATACTTGTATAAAAGGGGATGTGACAATAAAAACTTGACTTGACTTGACTTGATCTTTTCTCAAGACGTGGTTCAAACCTGAAATCGTACCTGTGGTGAGAAAGAAGTGGCTTCAGACGGGGAAAAAAGCAGACTCGGGAGAATATTAGAAACAAAAATCATCAAATTTAGGACACCATAAAACATATGTTAGGCATTATGTGCAGCTCACCTTACATACATGGATACATGTTGTTTTGTCTTATTATGGACAGCTGTGTGAAAACCTGCCAGTCACTATCACTGGCATCTCTTTGCAGACATCATGTTATTGTTTGACTCTTTTTTTATGTTGTTTTTATGCATGTGGGATTTAATAGGCTGACTTTTTAATACTTGTTTACCACCTATTATCTGTGAATATTGCATTAATGTTATTATCTTTTTTTTTGTTTTATCGCCCCATTCCACGATCCCGATAACAAGTCCAGCCAATGAATATATGAATAAATGAATAAGTAAATGACTGAATATCACCTCTTGCACCGCTACAACTTGTTTTACAATCACTTAAACTGAATTTATTCAGGTCATGTATTTGTTTCTTTGACTTTAATCTTTTTGTTATGGCATTTTGATTAATATTGGGAAGCATTAAGTGCAGCACATCACAGTCACTGTCCACGTTCCTCAGGTTGTTGGTAATTGACGACCTTCACTTCTCTACCGGCTGTTTGAATTGCCAAATAAAACTATTGAAGTGCCTTTAAAATAGGGTTAAGCATCATAAAGGTTCCTTAGCCTGAATTCTCCTTCACACAAGGTCTCAAGGAGGCATTTCAAAGTTTAACCAGCCAGCAGACTCGTCGTGTCCACGCAAGCCAATTTCACACTTTCCACTAAGTTTTATACAGGTTATAATTCTGCCAAGAAAATATTTGTTTTCTTCACAATCTTTCTTCAGTCTGAAAGTTGAGTTTGCCATTGTTGTGTCGGAAATAGAGAGAAGCCTTTAACTTCTTCTGTCCTACAGCGCTCTCTGCTGGGGCCGGACCCCTTAAATGCAGATGTCCGTCACTCAGTGAGAGTTTAATGGTTGATGATGACATTTTGAAGTCCGGACCACTCGCTTGACTGGGTTGTTTGTCCTAAAAAAAAAAACTTTCGGATTATGTACCATCATAACATTGAGATATGTTCCATAAAATGACCTATTTAATAGGTTTGACCTTGTTCTGTATGCATGTGATGATCGTAAAAAAACAAATACCTAACACCCAAGGAGGTGTCACTGGAGGCCAAAGCATCTGGCCGAACGAGGCGCTGCATTGGAACACAGAAAGATGATTAATGAACGGTCAAATCTGAATAAACTAGTTAAAAAACATAATGACTGCATGTTTAAAATGGTCCTGAAGATCTCCGGTGTCCTCTGGGTCCTCCAGGTTCAGGGGATCACTGAACTCTGAGGCTCCAGTTCAGATGGTTTGAAATTATAGAGCTTGATACAACCACCATCAACACACTTAATGAGGGAATATCTTTGAGTCATGTCAGTAGAAAATCTGAGTGAGATGTAATTGTAAATAAATAGCTTTAACTAAAGTTTCATTTAACAAAAGTGACCCGAGCAAATGATTTTCGGTTAAAAGTGACCCAAGCAAGGGACCCGAGCAAATGACTTCGGATCACTTTTCTTTCTATCTTTACATGTTGTGATATTACAGGAACAATTATTTTATTGTTTATCTGTATGTTGTATTGACCTAAAATTATTCTCAATATAATTTGTGAGTGTTGCAAAATCCAATGTAGAAGGCCACACGAAGTGGCAGAAGATTTGAGAACACCCAGTAGCTCACACAGTTCTCATCAGTATCATTGCGATGCTATTCGAGACTCTCCAGCAGGGGGCAGTGTTGCAGCAGTAAAGACATCAGCTGCCGTAGAGCTCAGTAATGAAGAAGAGTTTTCTTCTTCTTCGTGCAGCTGCTTCTGTCCGTCGCACAGACATTGATGTCCAATCCTTCGCAGTTTTCTCTTCGTGGATATAAAACATATTTATTAAAGATGTCTGAAAATTTGCGGGCCGAGCTGGAGAAATACCTGCAGAGCTTAAACATCCGGACGACGTGCGTGGAGCACCCGCCGGTAAAAAACAACAACTCCGGTTGTATGTTCACTCTGCTGATGTTAATATATACATATATATATCATTAAATATCATTTATCATATACGTCATTGAAGCTGGCAGAGGAATGCATTGCTGCAAGACGATTGCCTCCCATTGGAATACGACCCATGTCTAAGTTGTCTATACTTATACAGCACATTGTTAATAGACACGTGGACATATACATAAAGTTATTTGAATAAATGAGAGTTGCATTGCCTCTCTTGTATGCCGAGTCTGGGATGACGGTCTCTCCCAATTAAAAACGTCACCTAAAAGAGATGCACTGGCATTTTATTTTGAAAATATAAAGGTGATATATACACTACCGTTCAAAAGTTTGGGATCACTTAGAAATGTCCTTATTTTTCAAAGAAAAGCATTGTTTTTTCCAATGAATATAACATTAAATCAATCAGAAATACACTCTATACATTGTTAATGTGGTAAATGACTATTCTAGGTGGAAACGTCTGGTTTCTAATGAAATATCTCCATAGGTGTATAGAGGCCCATTTCCAGCAACTATCACTCCAGTGTTCTAATGGTACATTGTGTTTGCTAATCGCCTTAGAAGACTAATGTCTGATTAGAAAACCCTTGAAAACCCTTGTGCAATTATGTTAGCACAGCTGAAAACTGTTTTTCTGATGAGAGAAGCTATAAAACTGGCCTTCCTTTGAGCTAGTTGATTATCTGGAGCATCACATTTGTGGGTTCGATAAGACTCTCAAAATGGCCAGACAAAAAGAAGTTTCATGTGAAACTCGCCAGTCTATTCTTGTTCTTAGAAATGAAGGCTATTCCAAGCGAGAAATTGCAAAGAAACTGAAAATTTCCTGCAGCGGTGTGTACTACTCCCTTCAGAGAACAGCACAAACGGGCTCTAACCAGAGCAGAAAGAGAAGTGGGAGGCCCCGGTGCACAACTCAGCAAGAAGACAAGTACATTAGAGTCTCTAGTTTGAGAAATAGACGCCTCACAGGTCCTCAACTGGCAGCTTCTTTAAATGGTACCCAAAACGCCAGTGTCAACGCCGACAGTGAAGAGGCGACTCCGGGATGCTGGCCTTCTAGGCAGAGTGGCAAAGAAAAAGCCATATCTGAGACTGGCCAATAAAAAGAAAAGATTGGGATGGGCAAAAGAACACAGGCATTGGACAGAGGAAGATTGGAAAAAGGTGTTATGGACAGATGAATCCAAGTTTGAGGTGTTTGGATCACACAGAAGAACATTTGTGAGACGCAGAACAGGTGAAAAGATGCTGGAAGAGTGCCTGACACCATCTGTCAAGCATGGTGGAGGTGATGTGATGGTCTGGGGCTGCTTTGGTGCTGGTAAAGTGGGAGATTTGTACCAGGTAAAAGGGATTTTAAATAAGAAAGGCTATCACTCCATTTGGCAACGCCATGCCATACCCTGTGGGCAGCGCTTGATTGGAGCCAATTTCCTCCTCCAACAGGACAATGACCCAAAGCACACCTCCACATTGTGCAAGAACTATTGAGGGAAGAAGCAGGCAGCTGGTATGCTGTCTGTAATGGAGTGGCGAGCACAGTCACCAGATCTCAACCCCATTGAGCTGTTGTGGGAGCAGCTTGACCGTATGGTCTGCAAGAAGTGCCCATCAAGCCAATCCAACTTGTGGCAGGTGCTTCAGGAAGCGTGGGGTGAAATTTCAACAGATTACCTCAACAAATTAACAGCTAGAATGCCAAAGGTCTGCAATGCTGTAATTGCTGCAAAAGGAGCATTCTTTGACGAAAGCAAAGTTTGAAGAAAAAAATTAATACTTCAAATACAAATCATTATTTCTAACCTTGTCAATGTCTTGACTATATTTTCTATACATTTTGCAACTCATTTGATAAATAAAAGTGTGAGTTTTCATGGAAAACACGAAATTGTCTGGGTGATCCCAAACTTTTGAACGGTAGTGTACATTCCCAAACTCCCACACATTTCTGCTTTTAAAATGCACAATTATTGTTTTTTGTTTACCTTTCAGTGGCTGGACCTTCTAGTATCTACATACTCAACATACCCACATGCATAATTAAATAGCAAAACACTCTCTCATGGAAAAAGAGGGCTGTTGGGCAGTCCCTCCAGCTTTTGAGAAACAAGAAATCATTTTCAGATCCATGCTTACAGATTTTATAACACGTTTCTGCAGCAATACCTTGCTGTGACCGGCGCTTATGACCACTTTTACACGTAGCGTCATTCAGCTTCACACTGCGGCCCTCCAAGCAGGTAGAGGTTTATTTTATCAGCAAAAGTCCGTGTGAGATTTCAGTTTCTATAATGATTTAGTAGGTTCAGCAGATGTTAAACCTCAATGTGTCTTCAGAAAAGAAAAGAAAAAGCATGAGAACATATCTGAGTAATGGATGTTTCCCATCCTCCCTTGCAGGTGTTCACCGTGGAGGAGATGATGCCTCACCTGCAGGACGTGAGCGGAGCCGTCACTAAGAACCTCTTCCTGAAGGACAAGAAGAAGAAGGGCCTGTGGCTGGTATCGGCTCGGCACGACCGCCAGGTCCGCCCACGTCTGCACGTTCACCCTCTCGTCCATCTGGTCATGTTTCTCAGACCGCGTCCTGACTGCAGCGTCCCATAATCCTCTCTGGTCCCCTGCAGGTGAACCTCAACGACCTCGCCAAGAAGCTCGGCGTCGGCAGCGGCAACCTGCGCTTCGCGGACGAGGCGACCATGTTGGAGAAACTCAAGGTGAGGAACCCATTCGTTCTTCAGTGTCGAGTCATTTAACCAACCATTTAATTTTCCACCTGGGGGTCGTATCTTCTGAATATTAGTATTTACTTTTACTTTAGATAACCGCTATTACCATCAGGAATGCTGTCCACGTATTTCATACACCATCACTGGCCGATTTCTGCTTCCTTTGTTGATTCCCCGCATCCGGCTCCTCTCAGGTGGGTCAGGGCTGTGCGACGGCTCTCGCTCTGCTCTTTGACCGGGACCAGAGTGTGAAGTTCGTCCTGGACCGGGACCTGGTGGAGGGAGGCCACGAGATGGTCTGCTTCCACCCCATGACCAACGCCGCCACCATGGGGCTCCGGCCGGACGACCTGCTGCGCTTCCTCAAGGAAACGGGACATGAACCCGTCCTGGAGAGCTTTACGTCGGACTGAACCGGAACCGGATTAACCTGGGACATGAAAACAACCCGCAGAGCCAAATATGGACTTTATTCTGCTTCGAGGATAAAAATTTAAAAAAAGATAACAAATAATCAAAATAAGGCTGTCACGATATCTGACTTGTACTGCCAATAGAATGAATTCACATCAATGATAAATACGTTTCTATATTGGCTAATAATCAGTCAAAATATGAGCGTAGGGAGAGTGTGACCAATTACTATATATCAGAGAGGTTTTTATTTTATTCTAGAGGCGTTGGATAATTTACATGGTATTATACATGTATTATTAAAAGGATTTTAATGTTTTATTTTTACACATCACGGTTATTGTCAATAGCGGTATCTATTGCGACACCTCTAGATCAAAGACAACGCAAAAAGTCTTCATCGAGTACACGAAGGGAAGCTTGTGACTTTAATTTCATGACGCATTGTTTCGTATACTGATGAGCATGAATGTAGAGGGAAACATTTTAAAGCTCTTTATTTTTTTCATAGAATTGTCAAAAGTTGAAGATTAATTTTAGAGACCAAACGCATACATTGACTATCGGTTGTTAAATGTTCTGTCGGTCCCTGCTGATAAAATAAGTTTTAGGTGAATTTATGTTTTCCTTTTATGAAAATCAATCTTCAAATTGCCAAAATAAATGTTTGGTCCAGTTTGTCTGCTGATGTAATTAATTAAGAGCTGGAACTCCTATCAATAATGTGTCATATCTCCTGTTGATATTCTGTATTGTGACTGTAATGTGCACTTCCGCCTCTAGGGAGCACCAAAGATACACAGTGGGAAGGGTTGTTGGGCTTCTCGTGTAAAATGAATCACGTTTATGAGCTGTGACTAATGCTTAATAAATCGTTGAATCGTGCTTTATAGATCAATTGTGAGCCATTAATAACGTTTGGGTCAGGAACAGTCCCCCATTTAAATCTTGAATGTGTTTGTTAAGAACTAACATTTACAACATCATTGAAATGGTGATAAAAACCCTATATTAATTACAGACTTGTTTTTTAACGACACATTAATAACCAAATAGCATAACTGCATGTCTGATTTACCAATTGATGGTTACTTAATCAGTCATTCAATCAGAATTTATTTGTTTTGCTCTTTTTTTATATTAAAGTTAAGTAAAACACAAACAATAGCTGATTTAGTAATATATATATGTATATATATATATATATATATATACAAAATATTAAACATTGAGGAAACATTAGAGTTGTATTATTAGAAAAATAAATGAAGCTCAATTAAAAGCCAGACCAAAAAGATAGGTCTACAGTTTTCTTTTGAATAATTATTGATTTAACATTTGTTTACAACTACTTCATAGACTTTCAAATACCAAATATGAATTAATGACTTAATAATATATATAACTGCAGACTTAGTGACCTGAAGTGGGCCTCCAACATTAACACCATCCGCAAAAAGGCCCAGCAGAGGCTATACTTTCTGCGCCAGCTCAGGAAGTTCAACCAGCCTCAGGAGCTGCTGATCCTTTTTTACTCCGCCATCATCCAGTCTGTCCTCTGCTCTTCCATCACTGTGTGGTTTGGATCGGCCACCAAACAGGACAGAGTCAGACTACAGCGGATCGTCAGGTCTGCAGAAAGAACCATTGGTTCCAGCCTCCCCTCCATTCTGGACTTGTACACCGCCAGAGTCAGGAAGCGGGCAGGAAAGATCACTGCAGACCCTTCACACCCTGGACACAAGCTGTTCCAACTCCTGCCCTCTGGTAGGCGCTACAGAGCACTGTACGCCAAAACCACCAGACACAGAAATAGCTTCTTTCCACTGGCCGTCACCATGATGAACAATTAATCAGACTCTTCCATCTGCACTATCTGCACCTTTTGACTACTGTCTTTAATGTCTTTTTTATATTTATCCCGCTTATTGTATATTGTGTGTGTGTATAAGTACGGAAGAGCAAAGTGTAACCGGAGTCAAATTCCATGTATGTGCAAACCTACATGGCCATTAAAGCTGATTCTATTCTATTCTATTCTATATTAAAAGCAAGAAACCTTTCATAAGTAATGACTTCACAATCTGGCAACCAGTTCTCATTCAAGGCTTCTGATTGAAAACGTATTACAAAGTGGTTTGTTAAATATTAATAAAGCTGTGAGTTAGATCTCATAGATTATTTATTAGGCAACTTATTTTTGATTCTCATCTATTCTCTGATGTTGAAGGACGGTGGGAAGAGATTACAGAAAGGATGCGTTCTCTGACCCTGTGATTCAGCTTCAGACTGACCTTGAAGCCCTCATGGTGTGTCATTAGAGGAGAGAAAAGAACAAAGCAGGAATAACAGGAACTTGTGTGGAAAGTAGGGAGAGGCTGAAATTCTGGAAAGAATTATAAAATCCCTGCAACAATACATCAGTGATATTAAAGCTGGGGTCGGTAGGATATTGTTTCAATCATTAGGCAAGAAATCCTTAATAATATGTGCATTTGTTTAGGGGGCTCACTGGCTATAGCCCAACAAATGCAATTAGGGATTTAGATTGTATCTATATTTTTAATAAGATAACAGATTTGTTAGTCTTTTTATTCACTTATAATGGCATGGGACGCACTGTACACACAGAAACCATTACATATGGACTTCTGTATCTATATATATAGATATATATATGTAAATCTCTCAATGGAACAAAAGGTGCGTCGCCATTCTCGTGCTTTTATTTTGAAAGGACAACTGGATGTGCCGCGTGTTTGTTGACAGCAGCTTGGTCGGTCCTCCAGTCCTCACTCAGCGGTTCCTCAGACTTTGAAGGTAAGCAGCTGTGGTGGGGGGAGGTTGTGACGCAGCATTCATGTTTATCGGACTCTTTAACCTGCACCTGCTGCGCGTTATGTGTGTGCATGCGTGTGTGTGTGTGTTTGTGTGTGTGTTCGTGTGCGTGTTACTACCCGCATGCACAGTGACGCTGCACGTGCACATCCATCCATCTTCCTGCTGCTGTGAAACATGCTACTGGTGTTTAAAGATGCAGGCTGACGTCTCTGTGGATGTTTGAATACACGTGTGTGTGCGTGTGTGTGTTGTGTTTCCTGTATCTGAGAAATTACTACAGCCCAAAGTGCTAGTATTTATGCCTCTTCACGGTTCTCTTAATGTAACGTATTTATGTTATGAAACTTTTTGAGTGAGGAATGGACCGGAAGGATTAAACTAAAGTTCCGAAACTAATCAGAAACTTGTTTTATCATTTAAAATGATTTACTATTTACTATTGCATCAAAGTTTATGTATTAAATATCTATTATGTAATACTTTATTTTTTATATATATTTAACATTTTAGATGTAATGTTTATCAGTTTGTAGATTCGAAATAAAATTAAAATGTATAAATATATAGTGATAACCTTAAATCGGGAGTGTCTGTACAGTATTTTACACCCTGATTAGGTGTTTGAATTTCTGTGGGTTTAATGAAAACGTTACTTATTTATTAATACATCAAGATCAGTTTAAGGAGCATACTTTCTGTATTAATTTAACTTTCCCTCCAGGCTGGCTGACAGCCACACACTCAACCCACTCTGATGATGTCATAGTTATCTCAGCTGGAGCAAAGAGACTAAAACTGAAAACCAGCGTTTCAAACTGAAGGTGAGGAGTTCGAAAGACGGCGCTGTTTACCAATCAGGGAGGTTCTAGTAAAAGACACTACCCAGTTGCAATATGGGAAGTGTAGGAACCAGTGTTTCAGAGAATTAAAGAATGTCTCCTCCTCTGCGGCACAGATCTTAACCAATCTTCCTCTTCACACTGAATCACTGGAGGACAATTTAAAGGAATCAAATTGATTGAATTTGAGGTTGTGTAAATATCAGCAGAACAAAAGTAACTCATAAACACAATAAACTCTCTCTCTCTCTCTCTCTCTCTCTGTGTGGGGGGCTCTCTCGCCCTCTCTCTGCATTCCTAATGAGAGTGTGTATTGTTGCATTGTTGTGTAAAATTAGCAAATGAATAAAACGTTACATACTGACACTCAGTTCCCACGCTGAGTTTGTGTGTGTGTGTGTGTGTGTGTGTGTGTGTGTGTGTGTGTGTGTGTGTGTGTGTGTGTGTGTGTGTGTGTGTGTGTGTGTGTGTGTGTGTGTGTGTGTGTGTGTGTGTGTGTGTGTGTGTGTGTGTGTGTGTGTGTGTGTGTGTGTGTGTGTGCCACCCCCCTTTTCTAAAAAGACTGTTGTGAAAATCCTCTGTGGGAAAATGTGTATGTTAGCTGCCACAGTGCCACTGAGCAATTCACGATTGATATTTAATACTGAATATAGCATTGAAGTGGGTCATCATTTATTTTCAAATCAAGACACTATTCGGCCCAAAGGCCGATTGTTTTTTAAATTGTATATCTTTTTATTATTTTCTTTCTCAACTTCATTCTTTTACTGTAAATGTTGTCTGTTATTGTTGAAAAACTAGTGAACAGAATCATCATCAGCAGCTTTTCAAAGTCGTTGTATTGGTACATAATGATCATGTGAAAAAAATCTATATTCCTAAAATAAGATGAATCCCAAGCATATGAAGCTAAAATAGAATAGGAGTAAAATAGAAAGGACACAAGGGAAATTGAAGACAAAGTTACACGGTAAAGCGACAGTGGTTTAGTAATAGCACTTAGTGAGCAATCCAGTATATTGTTAACCATAATCATAAAATCATCTCCTGCAATTTAAAGACAGGCACCAGGTAGAAGTAGAAGTACAAAGTGAAATGCAAAACACTCAAGGAAAGCACACCGACGTTGCGTTGAAGTGCTCTCTCGCCTCTGCGGCCTATCGCTGTCTGTCGGCGGTGGTCCTCAATTGCAGCTCCATCGCCGTGGCGACAGAGAGCAGTCTGGTCGCCATGGGAGACGAGACAGAAATAAGTGTGTGTCCTTACTTGTGTGTGTGTGTGTGTGATTATTATTCTTCTCCCACGTCTAATTACAGTGTTACAGAACCCAAAGTTAAAGTGCTGCTGACACACATGTGTAACTGTGACTCTGTATGTGCGTGTGTGTTTGTGTGTGTGTGTGTGTGTGTTAAGCTGCCTGGAGCGTCATGATGTAATTGTTTTTCTGCTGTTTTTAGTTTTGTGTGTTCACGAGACACTAAACAGTGGTGGGAGTGAAACAATACTGATAACAGAAGTACCAGCTGCTCTCTTGGCAGCACTGTGGCAGTTTATGGCATTTTAGTTGCAGACACACGGATAAGAAAAGCAGCCGACTTCAACTACACGAGGTCGATAATACTTCTGTATTAATAGTATTATTAAGTCGGCTTTTGAATGCGGGACTTTTACATGTAATTCGAATGCTTTAACATTGTGATATTGGAACTTTCATTGAGATCTGAGTGCATTTAATTCCTCCTCTTGCGGATGGGAACTGCTGCGTGTTGACTAGTTTTAGGGAAATGCAGTTAGCTTAGCTTAGTTTAGCACACAGGCCGTTTGTCAATATCATCTAAGGACTTGTGCACTTTGGAGTTTGGACCCGGGGAGTCCAGACTCCGGGGACGCAGTACGGTCTTTCTGCCATTGGACCAGCAGCTCACTTGATGATGTCACAACCTCAGCTGTTGTTGCTAATGAGCTTTCTCCAGTTCTTTACTTTGAAGTATTTTCCCAATCAAACCAAATATGACAACCCTGTTTTTTTCGTTTTCATTTTCATTTCAAATTCAAATAGAAACTGGGGGAAACAGTGAGCAGCTATAGATATTATGTTGTGCAAAAATCAGAGAGCTTTAAAGGAGCTGCAGGATTATTGTATTACTTTTGAACAGAGCCAAGCTGGCTCCTTTCTCCTGTTTGCATTCTTTGAATGACCCCGTGACCTTTCCTGTACCGCCCCTCTCAGGACAAACGTTGCATATATAGCCGCGCGACAAAAGAGACTCGGACGTTGACTGCAGTTGTTTTTGTTGCCCTCCCTGCTGGCGTTTCATCTCCAAAATGAATTTACCCAGAGTATAATCCTTCTCTGGTTTATACATTTGCATATTTCATTAATTGGTTGGTTCATCCTGTGTGTGTGTGTGTGTGTGTGTGTGTGTGTGTGTGTGTGTGTGTGTGTGTGTGTGTGTGTGTGTGTGTGTGTGTGTGTGTGTGTGTGTGTGTGTGTGTGTGTGTGTGTGTGTGTGTGTGTGTGTGTACAGCCCCAGCAGGGTTTCTAGACCCAAAGCCTCATTAGATGCAGAGGACTGTGCAGGAGAGAAATAAGTTGTATCTTGATGTGACGTTCGGCAAGGAGACGGCTCAGATCGGAAGTCAGACCAGCACCCTGGGGTGCCAGGGGGAATTCAGAGGGCACTACATGTTGCTACTTAATTTGTTTGAAAATTAATTATTAGGTGTAAATAGTAAAGGTGCCTACTGTAATGTAGTAGCTGTGATTGGATTAAAATGGGAAATAGGGCATATCATTGGAGCACTGGGATCCACAGTTTGAACTATTATGTATGTGTGACAAATTATCCCTCACACACACACACACACACACACACACACACACACACACACACACACACACACTTGTGGTGAAGTGTCTGATCTGCTTTAATGGGTCTGTGAGGAATGTTGGCTAATCTCTAAATTGGTTGACACATGTTGTTTCCATCATTTATCTATCTATCTATCTATCTATATATATATATATCTGTTTCTCTCACTCATTTCTGTCTTTCTCAATCTTGTGTATTTATCTCTTTTTTCTTCTGTTCTAGTTTGTATTTTTTATTTCCTGCTCATCAAGAAGAATTTTACGGTTAAATTATACATCAGGTTGTAGTGAATAATCAGTAGTCTGTGTTTTCACGCATCCTTGAAGAAACTTGTGTGGCGGACGCTTCCCCTTTAAGAGATCCAGGAAGTGCTCGAGAGCAGGGGGGCGGTGGCTGAGGGGTGGTGCTTATTGAGGAAACAGGTGTGTGTGCTGACAGGGATGATGTCATTCTCTTGCTGAGTCACCTGGGAGACGGATGCTGAGTGTAGTGTGGACGGAGAGAGAGATAAAGGAGGAGGAAGAGGCAGAGGGCTGCATTCATCACTCCTGCTTTTCTCCCCGAGGAGGCGTCGGTGTGAGGAAGCAGGCCCAACAGAGGAGGAAGAGGGGGAAGAGGAGGCATTTGAATACTGCTGTCTGTCAAGGTGAGAGAGCGGCAGCAGGAATGAATGAGACACACACACACACACACACACACATTTACTCGTTTGTCCTCTCTGGGGCTGAACCGTCTCATTTGAACTCATCGCTTCACTGTGGTACTTGATTTAAGACCTCAACTCTGTAAAGGACTGTGCTGGTGGTGTTTCTGCATGCTTCAGCTTAATATACACTGTGTGTGTGTGTGTGTGTGTGTGTGTGTGTGTGTGTGTGTGTGTGTGTGTGTGTGTGTGTGTGTGTGTGTGTGTGTGTGTGTGTGTGTGTGTGTGTGTGTGTGTGTGTGTGTGTGTGTGTGTGTGTGTGTGTGTGTGTGTGTGTGCGTGCCACACACATGGCCATAAGTATGTGGCCACCTCCGTCCACTCACCTGCGAATACCTTTGATGTGTTTTTTTTCTGGTTTGGTCGAACCCCTTTAGTCCCAATGGAAGGTCATTATCATGCTGCAGCATATGATGATAATTTAAACAATAGGGAGCTTTTGGGCTCGAATAATTAGGTGATTAATCCATGATGATCATGGAGGAGGAGGAGACAGTCAAACAACAAACCTTCTGCCTGTAATATATCCAGCTCCACTTTGCTTGTTTGTGGGGAACTGTATTCACACTGGATCGTTTCAAACTGTTTCCTGCTCCTCTCTTGCATTGATGACTCATTTGTTGTCCTTGTTGATCCGACCTCGTGACCTTTTTAACCTCTGGTATCTGTGAAGCGGCCACCAGGCTCGCCGCGACCAGGAAAAGAAACGAGCATGCATTCGCAACAGCCGCAGGCACGTTGGTGCGTGTTTCCACTTGACCTTCATGCAAACTGTCGGTCTACTGAGGGCGAACATCTACGGTGGCCCGACCGACGGAGCAAGCCTTCGTTGACGGTGAAGTTCCAACAAAGCTAAAACCTACAACTCTACTACCACTTCACTAAACATCGTCGGACCCAACGTGACTCCTGACTGGCTGAGGGAGAAACTCCTAAAAAAAATTGTGTTTTCGTCAGGCTAAACTTTGAGATATCTTAGAGTAATTCAGTATTTATTTATTCTGACCGAAGTCAGAAGAAGTCCGTTCGCTCTTCAACAAACAATTTACTTTGGACCACGGAGGAATACAGTTCTCATCCGTCTGACAGAATTATTCATCAAACCATCAGACCCCAGTTTGTTCACCAATTCATGAAGTGCATATTTAATTCAATAAATACATAAACAAGCCCGATTCCATAACTATTCAGTTAAATCACGATGAGGTGAAGGTTTTTCGATGGTTTTAGTCTCACATTGAAGAAACGGGCACATCGAGGCTGTAAATATGTCCAGAAACCTATTTTATTACTTTTATTGCGAAATTATTTTACTTTAATAATATGTCACTTGTAAAAGAACAAGAGTTGCATAAAAATACTACTCTAAAGTTGTAAAGAGTGTCAGAGTGTGATGGATAAATCGCAGAGACAAAACGGGTGACGAATCGTCTGTACACACACATACACACCCACTCACACATAGCCTGAGGTGTGTGTGTGTGTGTTACCATCATATGACTGAGAGTAAACAGTGTAGATGTCATACTAGGGAATGGGAGGATTACCTCATTCAGGAAGTGGACATAGTGAAATAACAGGACACACACAGACACACACTGTAACTGTACCATATGCTCGGTGTCACATGACAGCATGTTGAGTGTTCGGTTGCTTCAACCAGAAACGTTTTTATTAATGAAGCCTTCATGATTTTGTGTAACTCTGCCCGTATTTTTATTTTTTATTAAGCATACTTGAAATATCACATTTCCAATATTTATCCCACGAGGAATCACATTTAACATGTGGTAAAAGGACAAGAAACGAGCAACATGTAGCTCACAGGTAGTTCTCGTTAAAGGTCAAGCTTGATATTAATTGTGAAATTGATGTTTTCATGTGCGGATGCAACACAAACGTCCCGAAGAAGACTAAACATTGACTTTGTCGTCTCTCAGAGTCAACAGTGTCTGCCGAGACATGCTCAAGGTGTTTGCATATCAGTGTGAGCTTCCATATGGTTCGCCATCTACTCTAAGGTATTATATTAAGTAAGTTAACAAAAGCAGTGTTCGGGTTGTATGTGTCAGGGGGCTTTTATTGTGACGGGGAAAACGGAAAGAGAAGAGAGGAAATGTTCCGGGAGTGTGTCAAGAATATACAGTGGGTACGGAAAGTATTCAGACCCCTTTTAAAATGTTCACTCATTGTTTCATTGCAGCCATTTGCTAAAATCAAAACATCATTTTGACAGAAAAAAACAAATGTAGAAATGTTTGCAAATTTATGAAAAAAGAAAAACTGAAATATCACATGGTCATAAGTATTGCAGTCAACGGAGCATCATGTTAATGTTTTGTTACATTATAAAGAAGAGGCGCACAATAACCATAGGCCACATTGGTGGCAGATGGTTGTGCCCTGGGACTGCGTTGGTTCAGACTAAGATCTCTCAATAATTATGGGATGGATTTTCATTGAATTGTTGTCCAGAGGATGAATCCGACTGACCTCAGTGATCCTCTGGATTTTTCCTTTTGCGCCACCACAAGGTTCGACTTTGTGGATGTTGGATGAAATGGGGTTCAGATTGTCATGGCGCCCTCAGGATGAACTGTACTTTAATCTTGCATCAAACATCAGATCAAGATTAAAATGTGTTCACTACTTTGGTTTATGACCAAGTAACTATTCACATTCCCATCAGATATAGTAAAAACAAAGTGTTAATCATAATGATGTTTAAACTGTACAGACATTACTGACTAACAGCATTTCCACTTTTAACCGAGTAAAAGATCTGAAGACTTCTCTCACCGCTGGATCCTGTTTAAGATATTAACTCGTGCACACAAAATATTTTCGTGTGCATACGATTTTTTAGAAGAAACATTTCAGGAATTTTGGGGCAACACAATTTAGTACATTTTGCCCCCAAAAAACTCTGGATTTTTACAAAAATATATAATTTTAAATGCAGGTCATTTACACACATGTTTTATGTATTCACACTTTTACTTAAGTAAAGGATCTGAGCACTTGTGGCCCTACTTACTTTATGTGACATGACTTCACGAAAAGATTCAAAAGCATGCATGGGAATATCATCATCATCATCCTCATCATGATTATCATCAGTATTGTTTGAAACAGTCTTTGAAAACTCAGTGGGAGAAAACTGGTTCAAACAGGACGCCCCCCAGTAAACACACACACACACACACACACACACACACATACGCTCGGTAATGAGCAGGAAGCTGCAGCAGGTCGGCACTGTCTCCCTCTCGTCTGTTTTGGCCTTCGGAGTCTTTGTACTCAAATCACAGCAGTTTTTTGTGTGCGAGCAGAAAGAGTCTTCGCTCTCACTTCACTGAGCTCTTTGTTCCTCATCATAAAACCACGGAGAGGGACAGTAACCATCAAACGCACCGCTGTGAGGAGATGGACATGACTCATTGTTGTGAATGAAAACACGTCGCGATGGCACAAACTGTTCATCGCAGTCTTTCGTACAACCGGGGAAACAATCTCACAATCATCTGGTTTTTATTGGAAACTTTCACTGAAAATTACCTAAAAAACGTGTTCATCTTCCTGTCACAGTACCTGAAATAACATCAAAGGGAGTGCTTTACTTTTTTTTTGTGCAGGATAACAATTAATACATTTTTTTCTTCTTCATATTTATCAGAACACTCACAAGGTTGTAAAGTCAAATTGTGATATTTCAAGAATAAAGTCATAATAAGATGAAAGTAAAGTTTTGATCAGAATAAGATGTAATAATATTTCCAAAATTTAAATATTATTAAAATATATACTTCAACAACCTAAAAACATGCACATCCTTTAATCATCACACGTAGCGTTTCTTTTAATAGCTTTTTACTTCAATACTACAAGTAGCTCATGAGTAAATAAACCTGTTTCCTTATTGTGATTTAATATTCACGTGCTCCTTCAATCTAAAAGCGTGACTTATTTCCTGCATAATACCTTTTGCCCCATGTGGTGAAAAAATACATTTCTTTCTGCTTTTAATGCAACATGTTCCTTGTCTGTGGCAGCTGTTTTCTCTTTTGGTGACCCACTTGTCACTGTTGTCCTTGTGCTGTGACCTCTGACCTTTGACCTCCTCAATGCTGCTCGGTGTGATCCTCTCTGGATAGAAACTGTCAATTTAAATCTCCCAACGCGGCGAACAGATAGACGGAGCTTCTCCACTTTATATTGATTGCGAAACATTTTTCAAACGAAGGGTTTTATGAAGCAAAAGGAATATAACAAAAAACTGACTTCAGACTTAAAGCACGAGTGAACTTGAGGATCAGCAATTTAGTTGAATTGAACTTGGATTAAAAGAGTTGACTCTTAAAGTTTTGTTGAACCATCACTCAAATAAACCCCCTCCAAAATAAAAGACCTTTCATATGTTCCCTCTATATTTCCTCTGTCATGTACCTCATCTTCAGTCTCTACGCTGTTCGTCCGGTTAGCCCACAGTCGTTCAGCCAGCCGGTAAACTGTACATGTAATGATGAAGAGTGCTGAAGAATGCAGTGCATGGTTCTAATCCATTTACATGTGTATACTTTGCCATTTTTATATTTAAATTGTGCAAAATTCCCTCATTTCCAGAACTTATCTCCCCTTGGAAAATATCTGGATTGTACCAACCCTTTGCAACTTTGTGCAAGGCATCCATTTTTGTTTGCCTCCACCCTCCATCTGTTGGGACTATAAAACTGGCTTTTTTCTGGCGAATTTGCACACGCCAATTGCTGGTGCGAATGTCTTCTATTTGTGTGACGGATAACCGACCATTTAGGTGGCATTTTAATTCAAATGTAATGCTATACAATGCAGTAAAAGTCCCTTTTACGCCAATGTTTTTATTAGTTGACCTTTTCTCTAGCGCCACCCTCAGGATAAAGTTTACATAGCTGTGTTCAGGTGTTTCCAAAAGAGCTCTGTTGACTATGCCAGATAACATCTGTTTACACAGATCTGCTCCCATTAACATCCATGGCGATAAACGTCATCGCATCATGATTCTGTCACACTGCGGAGGAACTTCTCACCGGGTGGGGAGGGGCGGGGGGGATGAGCCAGACCCTTTTTCCTCTGCTGGAAACTCCGAGAGCTGCCGCTGTGCTTTTAATATAAAATCCAAACATGTTGTAATACTCTGGAAGTACAAGTATTTGATGCATATATTTTCTGCGTGTGCTCTGTGCAGGCTGGTCCTGTCAAAACAATCCATCTGACAGTCACAAGACTTTCCATCTGCTCCCTCTCTGCAAACTGTTTACTTCCTTTTGAGTTTACTTCAGTGGTGGAAAACATATTTCGATCCTTTACTAAGGCTAAGGCACTTTTATCACATGAAAATACTCCTCTACAAGTAAAAAGTCCTGCATTAAAAAATTTACTCAAGTAAAAGTAAGAAAGTATTATCATCAGATAAATAAAAGTACTCTGTTGCTGAATATGTATATGTGTTTGTGTGTGTATATATATATATATACACACATTAAAAAATGTAGTCAAGTAAAAGTAAGAAAGTATTATCATCAGATAAATAAAAGTACTCTTTTGCACAATATATTTATATACATATATGTGTGTGTGTGTATGTACAATATGTATATATATATATTACTGGATTTCAATTAATGTAAATGCTGGGTATCTCATAATATAATAAGGAATACTTGTTTTGAGTTGATTTAATATTTTATTCAATTAATCTGAATTTGCAGTCGTAAAATGTTCTACTCTCTGAGTAGAAAAGTAGAAAAAGTTAAGTATACATACCTGGAGAAATGTAAAACCAAATTCATATAGAGGATAACAAGTAAGGCCTCTGCAGCCCTCTTTAGCCCTGTTTAATAGAAACCAGGTTGAGCAGCCTCCACCAGAGGAATGTTTGAGGGCTGTGGTTCAGATCTGATCTCCACCCAAACACTCCACATGAGACAAACAGCTTCTTCATGTTTTATTTCATTAAACATCATGAATTTATTTCTAACCACACTCTGACTGCCTGCCATCTCTCGCACATATTTTTCATCCTCTTGTTTATACTGGCGGCTTTCTTATGGAGCTCTGTTGCACTCCAGAGGATATTGTGTTAGTATAAGTAGTAGGTGGGGCAGTTGGTAGTAGTTATAGTGAGACACTATGATATTATGTATTATTATGGATACTAAGGGTTTAGAATGAGGAAAAATAATCGAAGACGTACAGACAAGAGCTTTGAGTCAAGTTATTTTCACTTTCCACTTCTTCATAATAATAACACCAACTGTTTTCTACAATTCTGTTTGGATAAGACAAACAGCGTAATAATTAAAACAATACATGCACAACTGGAGATTGGATGGAGTAGAAACGATTGATTTTTACAAGCCAGAATAATTTCGATAATGTAGTCCGTTCCAAAGTGTATCTTTGAAAACTGTGTCCAGATAAAATAAACGTGAAACAAGACGTTCATCAGGGAGCCTGGTTGAGAGTATCTTCAAATGTAAGACAGAGCTAGGCTAGCTGTTTCCCCCTGCTTTCAGTCTTTGTGCTAAGCTAACAACGTCCTACAGTTATGGTAGCCTAACATTAACAAAAGTATTCCCAAATCATGATCTCTCTCTCTTGCTCTCTCTTTCTCTTCTGCATTTTCATGAATGAATATTGGTCATACTCTTTTTAGAGTTACTTCTGGTTGAAGTATTCGTAGTATAAATACTATGACGTTTTGAATAGTGTTTGCAGCAGCTGTTAAAGTATTAATATGTTGGACTAAAATATTTATCTGAATGCTATACCTGCTAATGAATAATGAAACACACTTTAATGACTTGTTATATATAGTGTGTATCAGTCATTGGTTTATTATAATAACCTTTTAATAAACATTATGAATCCCTTACGCAGTGTGTGTCTTGGCAGACTGTGGTGAGCTGCCACATTGATCCTAATATGTTTCTGATGTGATCAATACCATGATCGATGCAGACACACACACACACACACACACACATTTGTAACACCAAACTCTAGTGATTATCCATAAATGTTCAGATAATTCAGTTTCTTTATCTGAACAAATACACATGATATGAACTAAAGGCCTCTTAAATTGCTGCGTTTTCTGCCCGAGTTTTATCTGAAATGAGTTTTAAAGATATATTTAGATATCAAACATGAAGGTAAAAGGAACAATCTGTCATCTCTTTTCTTGTTCTGTGATACGTAGGGAAACATTGGTTTTACTCCACTGCATATCTGACAGTTTTAGTTACCTTCGGGTGCCTTGAGAAGCGCTATATAAAATAAATGATTATTATTCGATAGATAGATAGATATATACTTTATTAATCCAAAGAAATTTAATTAACAGTAGCAGCACCAATAAAACAAAACACACACAAATAAAAAAAAAAAAAAAAAAAAAAAAAAACAATGAGATATATATGTATATAAAAAAAATATAAAAAAAAATATATATGTATATATACAACATATATGCATACACAATACTAATGACGATTTATTATTACCTTACAGATAAGGATTTTGGCCCCAAACATTAGTTAAAAATGAGCTCAACCTCAAGTCTAAAACCAGCTTTTACATTATTAATGCGTGAGTAACAATACATTAACGATCTGATATATAGTATCACAGGGGACATATTATACTATTAATACTTAACTTTAATTGCCCTGATACGACTGATGCGCACACTCGAGCTAACGTGTTGACACAGACGCACACGCGCTCATGCACGCGCACTGTGCGGCAGGTAGTAGCCCCTCCCCCTCAGTGCCGCCGCTTTAAACACAATAACCCTCCGTTTCTCCCGGAGCTTTTCGACCTAACTGTCCTCAGGTCAGCGGGGGATTTCTGCCTCTCCTCCGGGTTCGCGTGTCACAGGTGAGCCGCTCTCAAACGTCCATGTCGGTGTTTATTCTGTCCGCGGATTTGAACGCGGCAACCGCGGTCGCTACTCTCATTCACCCGGCGATAAAGCTCGTACTACGCCGTCGGTAACGTGACCGCCGGTTACACAAACGCGGCTCGATATTAAACGACACGCTTAACGGGGCCGTTAGATATTCAGCCGGTTTCGGCGGTTGGTGCTTTTAGCTGGTACCGCGAGATGAACTATTGGGTTTAAAAGCAGCGGGGATGCCGCTCTGCCTTCATTGTTCTCGGGGAAGTTTGGCTGGAAGTGGTGTAATGTGGAGCCCCGGTGCCTCTGTGTGTGTGTGAGTGTGTGTGAGTGTGTGTTGGTGTGTGTTGGTGTGTGTGCGGGGAGCGCTGCGCCGGACTCGGTTTAAAAAACACACCATTTTAAAACGCCGCATCGCTTTTTTAAGCAACTGTTCAATATGACAGGCGGAAGACTTGGCCCTGTGTGCTTGTGGTGGATCATACTATATATTTTGGTTTTAATAAAAACTCTTCGTTTTTAGTTCTCTGTCACTGTTTTGGAAGGAGGGAATTTACTCACACGAAAAGCAGATGAGGTCGTTTTTTTTTAAGTGACTTATTTTCCTTGTGTATAAGTGCTGAGATGTTGATTTAATTTCTTCCGATTTTAAGTTTGAGCCATGAACGTGTCACTAAAACTAACACGTGTGTTTTTCGGACAGGCAGCGGCTACATATTTAAAGCAACATTAAAAGTGTTCAATTTGTGAACCGAGTTTGGTGAGTCAGTTTTAACTGGAAAAGATTTTTGTAAGTCCGCTTTTTTCATTCCCATGTTGGAGACCCCGACCTGGTTATTAAATTATTATTAATTCGAGGGGTTCGAGGTGATCCGAGACTGTAACAGAGTAAAACAACCTGTAGGTCTGAATGGAGGCGCAGTAGTGCATGCTCTTCTATTTTTAATATAAATAAATCACTACTCGGGGATATTGGGGTACGAGATGTGTGTTTTGCACAGTGTTTTTGTTTTTCTGTGGGCTTTAAATTAAAAGTCACATTATTCAGCACTGTTCATGGGAAAATAATGAAAGAAAAGGAGGAGGAGCTCCTCCCAGTCTGGATGATTTACTGGTTATTCACCCAACTGCTGGAAGCTGCTGCTGCTTTGGAGGAATGTGGGGAGTGAAAATTAGAACAATACATTCACCACAGGGGGATGCGATGGAGGAGAAACAACAGTCTCTTGGCTTTTACAAAACTTCTTTTCGAATTCCCTTTTTGAAATGAAATCATAGCGAGCTCCATCGATCTATGTTTGACATATGTGGGTTGGCTACTGTGTGATGAAGATTCACCCCATTTACCCCTGGTATTCTGTACAGTATGTAAACATACTCCATAGTTTTATTATTAACTTTTCTTTCATGAAGAATCACACAAAGTAATTTTAAAGTTGCAGTTTGTCAATGCATAGCCAATTTAAAGTGAGATATTCTCATGGGTAGTACTACATTATATCACGTAGCCTAAGCATGTAGTACGCACAGTTATAGAATGTTGTAGTTGAGTAAAAAGTACAATATTACCGCCTTTGAGATATGGTGGTGTCGAGGTACGAAGTTGTACTCATTGATAGTGCAAGTACCTCAAAACTGTACTTCAGAGTAGTACTTGTATGCGTTATTTTAATGATAACATGGGAATCGTAGTTCTTTCTATACATCTGGTGCGAAAATAAGTTTGCCCCTGACCCGCTCATTTTCTACAACAAGTGCAGTGTTATCGTGGTGGGATTGTCAAGCCAGCGGAAGCTTTCAGCCTGAATCCAAATTCATTCTGTCGGACTAAAAAGACCAGACTGTTCTTGTCTTGAAGCAGCACAGTCACCGCTCGCCACAACTGACGTGTCCTTGACTGAGTCAAGACGTCGGCTTGTCTGAGAGTCTCGGAGGGACACAACAAGAAGCTAATTCCTCCTTTCACTGGGTTGAATTAAGTGATTGAAGTGCTCCACATTCCTACATTCTCTCGAGTTATTTTGGTGCAGTCGCAGCTCTGAAGGACAGCTGTATATTCATGAGCTCTCCTTTTTAGTCGTTAGGCCCCACATCCTCCTCCTCGACTGACTTGCCGACGAGGTCGGCAGCAAAAAGAGCTTCGGTATTTTACTCCTGTGATACTCCCAAGAGAGCAAACACATATTTTATTTAATTCATAGAGTTTGTAGCAAAGTCAAAAAGCTTTTATCTTTTAAATGCATGTCTGTGTCATGGCAGCAAAGGAAATGAGGTTCAATGACCTCATTTCTTTTAGAACAGTAGTTTCTGCTTCCTCCTCCGTCTGCCTCCTTCTGGGATTATCCACCATCACCTCATACTGTTGAGTGTTTCCTCCCTCCGTCTACATCACACACATTTCATTTTTAGAAATATTGATGTTGTTTGAACAGGTGTTAGCTGGAGTGTGCTGAATGTCCCGCAGAATACATACAATATTCTATTTTATATTAACCGAGCACCTACACTCAATCAAAAGGGAATAGTTTTAAGTTTTCATCTTGTGTCACCTGACGGGACAGTCTGATACCGGATCAATACGCTGTCTGTCTGCTGCCAGACTCTTTATCACTGCCTCACCATGTAGCCATCCCTGCTGGCTTCATCCCAGTGTTCCCAGTAGCATCACGTCTCCTGGTAGCTCTATTGTTAGCCCTGTGGAGCTGGAACCGAGCCAGCCTGGTGAATTAGAGCTGATTATAGCACTGAGTGTGTGTGTGTGTGTGTGTGTGTGTGTGTGTGTGTGTGTGTGTGTGTGTGTGTGTGTGTGTGTGTGTGTGTGTGTGTGTGTGTGTGTGTGTGTGTGTGTGTGTGTGTGTGTGTGCGTGTGTTTCTGTGTCTGGCTGTAAAGCCTCTGCGACAGACTGGCATTTTGTTATAGAACCAATTTTACACGAAAGCAGTCTCAGTGCTCACCAGGAGAGCAAACGACGTTTTATCGGCTGAAATAATCCTGACTCTCTGATTGGGTAGTCTGCCGTCCAGGTACGCCGACAGTCACCTGGATCCCATTTCATTCTCCTCCAATTTTATTCGGACCAGTATTGCAAAGTCTCACTCTAAGTTAAAAGGTTATTTCATTAAAATGTTGTATCGCAGTACATGATTCAGTCTTAAACCATTTGTTTTGTTATCACCTTCTTATTTCAGATATAAAACCATTGTGACATATGTATCGTCATCAGTGACATTTCATTTATATTCCCACGGAAATTCCCCCCAAAATGTGTGTTATTAGCTTCCCTATTCTCATATGTGAGTAGCCTATAGCACTGAGATCGCCGTCTCATCCCCCCGTATGTCTGCAACGTTATGCACATTGAACCGTCTCTGTCTTTTCTAATCTTTTTGTTAAACTATTATTCCAGAACTTTCCATTTGCCTCTACTGTATTGGAGACATTTATCTCCTAACGTAGACAAATAAAACCTAAACTACCTGTGCTGGGAGATACTCCAATTAGGGTGAAATTACCCTTCTTTCTTTCTAAAAAAATAAGCTTCTTTTCTCATTTCCTGAACAGTTATTAATAAAGATTTTAGTTTTATTAGCCGGAAGCAGAGATATCAGCCCGAGTCAGTCATGTTTGGGTGCTCGTCTCAGTTATTTAGTGTGAATGTCACCAGGGTTTTATTAAGGTCTATTTCTCTAATCCTCCTGGCTCCATAAGCCCCTAACGGCCCCTCACTTAGTCTTCATTTTACACTTCTCTCCTTTTTTTAAATTAACATTTCACTGGTGTTGATTAGACCTTGGGACACTGATGCGATGTAAAAAGCTTAAATCATTCAGGAAAAATAAGTTTTTCCAGCTCATTGCGGTGTAATGTGAAGGCAGCTGGAAACGTCTTCTCCACGGCTCATAAATGTCGTCGAGACCTTTTTGTCTTTTTGGCTCAAGACTTTTCACAAGTTTGTCAAACTCTGACAAAAAAACCAACCTTTTTTCTTTTGAATTGAGGAATAGATTAATCAATAGCGTGGTTGTGTAGAGATGATATTTATACCAACCGTTAACTAGATTTTCTCACAAATACTTAATCTATCGAAATAATTAACAGATTAATCGTGAATCTAAATTCTTCATATTTGCCCTTGCTGGAGCCAGGACATTATGCTTGGGAAATGATTTGAAAGATTGATCAAATATCAAAAAATCATCACCGACTCAGTTTTGTTTATTGACTGAATGTGTTCCCGCCACGGTTGGTTGGTTTGTTCATCAAGAAGAAATGTGTAATTTCTTTCTCTCAATAAATGAATTCATCAATTGAGGAAATGAGCTCTGCAGTCGCCGTCGTGTGCTTCAGATGGTATCGCCCACTTCCTGTTGGTGGCGGTTGCATCTTGCTGTTGAAGGCTTTTTGATTTGTTTGTTGTCATCTCAAAGAGTATAAATAAACAAAAATCAAGCTATACAAATAACAACGGTACACTCTGGTACACTGCTGCTTCTACTTTGAACTGATAACCAACTGCAATAAATAAGAAGTAAGTTGTTCATGGAGGAGTGAGACGGAAATACACACACACACACACACAGAGACAGACGGTCTAATCCTGTGCAGACAGTCTGATCAGGCTAATCCCTCCTCACCTCGCTCTGCTCTGACAGTCAGTTTACCGCTCACACAGCAACGACATAACACACACACAAACATATACTTACTTTCAGGCTTCTCTCGCTCTGTGTTGACACTTATTTATTCACTGCTGAGCTAAAATGAGGTAAAATCCCAGAGTTTATGTAAAACGGTCCCTTTAAGACCATCACAACATGTTTACTGTTTGTTTTTGAGGTTTGCAGAGCGTCTGAGTTGTGCCTGTTTTTTGTTTTTCACATTTTAAACCAGACAACTTGAGAAAAAGTGAAAGATTTACTGCAGCGTTGTCCCAAATCTTGTGTGTGTGTAACATCTGTGATCTCACACACATACATGTTCATAAGTACTTTAAACCGCATGTGCTACTTATAAAGTTGTGCTTTCTTTTTATATTTTATTTTTTAACATTTTGCCCATTTGTACTCTCCACCATCTTTTTATTGCAGCTGCTGAAAACCAATTTTCCCCGTATGGATTTGCATTCGATGTGTGTTTGGTGTGACTTGGCAGCAAATAAAGGCTGGAGTTCTTTGGCAGCGCAAGTAGACAGTCGATGAGATGAGAGAGACAAATAAAAGGCTGTAAATGCCTCTGTCCGTTTTAGTGACTGCAGTGTGAGGAGGAGGAGGAGGAGGAGGAGGAGGAGGGTTTCCTCTCTCTTTAGAAGTCGAACATTGTCTCCATATAAAGTCTTGAAAGGGATTTAAGGCCTTAAAACCAGCTGGGTCTGTTTTTTTCTTTTTACAGAGCATTGTTGGGTTAACGTCAGCATTACTGAACACACTGTCTTCACATTCTTCTTGACTTTTAAGGTTTCATAATATTTGTCAGCATGCAGCTTATTCACCAGCTTTGTTTGTAATGTAATGTCTATAATTATCTGCAGTAGGAGATTCAAAGCCCTTAAATAATGGCCAAAGAAAATACTTGTATGTCGGGATCAGAAATCTTTAACAAGTTGTGCAGGTCTTGAAAAGTCTTTAAGACATTTTAGCTCTTTTTATGGTTGATGTAGATGAGTTACAACTTGTTATTGATTCATAAAGTAACTACCTATCTTTTGGCTTTGAGCTCAGCCACTCATAATTGGCACATGTCTATATTAATGAAACACTTAAATGATCACTTTGATTATTCCGTGTCTTTTGTGGTGGTTGCCTTTGTGGGTTTTTTGTGTCTTTTAACGTAGCTGTTGGACTAGTTGTGTAACGAGGAATTATTGTTTGAAAACGTAATGAAAATGTAATACTACTTGATGAGTAACAGTTCATATTCTGTCATTGTTTGGCCATTACGATGGTAAAAGGGTGTCAAATTGTTCTCAATGCCATGTTGTAGAGGTCTTGAATATATATTCGGTAAATACAGCATAAACCGTGTGGATGAAACTCCAATAAAGCAATCTCACAGTCTGAATGTCATGTGCCAAACGCAGAAAATTAAATATCTCAAACTCTTTTTCTTTCTTTTGCAGATCTGACCTGTGACCCCCCCCCCCCCATGACCCCAGCGGTTGGTTCTGGCTAGTGTGGTGATGATGATGAGGAGGAGGGTGAGGCGAGGTCACGGCTTAGCTGCACATCTTGCGGTGTGAAAGGAGGGACGAAGAGGGACGAGTCCTTGAAAGTTTTTTGAGTGCAAAGAAGACGACCGTTGGAAGGTCACGCAGAGGGTACGGCAGTGATTATCAAAAGCGTAGGAATTTATGGGGCCAAAACCTGAGATGCAGAACTGCTGGATATCCTTGGAACCTTTTTTCAATATTTAGTGCAATTCTTGGACTGCAGAGATCAGTTTAAGTCTTTTACTGAGGACTTCATTTGTATTCTTCCTTTTTGGAGCAGAACTAGTTTCTTTCAGTTTATTTTTGTTTCCTCCTTCTCCCACGTGTCCGTTCTGTTGTCGGGAGTCTTCTTGATTTTTTTTTTGGGGGGGGGAATTTCATCCTCTCCTCCACCGGAGGGAATGGCTCTGTCTCCTTCGACACGAGAACGAAAGACGGGGAGCTGACTCCTGCTAGGAGCGAGGCCGAGAGGCGAAGAGGGAGAAAGAAAAGAGGAGCGTTCGGGGAAAATGTCGTGGAAGAGGAACTACTTTGCGTCGGGCGGAGGCGGGGAAGGCGGAAGCGGCGCCGGTGGCAGCAGTGGCAGTGTGAGCATGCAGGGGATGTTGACGACGCCTCGCACCGTGACGTCCATCGCTCCCAGTAAAGGGCTGAGCAACGAGCCAGGACAGAACAGCTGCTTCCTGAACAGCGCCCTGCAGGTACACCCACACTTTCTGCCATGTCTTGACTTCCCTCTTTCACGCACATGCATACACTACCTTTCTCTGTGACCCTTTGACCCCTCTTGTGAGACAGGATGTCCAGTGTACCCGTTGTAGAGCACACCAGCTGACTCTCCCTCTCGGGACCGGTGCACAAACAGTGTTTGCAGACGTGACATATCATTTGATTGAATAATTTATGACCACAAAGGGCTGAAACTATCAACAACCACAAAATACTCAATCAGTCCCCAGCAAGAGGAGCTTGTCTGTCTAATGACACTTGAACGACTGTCGGAAACAAAAACAAACGGATTGTTGTGCGTTTGTTTTTGCCCATCTGCTAACAGCTGTAGACTCGTGGTGACTTTGAAGACGACGGCAGTATCGGCCCTAAACGTGTTTTACGTGCGTCGGTATTGCTCAGCAATGCATCCACTGTCGCTGCTGACAGAAGCCTCAGTTCCACCGCAGTGCCTTTGAGCCAGCCACCAGTCAATGCTGCGGTTGGTAAACAGCAGTCAGACAGATGACTCCCCCATCCACATAACTACAGGTTTGATAATCTCCTCCATACTTATGTGAGCCTGTAATGAGCCTCCTCCAGGAGCCTGTAACGCCTCCCCAGACTGCACATTACACTTATTTATGAATCAGCCTTTTAAATAGGAGGTTGAGGAGGAGGTGTGTTGTATGCCTCGACAATACGAGCGGAGACCGCGCGAGAGCAGTAATTATTGGTGTTTAAACAGAGGCTGGCTCATTAACCCTGCAGGGTGGGGCTGCTGCTGGAGCGACAGACTCGGGTGAAGCGGGAAAAACACTCATTACGTCGTTTGACGGAAGCTTTGTGTGAGGTCAGCAGCGATATTGCATACGGCCAGAGGTCAGAGGTCACCGCACACAGACATCAGTGTCATCTGGCATCAATAAAAAAAAACTTAATCGGTATACAATTCTTAAATGGGTACCGAATTTTCCACGTCAGTGATATTTTCCGCTGTCGGTGGGAGTACTACTGCACATGTTTTGAAAGTAGTATCAGGCCTTGTGACGTCTTGATAGATGTCCTGATGTGACATCACTTGAGTCGGCGTTGGTTCTGTCTGAGGCCACGAGTTTGAAAAAAATAATAATAATCGGGCAGTTAGAAGAAGTGAGCTCACCAGACCTCAGTGGCCCCCTGTTTGAGCATTATAAGTTATAACACAGCTGGATGTCCAACTGAACCGGGCGTCGAGTTGCATTGTGGGTTATGTAGTCGCCAAGTTTTGACAAAGAGGAAGAATGTGCAGGGCAACGTCTCCGGTCTCCATCGATTCTGATCTTTTTATTTTTAAATACCAACTGGTTCCTGTGACTGCTTCACAATAAAACGCCTCCCTGTGTTTCCGTTGAGGTGTTTGGATGTGAAGCAGCAGCAGGAAGTGTTCAGAGTGCATTGATTGCCTCAGTCAGACCATACACCACTGTACTCTAATATTTATTCTCCACACATGCCCGACAAACCTCATTAACAGATTAATACATGAAAATAAATCAAACTTCAGCTCTAAAATAACTTCATACTTGTTTCAAGTAAATGTCGACAAACGGAGAATCCTTCCGTTGGAGTTCATCTCATTGGGATTAACGAGATGAACACAGTATGCTACAGTAAGGCTGAGGTATCAACTCTGCAGGATCTCCCGCTCCTCCTGAGCCCAGTGCACCGAGAACTCTCACACTTCCTCGTGACTCCTCTGCAGATACAACCTCGACCCCCCCCCCCCCCCCCCACGCCCACGCTTGTTCAACAGCCCTTCAGCTCTCCGTCCGTCTGTTCTTCTTGACTTGTCACCGTTGCCTCACGTCAAAACAAAGTGATCAAAAGGCTCGCGAGCAGCTGAGCTGAGGGAAGTGGAGGCGGTGTGGCGTGGCGGGCCGGGCGAGTCGTCGGGAGGCTTAGCAGCTCCGACATGTGACGAAGACGAAGTGAAGAGGAAGAATATGGCGGTAACGCATGCTGCTGAGGGTTTTAGTTCAGCTGTTCACGCAGCTTCATCTTCTCATCCTCCCTGCTGCTCGGGACGTCCAGCTTTCTGATTTTGCTTCGTTCGACTTTATTCATTCATGCCGTAATTCAATTCATACGACATTAATTTAATCGAGATGGGACACCATTCGCTGTGTTTGCAGGTTTAAACACAATAAATGTGAAAACTTTGAAACCTCTAATCTATCCAAAACATTTTTTAAATGTATTTGTATTATAATAGTAGAGACATCCACGTTGAAATCGGCTGTGATGTTTTTCTTCTTTTCTCCCATAAGTATTTCTAGCAAGCGGTATAATTCCCACACAAAGACGAACCCTTAAAGAGGGCTCCCTCCATTCCTCCAGCCTCAAAGCATGACAGACCATTACAACTACAAAGAGGTCCTCTCAGCCACCTGACGGCACTGTAGAAATATAATCCGTCTATTTAGTCTTTTGAGTGTGTTTAAGAGTAGAACGCACCTCCTTCAGATATTTAAAGAATTCATTAAAATCCACGGCGCATCCTCCCCCGTCCCCCGGTGGTTTACCCCCTCGGCAGGCGCTCCCACCCACCTCACAGCGTTCTGCTCCGTCAGAGAACCGCTCCTCCCTCCCTCCGCCTCATCCCTGCTTCGCCAGATGGGTTTGAGTCACAGGGTTTTATATATCTTTGACATTAAAACGCTTCCAGTTCGAATGTCTGCTGTGATTGAATGTGAGTTTGACGTAACATTATTAAAAAGCTTCAAAACTGACTGACAAATTGTCTCTGCAGGTAGATGTTCATGGAAAAAGAACTGAAACAAGAGCTGAAACGATCAGTTGGTCTGTGAGGACGTGATGCATTTCTTTGTCATACATCACATTAAAGTGAATATGTGACTGTTGGTGTGACCTCAAGAGGTCACCTCAGATTGTGGGAAATAATAACAGAGATGTTCACTGTTGGATGTCATTTTATAGATGAAATAATGAATAAGGTACATTTTAAAAACATATTTATAGAATGAAAGTATCCTGGATTTTTCTTGTTCGGGTCTGTGTCGACGGTTCGTTTCCTGGCCGGCCGAACGCTGCTGCTTCATCCCGCAGGAACAAAGTAACATATTGGACCTGGTGGGGGGGCGGGACAGGAAGGAGAAAACAAACGCACCCAAAGTGCTGACGGCACAGCGTTTCACTGAGGACTCCTGTCCCAAGGATGAGCCAGATTCACACCTCGGCTTTTAGTACAACACACCGGCTGTCTTTTTTAGAAGATGTTTGTGTGTGTGTGTGTGTATGTATGTTTATATAAAATGATTGAGTGATTTATGAATGTACTTCTGTCGATAAACCAATCGATTGATCAACTCATAAGTCCCTCTGTATATTCACGAGTTGAAGCCGTACAACTCTTGATAACAAGCTCCGCAAAAAGTGCCACAAACTGAGGCAAAGTTCTGTTTCATAAGAATTGTTCGTCGCTCCCAAGGATTCAAACTATACCCGAGTCTGACCTCCGGACTGCTGCGGCTCTTTTTAAAACCCCTCTCATTAATAAAGTGATGTGAAAATTCCTCTGTCTGAATTCCTGCCACTCGGGAGAGAGAGCGAGAGAGAAAGTAGTCTCCCCCAAAGTCTTTGCACATAAAAAAAACAACTGAAGTGTGAAAAATTGTGAAATATTCTGGGTTGAGCAGATGGGTACATAATATATACAGAAACTCATAGAAATATTCTCATCTGCAGTTTGAACCGAGTTTCTGTGCTGATGGCTTGTGATCCTGTGATGAGACCTCTGGCTGCCGTCACCGGTCCGACATCTGAAGTCAAAGCGTGGTTGTAGTGAGGGTGTTGGGTTGTGTTCGAACACGGTTAACTCCCACAGCTCAGTGGACAAGATAAGATGTTAGCACGTTTGTCAATATACCTTTATTTGTTCCTTCCCGTAAAAACTTCTTGAATCGATGTGACTTTACGTTGCTTGTCAGTCCAAACTGTAATCTCGTAAATGACCAAATAAGCGCCAAATACTCACATATTTAACTTTGCTTTTATAGCTGATGGAAGCGTGACTTAGTCACATTTTGCTACATTTCAAAAGTGAGCGTAAAATGTACTTGACAATTGGATGAAAACATTATGGCTTCTGTGACATTTGTTCTCTCTGACACGTGACGCATCGTGTTCCGTCCTTTTTTTTTTTACCCTGTACATCGTCTTGTCACACATACTCAAACTTTACCTCAACATCACTCTCACTTAAGCGCACTCCATCTCTCTCTCTCTCACACACACTCACACACTCCTCTTCACCACGCAGAAGGCCAGATGGTTTCCTGAAGCAGATGGAGAGAGTGATGAACAGAGTTTGACACACACACACACGCATGCATACTCTTTCATGTCTTCACTTGTGTTTTGGAATAAGTCTCTTTCGCTCTCTCGCACACATTTCATCTTGTCCTCAGGTCACTTAACCAAAAAAAGCTCTCTGATTGGCCGGCTGTGTTCTCAACAGCGGCTGCAGTGTGTCTGTGCTGACAGGTGATTGGCCGGTATCACACGTCACATTGAGCCATTTACTGGAGTCCGAGCGGCCGCTGCAGCACAGACGCATCGATTCATGCAGTCTATTCAGATGTTTAAGGATTTTTAATCTTAAAGATCAGTTGTCTGCCTTTAGTCTACGTACTTAAAAAGAAAAACGTTTCCTTGATGCGTTTGTCTTATGGCTTCAAATCTTACTGCAGAATCGTGGACAGAAAGGGTTTCGGAGAATCTTTCAAACTCTTAAATCGGATTATTTCAACCTGTAAGGTCAATCTTTCCTGCTCTATGTCGTCTGAGATTTGGGGATCATATTGTGGCAGGTATTCGGGTTTTTTTGGTGAGGGAGATTTTTCTATAAGTGTTGTCAGTTATATTATTTTACAATCTGACTATTTTTATTAAATCCTGAACCGTCTTCTCCTTATTTCTTTATCTGTTACCCCTTGAATGGGCACCTGACCAAGGTGTGTGTGGCTGTGTGTGTTTTTATTCCCTTTTGTGTCTCCGTCCCTCAGGTTCTGTGGCACCTGGATATCTTCAGGCGTAGTTTCCGCCAGCTGACGACTCATAAGTGTATGGAGGACTCGTGCATTTTCTGCGCTCTGAAGGTGAGAATCGCCCGTGTTCTGATCTCTGAAGCTGATCCCCGGGCCAGCTTCCTGTTTCTAAACACTCTCCATGCGTCTGTACACCCCCCCCCCCCCCCCACCTCGTCCTTCAGAGTATCTTCGCTCAGTTTCAGTACAGCAGTGAGAGAGTTTTACCGTCCGACGCGCTTCGCAGCGCCCTCGCCAAAACCTTCCAGGACGAGCAGAGGTTTCAGCTCGGCATCATGGACGACGCTGCAGAGTGCTTCGTAAGACGGCAGACGCTTCTTCGCTCGCCACTGGGCGTGAGAGGTACTCGGAGGACACGGTAACTCATTTCTGTTCTGTGTGTTTCTGCAGGAAAACATCCTGATGAGGATTCACTTCCACATCGCAGATGAGACCAAAGAGGACATCTGCACAGCCAGACACTGCATCCCCCACCAGAAGTTCGCCATGACGCTCTTCGAGCAGGTGAGACGGAGACGTGGTCTGACCGTGGACACTGCTCACCAGCCGAGTTCTTCTCTGCTGGAACAAGTGACAAAATATATATTTTAAGCTTTTGCAGTCTGACTCATTTGTCTAAATCAAGTAAAGATCTTCCAAAGTTTTAGTTATTTTTTAAAGATGCACTAATTGCAATTCTCTTGTCTTTCAAACTTTTGTTCTTCTTTTTTTTTTACCTGACCTGCCTGCCTTTTTAAATGAACATAATATATAATGACTCAAGGCAAACATTACTATATACTGTGTACGTAACCATATTGCAGAGCATCAACTATCATCTATCAACCCTATTAATTTATATATATATAATTATTTTTACAATATTAATAATGAGGAATATATTTCCTTAAAAGGAAACATAATTTGAATCAATATTATATTCAAATTACAATATCCTATTATCTGTTGAGATGTATTTTCAATATCAAGCTGTTGTCAGAATAACTGCGTTACACTGCCAGATGTGATATTTATGTGTGTGTGTGTGTGTGTGTGTGTCAGTGTGTGTGCAGTAGCTGTGGAGCAGCCTCAGACCCTCTACCCTTCATTCAGATGGTCCACTACATCTCCACCACCTCTCTGTGGTAAGTCTGTGTGACTCTATCTTTAGCTCCTATCTCAGAATAGGTAAGTTGAGGCCACACACACACACTCATGTCGCTAGGTAACACTTCAGGGTCACCTAGGCAACCGACTAATCACTCTCTCCATCATGGCACACGCCTAAGTGATTATTGTTTTATATACATCTTTATATACATCTTTTTGTATGAATAATTAGCCATAAACTAGAGCTATGAAATGAGTTTCTCCTCGTCCTCCTCCTCAGTAACCAGGCCGTGAAGATGTTGGAGACGAGGGAGAAGGCGACTCCCGGCATGTTCGGGGAGCTGCTGCGAAACGCCAGCATGGGAGACCTGCGCAGCTGTCCCGTGAGACATTTCATAACACATTTAATTGTTATTAATCAAGTGGTTACAGCGTTTAAGATGTAAGAATATCAATGTAAATGTTGTCCATGTTCTTCCTCCTCCTCCTCTTCAGAGTCAGTGTGGTCAGCAGCTCAGGATAGCTCGTGTCCTCCTCAACAGTCCGGAGATCATCACCATCGGTCTGGTTTGGGACTCTGAGCACTCGGACCTCGCCGAGGACGTCATTCACACCCTGGGAACCTGCCTGCGTCTTGGGGATGTATGGCGTTTTTGAAATATAAATTTGTTAAACAAACGCACAACAGAGTCATAAGCACACGGTGTTAGAAAATCCGTCCAGCGACTTCACTGAACTCGTCTTCTCTTTTGTACCCAGTTGTTTTACAGGGTGACGGAGGAGAAGGCTCGTCAGTCCGAGCTCTACCTGGTCGGCATGGTGTGTTACTACGGGAAACATTACTCCACCTTCTTTTTCCAGACCAAGATCCGACGATGGATGTACTTCGATGATGCGCACGTCAAGGAGGTATATTCATACCAACCAATCCTCTCTGTGCCAAAATCTAGAAATTAAATTAAATTAAATTATTATGTCATTATCTAGAAATTAAATTATGATGTCATAAAGATGTGATATTGTCTTTGGATGTAATGCGCCATTTCACTAATGCAGCTTAAGAGGACATTTTAAAATGTATTTTCACTATTGATTGAAGTTGGTAATTTTCAACACATATTTTTTCAAATTCACAAGATACCCAGAAGTATATGAAGTAATTAAAAAGACTTAAATGTTACACACTCTTTTAAATATATTTAGATGTCAAAACTCTAAGAATGCTTTTGAATGCAGTAGTTTTACTTTTAATAGAGATATTTATACAGTGATATTTTTACTTTTACTTAAGTAAAATGAAATTTAGTATTTATTCCACCACTGCAGTATATTTATTGAGTCACTGCCGGTATAGAAGCACAAATCTGAGTATGAGGAGGCGGTGTAAGGAAGGGAAATGGCCGCATGTTGTTGCCGTTAATCTCTTTCTCTTCCTGGTCATCCTCACACCTCTCTGACTTCCCTTCTTTACCTCCTTCTCCTCTTTTTACTTTTACTTAACTCTCTGTTCTTTTATTGCTGTACTCTAACCACATTAATGGACTCATGAGATATCACATTCCCCCACTGCCTCTGTGTCCCCCTCTCTCTCTCTCTCTCCTGGTTGTGAAAACAAGGATATCCCTCTATTGTTGAGGGTGTGGTCAGAGCGCACACACACACACACACACACACCCACAGCTTTTGCTCACACATCTCTTTCTTTCACACAATTTTCACACTAAGCGGTACACGGTTGACGGACAGGTCGAGGTTGGGGGATTTCGTGACGTCTCTTTTTAGATCTAAGCAGCTCTAGAGGTGAACAAGGACTTTTTATTTTTATTTTTGGCGGTGGGAAAATGGAGTAAAGGCTGAAATAACAAGCGGGAGGATTTGTTTCACAAACGGGAAAGAAAACGTTGTCTTCTGCCTGAACAAGCCGCCTCCGTAATCTCAGCTGCTGTCACTGTTTTTGCTGCTGTGTTTTCGAGGTGAACAGGGACGTCTTTCCTGCGGCTGGTAAATTAATTTACAGCAATGGTTTGATGTGGACCAGCTTTATTTCTTGACATGTGTTCAATAGGGCTTAGTATTGTGTCTCTACCTATGTTAAAACAACTGTTTTTGTTTGTTAAAATCCCTAATTGAATGTAATTAGCTTTTTTTTAAAGTAAAAAAACCTCAAAGATTTAATTGAGATCTGAATTTACTCTTTTGTCATCTGTGAAGGCAGAATATATATATATATACAGGACTGTCTCAGAAAATTAGAATATTGTGATGAAGTTCTTTATTTTCTGTAATGCAATTAAAAAAACAAAAATGTCATGCATTCTGGATTCATTACAAATCAACTGAAATATTGCAAGCCTTTTATTCTGATTTATTGCTGATTATGGCTTACAGCTTAAGAAAACTCAAATATCCTATCTCTAAATATTAGAATATCATGAAAAAGTATACAAGTAGGGTATTAAACAAATCACTTGAATTGTCTAATTAACTCGAAACACCTGCAAGGGTTTCCTGAGCCTTGACAAACACTCAGCTGTTATAAATCTTTTTTTTTACTTGGTCTGAGGAAATATTAAAATTTTATGAGATAGGATTTTAGAGTTTTCTTAAGCTGTAAGCCATAATCAGCAATATTAAAAGAATAAAAGGCTTGCAATATTTCAGTTTATTTGTAATGAATCCAGAATGCATGACATTTTTGTTATTTTAATTGCATTACAGAAAATAAAGAACTTTATCACAATATTCTAATTTTCTGAGACAGTCCTGTATATATTTATACTTGATGTCGATAACTTTTTAACGTCAACCTGGAAATGAACCGAGCGTCAGAAGATATGAAATGATGAATACATATCCGAGGTGTGACGGCACACAGAGGTCCCGGCCTCAGCTCGTACCCGTTCAAGAGATCCGGTTTGGTGTTTGTTCGGTTCACAGAGAGGAAAATGCATGACGATGCGTTTCCTTTCAGCTTTCTGTTACAAAACATTACAAAAAGTTATGCAACTAGTAGTAATAAGTACAGGATGTATTTATTCATATTTGTGTCTCCTGTTCTCAGATTGGGGGCTTTAGTACCGTCTCCTCGTGGACTCATCGTCCGCTGTGTGTCGCTCCCCTTCAGATCGGTCCCAAGTGGAAAGACGTGGTCTCTCGCTGCATCAAGGGTCACTACCAGCCGCTGCTGCTGCTGTACGCTGACCCGCGTGGAACGCCGGTGTCAGTCCAGGACCTGCCCTCGCGCTTCGACCTGCACCACCTCACCAAGGCCTGTTACGACAGCGAAGACTCGGGTAACTACAACACAGCTAGGAGTCGTAGTAGTAGCACGACAGCAAACATTCAGGTAACTAAACCAGGAGCGGTAGTGCTTGTTGTTGTAGTAGTTGTAGTACGATGACAGACAAGACTGAAAGACAGCTAACCGCTAGAGAAGTAGTTGTCGCAGTAGTCGTGGCAAGAGTGATGTTTAGCCGTGTCTGATATGATGTATAAGTGTGTTGTGTGTGTGTGTGTATAAGCACATTGCCACCGACTGCCCCCGACTTGTTTACTAACGCCATCCCCCTCCACTCGCTCGGCCAGGCCGCGAGCAGTCCATCTCCAGCGACACTCGCACCGATTCGTCGACGGAGAGCTACTCGTACCGACAGCCCTCCCACTCGCACCATGAGTCCCTGGCCAGTCACTACTCTTCTGACTCCCAGGGAACAGTCATCTGCACCGAGCGCCCAGACGGACCCCTGCACACCTCGCGCTGCAGCCTGGATACCGTAGGTGGGTCGATGGAGAAAAGGTGGTCCGGGTGAAGTAATGCCTCCATGAAGGTTGGGCGGATCGGCTCGAGGGACGTGCCTGACCATGATTGTACGACAAAGAAGACAAACCGAAACGAAAGCCTTTTTTATTTATTAATTAATCTGCTGATTGATCAATAACTAGTTCAATATACATTTTCAGTCAATATCTGCAATAATTTACATAAATGTAAAATCATGTTCTCCGTGTGAAGTCTTCATAATGTGGTTTGACTGAAAGTGGCCACAGACTATTAGCTGTTGTTGCAGCTCATCTCTCCGACAGCACGCCATTCATTTTACTTCTTTCATTTATATTTTATATATATTTGATTTGATCATCTTTTATTATGGGCAGATGGTATTGTTTTTATTTTCCTGTCTGAGCTTGCTGTGCAGTCATTCACGCTCTACCATTCGTCTTTACTTCTGCCATTGATGCGGTGGCCATGCTGTAAACATCTGTCACCATGCTTCTTGTTGCTAAGGCCACGTGACGGACAGTGAGCAGCACCAGTCTCTGAGGAAGGGAGGCGGGGCCGGGGATAGGAGGCGGAGCTCTAGCCGCCACCGGCGATCTAAACTCGACAACGAAGCCCCGTCGGCCGGTTACCACAGTGAGGGTAGGCAGGCGTGTTTGTGCTAATCAGGGTCCGGGGCACAGGGGCCAATCACAGGGCAGAGAGGAAGCTACAGGGTGGACTATTACATGCGTTTGTTAAAATTCAACCTACACTGGATATTTTATGACTATTTATGATCACGATATAGCTCCAGTACATGAACAGTTTAGATAAGGATCCCTTAAGTGTGGTTGTTTTAGGAGCAATGTTCAATATATATTGCATGTGTCACATTTCACGGCTGAAAAACAAATCAACCATATATATATATATAAGCCCATTTAAAAGACGTTAACTAACATTTAGAAATGCAAAGTAAGATTCCAACATATGAAAATGTATCCTAATTTTTAACTGTTCCAATATATGTCAGGCTCAAATGTTGACTTTAACTAGAATATGTGATCTGGCAGTTTTCCAGCTTATAACTAGAAAACTAAACTGGTTCGATCCTGTAAGGATGCACTGCCTTGTTTTATATTCCTTTTTTTTCTTCTGTGGCCAACATCACCCTTTTAAATTAAAGACTGAGGAAACTGAGCTTTTAGGGAGACTCTGATGACATGTTGAGATATTCCTTAATGTTAACATTTGGTGGATACATGCTTCTTTCTGGGGAAAAGAAAGATATAAAACTACAGGAGGAGAACTTGTGTTGCTGTCATCATTTTTAATTTTCACTTTTATTAAACCATTCGTTCTCTCTCCCCTCATTAATTTCTGCAGTCAGTAATGTACTCTTTCCTTTTGTCTTTATATTTTTTGCTATTTTTACTTTTATTTTCGTTCTCACACCTCTTTCTCCTCTTTTTGTCTTCCTTGCTTCTCTCCCTCTCATACCATCATTTTCTGCTTTTTCTCACTATTCCCCCCCCCCCCCTCTTTCTTTCCTCTTTCCTTCAGGAGAGACGTTAAAGGAGCAACAGGTTCCTCGTCACCTCCCCAAACCTCCCTCCTCCTCCTCCTCATCATCAACCAGTCGCCTCAGAGACTTCAAAGAGACAATGAGCAACATCATACACAGCCGACCCCTCTCCTCCTCATCCTCCTCATCTTTACCGGCTGCCGTCCTCGCCTCTGAAATCAACTCCTCCTCCTCCACCAACAACAACAACCACCATTATCCGGCCACCATTTCATCTGCCTGCCCCTCCTCGACTAAACCCCATGACTGGGAGGCCGACAGCACCAGCAGCGAGTCCAAGTCCAGCTGCTCGGGGGGAACGGGTTCGGGGAGATACCGCCCATCCTGGAGGCCTCGAAGGGAGGCCCTCAACATCGACAGCATCTTTAACCGCGAGAGGCGAAGGCAGGCGGGATACAGCCCGCTCGGCGCCTCCCTGCCCGACGACTGCGGGGCTCCGGCCTCAGGGGGAGCAGATGCCAAGGAGGATGCACGGTCTGTCAGGCCAGGCTCCTCCTGGACTCTTCCCACCACCGGCAGCAGCCACAGAGGAGATGGACCTGCAAGTGGAAGGGGAAGTGAAGGACGTGCAGAGCTGCCTCCTCCTCCTCCCCCTCCTCCCAGGCTGATCCAGAGGATGGAGAGCGGATACGAGAGCAGCGAGAGGAACAGCAGCAGCCCAGTCAGCCTGGAACTGAGCTTGGGCGACAGGTGAGCTCACACATAGTCCTTGTCCACTGATTTAGACCCTATGATTTAAACAACATACCAAACACAGCTGCACACGGGGCCAGAAAATGTGCCGGAGAAACCCTTCATTGACTTGTGTTTTTCTTCTCCAGTTGTCTGAAAGAATGTAGTCTTCCCTAACAAATGAGTAGCAAACTAACTATTTAATAGCAAAAAGGTGCTTTCAAGCTGAAGTTCAACTGTGACTAGTCGGATGGCTGGTTTTCTAAATGTTCAAGACTTATTACTGGATGGCACTGTGCTAAAGCCTGACTCTCTCTCGTCTTCAGGGACTGTGTTGTGAAGAAGCCCTCCTCCTCTTCCTCGGGTCCGGCATGGAGGAACATAAGGTCAAAGAGCAGTGGAGCTTTGCTGCAGGAGCTCAGCTCTGCCAACAGGGGGAGCCTCGGTATGAGTCCGACGCATAGACCTCACTTCATGTCTCCACTGCATCTTTCCATTGACTCTCTAAGTAATCGCGCCACTTGCTGCACACAGCTCGACTTGATGTAGAATCCTTCTTTACCACATATTTTAACGGCAAACAGAACGAAGGTCTATTATTTTCTGCTGCTGCCCTTGAAAGTGTTGCTGTTTAACGGAGCTGCAATCAAGTGGACTAACTTTTACCTTGTTTTTCTCATGAATAGCAGCATGTGCAGTGCAAAGTTTGCCCTATTTTTCTTTTCAAGTCATTGTATTTGACAATGTATTCTCTTCATAAGAGTTTTCATTGCAGCGCAGCATCGTCTCCTATTCAGAACCTCAGTATTGCAACTAAATATCGCCTACACCACCTCCAGAAGGTTTTTCCTTTTCATCTTTAATTTAAGGAAAGGAAGCCATTACCACTTAAATCGACACTACGTTTCATCTTGATGATCATCTTGTTCAACCACTCGAACTGGAAGCAACTGACAAATATTGAATCAGGCTGATCTAAATGTTTCACGTGGGAACACAATAATCTCTCCTTATAGGTGGTTTTGTTGCCATAGTTCCCAGTGATGACTAATTGTGTGTGTGTTTGTGTTGAGCAGCGCCCCCCATTGGCCGCAGCGAGTTGGACGAGCTGCAGGAGGAGGTGCAGAAGAGAGCGAGGGAGGAGGAGCAGCACCGCCGGCAGGAGAAGGAGAGGGAGGCGGCGCTTGGCTTCAACCCCCGACCCAGCAAGTACTTGGACCTGGACCAGCTGCAGATCCAGGGTACACACGCACACGCACACACACACACACACTAATAATGCTTTCAATATCTGTGAATTAACCATTGCATCATAGAACATATGGACTCAACTTTCTCTTGAAGAGTAAACATATATATATATATATATATAATTTATTTTTTAAATCAGTAAGTCAACAGAGATTCAGTCCATCATTGATCCAACTGTCAGGTGTGTGTTGTGTTGTTGTGGTTTTGTGTGTGTGGGGTAGTGTGGTGTGCAACAGGAATGTTCCTCATTGACCGAGTGAAAGGGCCCGACTTAGCTGGCACACAAAGGACTGAATGACCCACGCAGTATAAAGTGTGCATGTGTGTGAGAATATACAATACCACTACATGCACACTCTTCACTTTATACTTCTACAACTGTTTGTTGTTTTGTAGATTTTCCCAGTTGATTTTGAGCTGATTGTCAGTAATAATCTTCCCTTCAGTTACATTTCTGTCCAACACCAAACAGTCCCCCAACGTCTCTCTGCAAATAGAAAATGAATGAAGTCTTAACTGATGTTATGCTCTGCCGTTTATTAACCGTCTTCCTCTGATGTCAGTCTGAGGGCAGATTGTCAGAATTAATGGACTTCATGTGGGAATATTGTAATTTAAAAATTGCTACAAAGTAATACATTATAATCCTTTAGTGAAAAACTCCTATGACAGGTCTAAATTGAAAGCCTTACTCATCACCCAGCAGCACACTCACTGCGTGTGCTTCTGTGTGTGTGTTCATCCTGCAGGTAAAGGTGATAACTTTGAGAGATGTGTTTCGGAGGCGGAGCTTCTGCTGGACCAGTCGGTGCGTCTGGAGCAGGCGGGCGAGGTCACTGCTGTGCTGTCGGCTGTCAACGAAGTCGTCTGTAAGCTCCTCCCGATGCCCCCTTGTCTCACAGACGGACATGTTCAGCATCTCGCACCAAATAAACGCACTGCGAATGAGGTCACCACCCCCCGCCCACCAACCCTCTGCTTTGTTGCTAATGGCAACCAGAGGCAGCAGAGTGGCCTGCTGATGACTGCTTGGAATCAGCCAATGAGATTCCAGTGTGTTTGTTGTCACTGAGGATCACACACACACGCAGTCTCTGCTACACCACCTGTGCTTTCTCCTTTAGCCGCACACGCACTGCCCTGCTGTTGTTTCTGCAACACGACAAACAAAAACAACCAAAGCAGATGAAGACGTACAAAACTATGTTGAGACCGATTGCAAAGCAAATATTAGAAATCAAAGGCATCGAGACGAGAAGCAGTTTGGTTAATTTGACATTCTGAATATAATTTCTCCATTTCATCATTGTGAACCAAACCTGGGTTGTTTATCATTCCCATCATACACGCACTCATATTTTCATCATGTCTGATATTGATTTTTAAGATTTTTGCATGAAATCATCATAACAAGTTATTTTCTTCATCTTTATTTTGTTTCCTTATATATTCTTTCCTCTTTTTTTTTCTTCTGTTTTTTTTAATTTTCTGTACCCGGCTGCAGCCAAACTGCAGCTGGTGGCAGCTGAGGGCGGAGCTAGTAGTCACAGCCGGCTGCAGCGCTGCATGAGGAGAGCCCGCAGCCTGCAGCAACGCATGCAACTGCAGCAGCAGCAGCAGGACTCAGAGGCAGTCAGACTGCAACCGCAGCAACAACAGGAGGAGGGGCAGCAGCTGCAGGAACAGCCCAGGTACCACCTGTAGTCTGATCAGCCAATCAGGAGTAGCATTAGCACTCGGCCGCGGCGCATGTGTAAAATCCCAAAAAGTGAAATCTCTATTTTTGAACTATTTAATAATGACACTTTAGAGACTCACTCATCAGCTTTCCTTCCGGGACTGAGGTGAGATGATGGATTTCAACATCATCTCTGTGTGTATCTATCCGCCCTGGACTCCTTTGCACGGCCTCCTACTATAGTGCCGGTGACCAGGTACGGTTGGTGAGCACAGGTTAACATTAGAAGAAGAACGTATCGCTGAGACTCAGCGAGAGCAGCGGTACCACAGAGTTCTGGTTTTCATCTCTGCCCAAGACTTCGTGGAGCTGCAACATCTCACCGCACACCTCAGATTGTCACTTTGTGGATTTTAAGCCCGAGCAAAAGAAGCGCCGGCAATATGCAAAACCTTCCACTGGAAAATGACCAATAACAACAACTGAGCCACAGGAATAAAACATCAAAGACACGACTAAAGTAGTTTGATTTCATAGTTTATTTTTAAGTCTTAATTTTATTTTATTTTATTCACTAAACTGACTTGCTGGACCTGGAACTTGCTGGTCTTGATTCTTACTATAGGAATCAATGACATTGTTACTTCTGCTTCTTAATAGGAATACATGTAAAGCTCTATCTTGTCACATTAGCCGCAGCAGTGGAGATGTCATTATTAAGGAGCAGATACTATCATTAATATATTTCACACATTCACACATTACATTTCACCATGTCAACCGGCATCAGCTCCTGCTGACCAGTGACAGCTCTTTTCGTCTCCAGGTTGCATCTGTGTAGACACAATGTGAAGTCAGCTGTGGTGTATATACCCACTGAAACTACGCAGTCATGACAAAAGGCCCTTTTGTAAGATAGTTAAATTAGCAGTATTTAATGTTTTTTGTTCGTAATGAAGTCGACTGGGAGATGCGTGAGAGATTATCGACACGCCCCATGAAACGACTTCCGAAACACACAACGAGCCCAAGCTCTCCAACGACACCATCTGTTCCAAACATACTGCAGACACGGACACACACACACACACACACACACATACACTCTCTCTTCCTCACCGCCTCTCTCTCTCTCTCTCTCTCTCTCTGCAGTGAAAAGCTTTTCTCGCTCCAAATACTTTTGACAGAGAGACACGGCGACCAGTCAGCTGCCAGTCCGGACCAACAGGCCCCGCCTCTCTCTCCCTGCCTTGTTAAGCCCCTCCCTCCCAAAACAAACTCTGTGTCTGATGCCGCCACCAGCGCTGGGACCCCTGCAGGTTCACCCAGAGACGACAGCAGGACCGGAGGCCCCTGCTTTCTCTTTGGGAAGCCCCTCACCAACACCAGGTCCCTCCCTGCCCTGTGCGTGGATACCTGGGATCAGAGCCCCCTGGGAGACTTGGCTCCACCCCCTCCATCTGAGGAGGCGGAGCAATGTGTCCAGTGGACCAGAACGCACCCTGTCTCTATCCCAACACAGGCCCTGGCCCCACCCAGGCCATATCCTCAAACCCCTTCACCTGTTCATCTGATGATGGAGGAGGTGCCTAATTTCACCCTCCATCCACAGACCACCCCCCCTACCGCTAGCCCCAGGGTTGCCCCACTCTCATCCTCTTGCCCACTCAGGAACTGGTCCTGCTTGGATCCACGCGATGTTGTCGATTCTCCCGTTGACCCCCCAATCAGCTCAACCCCAGACCCCCCTTCCAATGCCCTCCCTCTGCCGGCTGTGAGCTGGCCTGATCCGCCCTGCTCCACGCCCCCCAGTCAGGACTACAAAGCAGCCCTGCCTGTGGAGCGCTGGGCGGAAAATGTCAACAGATACTACGGCTCCCAGAATGCAACAGGAGGAGGAGCGGGAGTGGCGGAGCCTGATGAGGAACTCTCGGAGCTGGACTCTCTGTACCAGGCCAGTTTGCTGGCTCCCAGCATGCAGCGGGGCAGCCGTGGAGTCAGTCCTCAACCAACCAGCAACAAACCAGGTAGTTACTGCAGAAAGAGGAGAAGATGTATATATAATATTTTATATATTATGGTTTAAAGTATCTCCAGTTATCTTGATGCTTTTAATTGATGCTGAGCTACCGTCGACAAAACCTCACACTGATAACAGCAGGGGGATGATTAGTCAGGATCACTGTCCCTTGAGACATGCAGCTCCAGAAAAGTAATCCAGTAGTTGTGTCGCACTGCTGCGACACAACCTTTACAGTTGGTACTGCAGCCACTGTTCATAATAACGTGTGTGTGTGTGTGTGTGTGTGTGTGTAGGTGTGAGGAGGATGCCGCCAGGATCTGGGCGGTCCAAAACACCAACGGCTGAGATCGAGAGATGCGCCTACAGAACACCCGTCACAACTCATAAGGTATTAATATGCATACTGGCAGCCAAAACATGTGAGCGCTCCCTGCTTCATACTTGTGTGTGTAAATAATTTGACATGTTTCACATGAAGCGATTTCACGACTTTCTATTGTTAATGTCATAACATGCCTCTCTGTGGTCTTGTTGCCAATTTGTGTTTTAAGTTTAATTACATTTTAGGTCTTGCCGGGGTACTTTTTAAACGTTTAATAGGTATTATTAAAGATCAAAGGGATACATATATGCCACCCAGATACAAAACACACACTTAACCCTTGTGTTGCCTTAGGGTCATTTTGACCCAAATCAATATTACACCCTCCCCCCGCCTTAGGATTAATTTGACCCCATTCAATGTTTAATGTCGGTGTTCTTTCGGTTGTCAACAAACAAACATAAAGTGCCTCACACTTAAACTTGGAAAACAATATTAATTCTAATAATTTTCTGGAGGTTTTAATTGCTGGCGTCAAATTGAACCCAAAGGGTAAAATATGTTAGTAAATATAAAGGTAACAGGAGGGTGAAACATTGAATCGGGTCAAAATGACCCAAAGGCGGGGGGAGGGTGTAATATTGATTCGGGTCAAAATGACCCTAAGGCGACAGGAGGGTTAAGAAAGCGTTTCCCAGACCTCGGCACTGATCTGTGCTGCAGGCTCCAGACATGAGTTTCTATAATAGACTGTAAATCTGAAGTGGACAGACGCCACCTATTGGTTAGTGGACTGTGGTTTGAATTCATTTTTTGGGGCTGTTGCTAACTTGTTTTTGATTTTTTTTGCAACTAGAAGTGACTTGAGAGGGTGGAGCCAAGTCCAACCGATAACACTGAATAAGACATTTTTAAAGCAAACCTAAAGGACACAAATTAAAAACTAACTCTGAAAGGTTGATACCCAGACCGTACAACGATACCCTGCTTTGTGGTCGGTTTAAATTAAAAAAAATAACATCGTGCTGTATTGAAGAAAACTTGAAACTAGCAATTGAGACGATAAACTCATGTATGCAATGTTTACTGAGGAGAAAAAAAATCAAGTGAGAAGTAGAGTAACTTTCTCATTGACTTCTATACAATCGGACTTCTTTATGCAACCAGAGGAGACCAATGATCTCCCTGCTGCCCTCTTCCTCTGTGCAGTTGCCGTCGGGCGAAGACGAGAGCTACAGCGCAGCAAACCTGCGACGCGTTGCTCGCAGCCTAAGTGGAACCGCCATCGGGCCGCGTCCCCAAAACCTCAGCCCCTCTGACAGCTGTGTAAGTTACACACACACACACACACACACACACACACACACACACACTCACACACACAGTCGACTGGTTTTCATTTAACATCCTGCTGTCTTGTTTACGATGTAACGATGCCGGGGTTCACTTTCTGAGCCGCAAGACACTTTAATTAAAAAGGGCCACCTGTAGACATTTGTTCAGAGCAATACTTTATTACTTATGAAGTTATTTAAGGAAATGCCTCAATATATTATTAGGTCTTCACAGAGATGTTCCATAAAGTTTTACCATGGATTTCAACATTTTGGCAACTAATGTTTGTTTGTTTTATTAGATGATAATATTTCTATCAGTGTCATTATTCAGTCGAAAGCTTTCAGACATTTTTTAACCATCAACTTTGCTTTTTTTTAAATTGTAATTTGTAGTGTGGATGAGAATTGCTTTACGATAAGGTGGTTCTGTGTCATTTTAAAAGGCCTTTTTCTTAACTGAGGAACATCTAAAACGTACCTTTTTTTTTAAGGGTAAACGATACAAATGGTGACTATCAAAGTGCCTGTCCACTGCTGGAGTGCTGCACATGTTTTATACACGTCTCTTCTCTCTGTGAAACCCCGTGAACATGTCCACCTCCGGACCGCCGCTGCTCCTGTTGTGGCAAAAATGAAGAGCAGAGAAACAATGATTTGATGTCGCAATCCAGCGGGACTGTATTAATGAGCACAAGGCAACAAGTGAACATGTCCGTCTTTCTAGAATATTGCGCATATATTTGTAGTGTAAATGTAACCCTCCCATCAGACCTTTTAACCAATGACATCAATTATTTGAAGAGCCGGGCACATGATTTACTCCGGTTGGATCAAGGTGACAGTGACCCAACCGCACCAGATAACCAGGGATCGTAGTCCGCATTCAGGAAACATCTGTTCGATAACCGAGTATCATAGCAAGGTGCATCATTATTAATGCTGGCTAACTAAGGAGTTCAACCAAGGTTATATGATTTCCCCCAACACTCCTCTGCACAACCTCTTTCCTCTCCGAGTATCTCCTCTCAGTTGCCGCTGGCGTTCGGCCATCTTGTACTCGGCCCTCGGGGATGGCCTCGGGCCAGCGCATTACAGATTGATCACTGATTTAACTCTTCCATGAAGCTTTCAACCTCGCCTCTCGCCGCGAAGCCGATCCCGAGCGACTGAGAACCGGGTGAAGTCCGACCTGCAGTCAGGGAGCCTCATCAATGATTCAACCGCTCGGCATGAAGAAGAATCGGCTGTGCTCAGGAAAAGCATCACTCTGACTGTTTCTCTCGCTTGGACAGAATTAAAGCTCTCGCTTGTCTCCATTTACTGCTGACGCCACACAAATTGGCCCGTCGGTCCATCAAGTCCTCATTAAGATACTTGATACATCATATTAACCAACTCTATCATATTTAATGTCGAGTCCACGAGCCCGCCATAAAATGTACTTAATCTCAGAGGTATGTGGGGGGTTTTCCACACAAGATTTCAAAGAGCGGGACAAGAACCAAAAGAATGTTTCATTCAAACTTTGGAGCTCCAGTTTTTTATAAAAAGTATAATATAAATACAACAGTATATTTAGAATATAATTTTTCTGAACTGACCCCACAGCTTTGAGTTCTGAGCCAAAACAAAATGGCCGCATTAGTAAAAATATCTCCTCCTCAACCTTATTTTTCCATTTCCAAATATATAAACTTGCATCTTAGAGATACAAGGATTTTTGTCTGGGTTTTATTTTGTTTAATTTTTCACAGTTTTCCCTCCATCGTGTTAATTTGTATTATTCCCCCTTCTCTTTTTTTCTGTTTCTCCAACACCTTCATTCCCCACCATCTTTATTTTTTGTACTTCTTTTTTCACTTTTCATTCTATGTATTTCTTTTTCTTTTCTCTCCCGTGTTCTTATGTTTTATCCTTCTCCTTCTTTTTCTTGCCTCATTTCCTTCCTCCTTTTTCCCGTGTTTTTACTCCTGCTCCGTCTTTCTCCATCACATCTCCTCTTTATTATTCTTTTCCCTCTCTTTATTCTACCTCTTTTATCATCTTGTTCCTCCTCTTCACCCTGAAGGAGACCCTGTCCAGGCCCCCCCTCAGACACTCTTCCTCATCCTCCTCCCTCCCCCGTTGCCCAAGCACCTCCTCCGTGCACGTCCCCCCCTCCTCCTCCTCCACCTCCTTCACTACAGACCAATCCCACCTCCTCCAACCCCAACACCACGGCCCCCCTGCTCCTGCACCTCCTCCACAGCACCCTCCCTTGCCGACATCACGGCCCCCGAACTCGGGCCTCTCCTCCTGGGGACACTCAGGTAACATACTGGCCCTTCACCTCCACTCTCCACCAGCACCACCAGAACCACAACAACCACCAAATATCAGTGATGCCCAAGCATTAAAACATCACTTCACTTAATTCTTTATTCTTTTTTTATTTATGTTATAATATCATCACCTCTGTATTGTATTCAGGGAATTTTGGCATTTTAGCACCCAAAGGTCAAATAAATAAATTGTTCCGGAGAACTTTATTCCTGGATTTGGAAGAACATTTTTGTTGGGAAGATAAAGTTAAATCTTTTCTTAAGATAGCGAGAAACTTCAAGTCATTTCTCAGCATGCCTGGAAATAACAAATTAATCTGCTACAATTTAAAATATGGTTCCGTAACACTTATTTAGAGTTTATTGAGCCGTTGGATGTCCTTGAAAGTAAAGCTTAATTTAAATAGAATCTTTTTTCTTTCAATTATTCTGGCTGCAGCACCAAGTTTAACGAGTTCAGGACATGTGACTGTTTAAGTGTTTGTTTCCAAAACCGATTTTCTACATTGTGTTCTAATCTCCTCCTCCTCCTCCTCAGCAGCTGGACCGAGCGTCCAGCAGCCGTTTCTGGTTGTGTCTGACCGGCACCCGGCTCTCTCAGGTCAAAGCCTCCACGGCGTCCCGTTGAGTTACGGCACTTTGCCCCGGGCTCCTCGGCGAGCGCCTCCTCCTCCCTCCTCCTCCTCCACCGCCTCCCTCCCTCGACCCAGAGCGGGCTCCGCTCCTGCCCCCCCGCTGCCAGCTCCACAGAGTCTCTGCGCCACCCTCTGCCACCCTCGCCGTTCTGCCAACGCCACCACTAACGGTCACTACCGGCAACCGTCGCTGCCCATTAATGTCAACGGGTCCAACCGCTACGCTCCACACCCCCTCAGGGGCCCCGGGGTGGCCCCCGGCCAGCCACTCCGCCGGGACATGCCCCCTGAGACCGACTGGCGTCGCGATGCCGACTCCTCCTGGGACCCCCGCGCCGCCCACCAGCCTCTCCATAGAAGCGTCTCCCAACAGCCTCCCCGGCCCCGCAGGGACCCCCAGCTCTGCTCGCTCTGCCAGCAGCTTCCTGCCGAGCCGTCACGCCCCTACTGTCAGTCCTGCGGCACCTACGTGGCTCGGTTCCGCCCGGTCAGCTGATCCAGCTGGAGGCTCGAGTCCAGGCTTGTTCCAAATGTCTTGGTATTTTTTTTTTTATTCTTTAAAATGTGCCAATGTTTCTTTAAATCCAACGCTGCCCATAATCTGGTCATCCATCTCATGGTGGATATCTCTCCCTGGAATAGAACTCTTGGGTCTCTGCAGCATCACCTGGACGAACAAACCAATCGTCTTGCAGGAATCTGCCACATTAATAATGCATGAAGAGTAATTGGTCTTCATCTGCTGATTGATAATATACATGAACGGCATGTTTTATTTAATTCTAAGAGAAAAAAAACATGAGCGCAATTTGAGTTTTATCGTTGAAAAGATAATGGTTTAATTTATCTAAAACTATTTAGATAATTAATTAACCACTTTTAAGTTATTTTCCCAGTAAAAATACCAAAACAACTCATTCCAGGTTCTCACATGTGAGAGTTTGCTGCTTTTATTTGGGTCTTGCGTGACAAAACATTTTTTTATTTGTCCAACAGCCAGAACCACCTTTTTTATTTAGTAATGTACTACTTTTAATACTTAACTTAAAATGTAGTGATTAGAATCTGCACAACACACTTAGTCATCAGCTGTGGATCACATTTCAGTTTCTATTAAATGTGCCAAAACATTTATTTTGAAAGGTCACAGGCATGTTACAGATGTGGCGTTTTTGTTGTTGTTTTTTTAAACCGATTACATTCATCACAATTGGTGATGCATAATCCCCAACGTTCACTTTGATGAAGCAACTTGTCGTCTGAGCTTCAACTGACTCTTTCAATATTGATCGAGTTATTTCCCAAATTAATCGTTTAATTTGTTACGTCTCTAAAATGTTAGAAAACCAGCAGACACACATCCGTGAAGCTGGAACGAGAGAATCATTTGACATGTTTTCTGTTTTATATGAATGACCTAAAACATTTATGAAGGGATTATCAAATTGCCGCCGCTTTATTTCTCCGATTGACGTCTTGAAGTTGTCGATATTCAACCGATCAATTCAGCTTTCCGAGAGAATAACCGTCTGAGGTGTTTCAGATGAAGATCGACGTGTCTGTTGTCGTGAGATCCTGATCTCTAACACAGCTGAACGGACGTCTGGTTTTTAAAGGAAGAACATGGGAGGAAGTCAGGAAAAGCTGCTTCTTTCCTGCCGCTTGTGTCTCAGAATATAAATCTACTCTACTTATTACTCTATTTATTTTTGTAGGCTTGTGAGACTGCGTTGTGCATAGATGAAACTATTCTACCTGGATATACTCTACTACTATAGTCTAATTTTCTAAAGGTAGCTAGTCGCCTTGTTTGGGATGTGGAGCCTTCTTATACCGTACACAAGGCTGTTGGTGATTAATAACTAAAGCTTTTATTTTGACAGCTAATATTTAGCATGATGTTTTATTATAGCCTATTATAGATGCAGTTCTTTCCTAGCGCAGCCTCTCTACTGCAGTTAACTCTTCATCGCTCGTTAGTGCACTTCAGAAGTGTTGGCGGTAGATTCACGCGCTTGTTGCCGGTGTGTGTTGACATCCTCCCGTTGTTAAGGGAGACGCTCTGCGTTGCGTTTCGGGTCTTGTTTTTGTACTCCGGTGACTTTGGATCGGTTTGATAGATTAATGAAGGAATACCTTTACACAATATGCCATTTTAATAACAACCGCAGAGCGAATATGTCCGACTGCCGAGGAAATACACCAAACTGGAGTTAAACATTCATTTAAAAAGACGTTTGGTAATTATCATTTCAAATTCACATGAAGATCCAAGGAGCTAAATATATTAATTGATTAGTAAGTCCTGATTTATTGATTGTTTGACTGACAGGATGTCTAGTTTACAAAGTAAGACCTTTAATTAGAGTTCAGACCAGTCCTGAGTTCATCATCATAGTCATGAAGTTATTTTTTTGCTTTGCCAGATTTTATTTTGTTGATTTTGTCGGTATATTTTTTTATGCTTATTTTTCTACATTGTAGACTGTAAGAGAGATGATACGATGATTAAAATGTTTAAAGGAAATGTTCTGCGTCTTTGAGATTTTATTTTATTTCAGGGGGAAATCATCGTCTGTCGACGCTGCCGAGCCACCAACACATCCAACACCTGAAATATTAATAATGATTAGACAATATTACCGGTATCTGTCAATAGTTGGATCATTAATTTACAGTTCACTTAACTCCTCCCCCTGGAAGGCAATTTCCCCAAATGCAGCTTAGCAGCAGGTGCCTCATTGTCGACATTTTTTTTATTATGAAGTCATAATAAAGCTTATTAAATAGTCTTCTTTAAGCATGAAGTAAAAATAAATAAAAAGCCATGCTACTGACAGCCATTGTATAAAAAGGACTTTGTTACGTCATACTACACATAACATGTTTTATCACATCGTTCTTGACATAATATAACACTTATGACAGAACTTTGACAGACTATCGCCATACACTACCATGACTTTTACTCTTTTTCTGACGATATACCTGTGCTATGACTTTTATATCACATTTTTACCAAATAATAAAAGCTTTTTTAAACTTATTATCAGAGACGGAGCCGGGATAAGCTTAAGTTAAATGCATCTCAAAGCATAGACATTTAGTCTTTCTGTATCAGATAATAGATCAACTTCTGTAGATAAAATATTTTTATTAAGTTACACAGAATGTTCCACCATGTGACGTTTCTAAAACACACTCATGACTTTGTTCACACCAACAAACGGCTCAGCTGTTCCTTTATATAAATATAGATATATCATATACTGCTCTGTACGTTCTCCTTACTATATTGGTACTTTACAAACATTACACATTCAGGTGACTTTAGATACAAACATGTCTTTATGTATAACTTTTTTTTTTTATCCCGTAAAAGACACAGGCGATGTGATGACTCTTACAGACATGTTTAACTTCTCTCCTCGGAGAGAAAACTGTCGGCAGAAGCTGATCCGTGGTCAGATTAGTGTCTGAAGATGAAGATGAATCTGGACTTCAGGTCAAAGTGACACTCAGTTGAGTGTGACAGCAAGCAGACGCCAACCAGATGAATCAAACACGTGTGCACTGAAAGCAGGGGGAACACTTAGCCTGGCATTCCCTAAAGTTCCAAAATATAACTACCAGCAAATCTGAGGATGTTATATGAGGGTTTTTTATCTTGTTTTGTGCAACACAACCAGAAACTGAACCTTTTGTCGGTCTTGTTTTGTGGGTGTTTTGACCCACTTTGTAGTCAAATAATTAACATTTTTTTGTAGTTTTGTGCTGGATTGATTTCTTGTTTGTCCTCATTTAACAAACACAATCTAACATTTTAATCAGTGCACTTCAGAGGTGCTGGTGTGTTTTCTAATGTTGGACACACCAAGGCTAACTGGTTTATAGGCTACCTGCTTTTAGCCTTGATGCTAAGCTAAGCAAAGCAACACGTGCTTCAGTTTGAGGCTTCGATTGAAGTCACTGGCAATTGGAGCGAGTTGGAAGACACCAAGTTCAGAGATACAACTACCCGCAAATCTGAGGATGTTATGAGGTTTTTTTTATCTCGTTCTGTGCAACACAATCAGAAACTGAACCTTTTGTCTGTCTTGTTTTGTTGTTGTTTTGACCCACTTTGTAGTCAAATAATTCACTTTTTTTGTTGTAGTTTTGAGCTAGTCATTTCTTGTTTGTTTTCATTTAGCAAACACAATCTAACATTTTAATCAGTGCACTTCAGAGGTGCTGGTGCGTTTTCTAACATTAGACACAGCCAGGCTAACTGGTTTAATTGTGTCTTTGAATTTCTTTCAGACCTTTTCTAGTTTGCCAAGTTTAGAAGTTTGGCTACGAAGATGTTATCCTGCAGATTGATCATAACGTGGTGGTTTAAAGGTCGAGGGTGCTTTGGATTAAACCTCCACGAACTGGAATATGCATGAATATGTTTTGACTCCCAGAGTCTGTGACGAGTGTCTCTCCTGCAGCCGTCAGTCGGTCCGGTGCAGCAGCAGCACGGTGAACACGTTGTCCTCCGACTCCGTCCATACCGCTCCGTTCAGTTCCAGCCTCACCTCCTCCCCCTCCCTGAGCGGCAGGAGGCCCACGTCGGTGACCGGCCCGGCAACCGTGACCTCGCGGCGGTGTAGAGACACCGGAGCTCCGCCCGGCCCCCTCCTCAGGACCACGTGGGTGGGGCCGGGCCTCAGGTCCAAGGTGAGGACGAACAGGTAGACCCCGTTCTGCGGAGCCGCGAAGGTGCCGGCGTCGGAGTAAAACTGACCCCGGTTCAGCGACGCTTCGAACGCGATGACGCTGTTCGAGACGCTCAGAGGGGATCCGGCCACGAGCAGCAGGGACTCTCCTGATAGGCTGGGCGGGGCGGGAGCAACACCTGGAGAGGACAGGAGGGTCAAGAGGTCAGGAGGTCTCTTGAGGACAAGCAGAAACTACTGGGATCAAATGCAAGAACACTCCAGTAGGTTCTTTATTAAAAAGTTTAATTGCGTGGTTGTTTTTACTCTTTAGTAGTTTTTTTAGGACATACTTTGACTTTTTAATGCAACTTTTATTACATTTTCATGGCACGCTCTATTATTTTTTTGACATTTCACGAAACTTACGACTACTATGATTTATTTTATAGCTTTTTTTAACAACATACAACTTTTTACGACATTTATATGGCACACAACACTTTTTTAAGACAGCGTGACACTTTTTGTGAATTAAGATGTGAAATTGTTACGACATACTTTACAATCACACACAAAAAAAGATGTGAAAAAAAGTTACTTTATTTTCACCGCAAAACACAAAAACATCGAGTCTCCTCTCACCTGATGTCTCCCTCCTGCTCCGATGGTGTCCTCCTCCTCCTCCTCTTCCCTCTGATCCTCCTCTCTTCTTCTCTTTCTTTCCGTCTTTGTTCTTCACCAGCTGCCACAGCTTGTCGAGCTCCAGCGTGGCGTCGGATCCCGCCAGCACGTCGGCGTTGCTGAAGACGTTCTTGAACAACCTCAGATGCTCCTCCAGGCCCCTCTTCAGCCTCATCACCTCCACCTGCAGCCTGGCCTCCAGGTCACCGGGCGGAGCCGCCTCCCTCTCGCTTGAAGTGTTGCCGGATCTCTCCTCTAGCCGGAGCACCTTCAGCCTCAGTTCCTCCACCGTTTTCTCCAGGTTCCACAGATCGCTGCCGTCTCCTCCGTGCTCCGGACGCCTCCCCTCGGGGTGGAGGAGCAGCTGGCGCTCGCGGGCCGGAACTCCATCGCTGCTCCTCCTCATGTTTACGGGGAGCCGGTCGTCAGAGAGAAGATGGGTCGAGGAGGAGGAGGAGGAGGAGGAGGAGGAGGAGGAGGAGGGCTGGTCAGCAGATGGTTTCTCCGCTTTACCTCCTGGGCCGCAGAAGGAGAAAGAAAAGAGGCATTGTATTAAAGGTCTGGAGTTTTAAGATGCTGCATCGAATCATCCCTTTTTAATCTACATCTCCTCTGTTTTATCTAATAAAGGCAAAACATTCCTTAAATACTGCAAATGTTACTTGTATTTTGTGTACATCAGTATTTCCATTTGATGTAACTTTATACATACTACATCTCAGAGGGATCCTTCCTGTACACATAGTGGGAACACGACATGAACCAAATGTTTTCATTCACAACGTGTCACACCTTCGTTCAGGATGAGACGTTTAGCTTAAAATAAATATATGTGAAGAAGATGTTGCCCAGCTCCATTGGGTTTATCACATGGGCTACCAGTGGCAACATCTTGAGTCATATTTGATACGTTTTTTTATTATAAGACAAAAGATGACAACACATCATAAAGTCAGTGTGAGAGTGTGTGTATGTGTATGTGTGTGTGTGTGTATGTGTGCATGTGTGCATCTGTTGCATCTGGATACTGTGACAGTTTGAGCAGTTAAATCAAGCTTTAAATCAAACACATGTGAAAGTAGATGGGACACAATATGAAAATAAACAACCTGCTGCCTGTGAGTTTAGGAATGAAATACAGAATCTGAATATGTGTGTCTCAGTGAAGGAGTCGATACACTGAACATTCACTTAATCTGTAGCCTCAGATTCTATTTCTCCAGTATTGAGTTGTAGTTCCTCCCAGCCGCCACGAAGTGCTGCTAGAAACCTGGATTTGACTTACAATGTTCTGACTATTTTCACACTATACTCCCATAAGGTACATTCAAATATAGTTGTGAAGAGACCAAATAAACGTATTTATTTATTTAGTTTATTTATATTTGTCTTATGTGTATATATTTGTATCACTCTGTGTTGTTTGCCATCCGTTATGTTGAGTGTAGTTGTGTTTGTGTAAGTTCTTTAAAGATAGAAATGCCTTGAATTTTAGCAAAAACACTTTCCAACCTTGAGATTCACCTGGTGAAATAAAGGTTAAGATAAATAAGGGAAGATGGTAAAGAAGTAAATAGCATTCACTTCAAAATATACATAAACAAATTGCATATTATGCAGAATGGCCTATTTCAGGATAATATTTACACAATATTATTAGATTAAAAAAGATATATACATTCATGTGTTCATCACTGTCATAATGCAGCTGATAAAGGTAGACCTCATTTAAAATATTGTATATAGTGCTGGGTAGCTTTATAAATAACACTACACCTATTTGATAACTTGAGTTACAAAGTACAAGGACCTCTAAATTGTACTTTAACTAACATTAAACTCTTTGTATGTGTTACAGCTGAAGTACCAGCAGCTTCCTCCGGGTGGCTCCTACCTGGCTCGTTTCCCAGCATTGAGCTGATGCTCAGGCCGTGTCCTCTCTGCTGCTCCTGCAGGAGCCTCAGCTGCTCCTTCAGAGCTGGGATGGAGTGGGAATCCTGATCCTGGACGGGCCACTCCAAGAACTCCAGCACCTCCTCCCCCAGCAGCAGCTCCAGCACGTCGCTGTGTCGTATGGCGTCCGTCAGCAGAGACCTGAAGGAGGCGGACAGGTGGTGCATCTCCCCCAAAAGCTTCCGGTCCGCCTCCTTCAGGACGGAGACCTCTGCCACGGCGACCTTCACCGAGCTGCTCAGCCGGTCCAGGCTGTGATCCAGAGTCGTGGTCCTGTTGCGCTCCGAGGCCACAGACTCCTTCACCTGCAGGACGGAGGGGAGGGCCGAGAGCGTGAGGTTTCCTTTTAATTAGTGTTATTGTTGTATTATTGTTTTTGGTCTTTACCAACTTGTGAGGGAAATGTCTCTGAACATTTAAGTTATGAAAACAAGGCTGTACTCTATTCTGCCTGTAGGGGGATCTCCACTTTTAGGGGCCTTTGCTCCTTTACTATAAACAATGAAACTCAATATAAAGCTACTTTTATAGTCATTTACTTTCGTAGAAAACTACCAAACTATGTTTATTTTCCATACCTGCTGGAGGCCATGTTGGAGCGCCTCCACCGCCGGCTCCCAGTAGCCGGCTTCGCTCCACTGGCCCCCCACCCCGTCGCTCTCCTCGTCCAGGGCTAATCTGTTGTCATTGGCCAGCTCCGTCACATTAGCCACGCCCCTCTCCAGTCGAGCAACAGCGGCCCTCAGGCCCTTGCAGTCGCAGTCCGTGCTGGAGTTTTGCTTGTAGAAGGCTTCGTACAAATAGTCCACGTCCACGTCCATCTCACGCAGCCGCTCGCCCTGCCGGCTGAGGTTCCCCGTCAGCTCGCCCACCTGCCACAGCACCGCCACTCTCGCCGCCTCCACCTCCAGCCCCGTCTCCATGAACTGGACCTGACCGTTCCGGGCCGTCTGGTTGATGTGCTTCTCCAGCTCCTTCAGGTCTCGCCTCAGCAGCTGGACGTCCCCCGACGTCCCCTCCATGTCCTCCATCAGGCCGTCCACCTGCACCAGGAATTTATTCATGCATCTAATTCGGCTTTTAAACCTTTTTTCTCATTTCTTCAGTAGCTTGTCGTCTGTTTGGTTGATTTCATGTATCATATGATGTATTATATCATAAAAGCAAAAAGTACAGGCACAAAAACAAGATACGTATGAGTCATGACACCTCTATCGAGAGATAAATAACTTGTTTTAATGACGCTTAATGTTGACTTCAGTCACTCTGAGTCTGTGAGTCCAAACACACGTTCTGCTGTGGATATTATAGTCCTGATGGCTGACAGTGACTGAACAGAATTATGGGTAACACAGATCCCGAGGGAATACATGTGTTTTGGTTTGACCCACCTTCACTGTGTTGTTGACCACCATGTTGTCCAGGCGCTCGATGGCCTCCCAGAGCGCCGAGGTGTGTGAGGGCTGCAGCGGCGGGCTGGGGGTAAGCAGGGAGGGAGGAGGGGGATGATCAGTGGTCTGATCCTCCAGCGGACCCTCAGTGGTCTGATCCTCAGTGGTCTGATCCTCAGTGGTCTGATCCTGGTCCAGCTTCAGTTCAGTTAGTGTAGTATTTATGGTCTGCAGGCTGAGCTGGGATCAGAGACAGAAGTTACACGGCTATGACGGTGTTTAATCATTCTTATCAAATACAGATATTAAAAGAAACCTGCTGATAACACCTCCGTGAGCATTACAAATGCTTTCAATAAAACTTTAATAATTTACTTCGAGGTTCCCTTGTCTGCTAACCAGAGAAAGATAAGACCTCTTAAATATTTAATGTGGTTTTATTTTCTGGAAGATTGGATGAAGTAAGATTGAATTAATTGCTTAAAAAAATGTATAATGAAATACAAAATGGAAACATTTATAGACTAGAGGATGCTCCATAGAGAGCACCGACCTGCAGCATCTTCTGGTGGCGTTTCAGCTTCACGTCGATGTCCGTCTTGAAGCTGGTGAGGTTGTAGTGCAGCATTGCATGCTGGGAGTGCAGCCTGTTCTCCATGTCTGTCCGCTGTCGCTCCACCTGCCTCTGGACCTCCCTGACATGCTGGAACGCCTCGTCCAGTTTGGCATCCAGGCGCTCCTCCGCCTCCTCGTCCAGTTGGGGGCTGGCCGGGGGCCCGGCCTGCATCTCCGCCTCCAGCTGGCCGCTCTTCAGCTCGGCCACGTCGCGGACCAGCTCCCCTACCTGCCGGCTCAGGTGCTCCAGTGAGCGGGTGAAGCCCAGCAGGACCGGCTGCAGCTGGGACATTAGCAGGGTCATCATGTCGGGGACGGAGACGGCGGGAGGGGGTTCTGAGTGTGGGAGGGCGTCGGCATCTAAAAAAGAAATTACAAATTACAGAGAATGTTTTTATTCGAGGCTGCTCACCAAAAACCATCCACTTATCATCAATAACTATATACCTCTCACTAAAAACCATCCACTGATCATCAATAACTAACTCTCAACAAAAAATGACCCGCTGCCCACATCCCCAGCTCCAAAATAATGTCATTATTTTACTCTAAAAATGACTTTTTTTAGTTATCATATTTATAAATAAATATATATTATGATCAAACTAAAATATAGAATCACAGCAATGCCAAATGTTCTATATTTTAATATTTAGAGGAATCAATAGTACCACCAGAATCGTACATACAGTCATGGCATGTTATGTTATCGTTTAATCTCTTGATGTCCGCACTGAAAAGTACATCATCATTTTTTGGAGGATTCGTCCGCTGGAAAAATATATACCAGACTTTACCATTTTTAGAAAAGCTACAAAAAAGAAGAATAAAAGCTTTTTATGCACCCACCCACACTCACAAAAACACAAATGTAATCAAGAGAGAACACACACACACAGTCTGGTTATTCATGGCTCTCTGGGGACGGGTATAGTTGGTTGGCTTCGCTCTAAAGTGGAACCAGTGGAACCTTTTTTCCAAATTGGAATATAAACACAGCGAAAGCATTCACGCGGAAAAAACCTCGCTCCAGCGGGGAAACAAAAAAACCTAAAAGTGTCTCGGAGGCCTCCGAAAACACTGACGGTGTCACACAGAAAGACCGGCGGAGAGAGATTGAGTCCAAAATGACACCAGCCCAGTTTCCATCAGAGGAGGGGAGATAAGATGAGTTTCCATCCGGTTTGTTCCTGTTGGTTCAGTAGAAGCCAGAACACACACTGACCGCGGGACGCCGCCGGTCCTCCAGCTGGACTTCGTTCACCGGAGGCCTGAGAGGCCTCGGAGGGGGGGGGGGGGGGGGGTTGAGTGTTGTTGTTGTTTCTGGTGGAAACAAACCCAACTGTGCTTACGTTTCCTGCTACTTATCTGCCTCCTGATGATATTTGAATCATTAATCTCCTCTCAGTGGACGAGCCCCGAGATTCCTATCACATCCACTGTTTCTGGCTAACTGGCATGAAATCCTTTTAAGCTTTCTGATATTATTATTCAGGAATCCCTGTTTTTACAACCACCAGCAGACAATAACTGTGAATACAAAGTTATGTCACGTTATGTTTTCATTTTGTCTCATTAGACGTGATTATGGGATAAATACAATAAAGAAAAAATACTCAATTATTGTTCTTGAGTATATATATATATTAAATACTTGAACTTAACTTGAGTATTTTCATATTTTACGTGATACTTTTACGAACTGCATTTAACTGATGATGGGTAGAGAGCCAACGTTTTCTTAGTTTTCTTTGCTTAAAAAAGATCCTAAAACAGCCTCCAACCAGCTTCACCCAAAAAAGGCAGATGCCTTTCACAAGGATGCCTTTTTCGCGTCATAACGTGACCCACCACAGTAACACATCTTCTGTTAAGGCCCTGACACTGGTGCCAATCTATTACCCCTAAAAAAAGAAGAAGTCAGACCAGCAGACTCCACGTGTAACTTCTGCTGACAGAGTCACGTCCAACCAGTCAAAGCAGATGGCCGCCCACCCAGAGCCACGTTTCTACCCTTTAAAGGGGAGCTTTGCTCATGCCACTGTCGCTCATTGGCGAATGTTGGGTCTCAATATGTATATATATATAGAGCATGGTCTAGACATACTATATATATATATATATATTAGGGCTGTCAATCGATTAAAAAAATTAACTAATTAATCGCACATTGTGAAATTGCGATTAATTACAAACTTTTAATCGCGATTAATCGCGATTAATCGCAATTGAAAGTTTGTTCCTTCTTTTTAAAGACAAAACTGCTTCTCTGACTGACAGGCTGCTATAGAGCCTCACATGTGTGGTGGGAGGTCCTTGTGATTTACTGAGTGATCATTGGTTGTTTTTTTCGCAAAATGTTGACAGACAAACAGATTGACCAATCACGGTGAAGGTTTCGTGTGACGAGTTCTTTCCGCGCGTCACCCGACACGTCGCCCTCCGTTCCTCTGTGTATCAGAGGGGGAGACGGAAGGAAGGAGGAGCAGGAGGAAACCCGACTGATTCATCCACGAGTTAAACTGATTTCTGCTCCTTATTTTTGCGGAGAAATAATTGTTTTAAAAACGGAAACAGTGTCAAACCGTACTGCCGCGGTTTGACACTCAGAGGAGTGTAACAACTTCAACGAACACCGGAAGCAAGTCGAAGTGTCCTTGAGCAAGGCACTGAACCCCCAGTTGCTTCCCGGGCGCATCACTGCAGCCCACTGCTCCTTAATAACTAAGGATGGGTTAAATGCAGAGAACTAATTTCCCCTTGTGGATTAATAAAGTATATAAAAATAAAATAAAAATTGCGTTAAAATGTTTTAGTGCGTTAAGGCGGCCAAATTAATCGCATAGATTAACGCGTTAACGCTGACAGCCCTAATATATATATATATATATGAAAAGTGTCTTCCAATAATTTCTGTAATGATTTGACTGAACACACTTACACCGTGTTGTTTCCCTGAAGACGTTTAAGTATTGGGTATATTTAAGTCCTGAGACATCTCCTTCAGTCGAGGAATGTGAAAACACCTGTTGTATATATATAGATATTGATATAGTCCATGAAATCAGAATGGTCAAACATGTCATGGGACAAAATAAAAGCAATGTTTAACGAACACAGCTAACGCTAACGTCGGAGCATGTTCTTTTTCAAATTAAGAATTTTTAAAGTGAGGATATCTATCTGTTTCCAGTCTTCACTTCTTCAAAGGGCCGTTTGACTTGGTTCAGTTTAGGGTAAAGGGGGTGGTGTGTGTGTGTGGGGGGGGGGGGGGGGGGGGAGAGGAATGCATCATGGCAATGAAGGGGTCCCCACAGGAATAGAAATACAAACGTGAGTGTGTGTTTGCCTTGGGTCACTGCTGTCGCTGTCCTCTGGAGACACAGTCCAGACACAACCACCTTAAACACACACACACACACACACACACATACATAAACAGACGCTTTTTAACACAACCTGTTTTCATTACAACTGACCCATCTCAACCACATGCTGCAGTGTTCTGAGAGGTCAAAGGTCACAGTACAGTGAGGCCACGCTGCGACAGGAAGTCTCAGGTCGACGTGGCGGGGTGGGGGCTGCGGGGCCGCGGGGGCCTTTGGAGGTTGAAATCCAACACACCCCGGTCAGCTGGCAGTGTTCCTAGCTAATGATTGTGTGATTTACGGACCCGGAGACGAGTCGACTTCCTGTCCGCACAAAACAACTGTGGTTCTGTTTTCTTCTTCTGACGTTTTGTTGTAAATGTCACAATTAAAAAGGTAAGGCGATACTTTAATGAGACGTGTGGGGAAACGAGACAACACAGCCGCTAACAGCCGGACGAGAACACTTGAAGACAATGGAAACCTCTGTTTTTATCACCTGGTCAGTTCGCCCATAATGTTTAAAATAGATTTATGCTTTTATGACAATTTGTTGAAAGATCTGCGGCTCATTATCTTGCAGCTAAACCTCAATAGAATCATAATGTTTTTTAGGCCAGAATCAAAGTACTCCAGTGATAGTTGTCTGTACATCCGTGGGTGCGTCGTAAACAGGAGCTGCTCACACGGAATTCGGCATACTTAATATACTTAATATTACAACACACACACATTCAAGTATAAGAGTATCCTCCAATAAACATACATGCAGGGTTTTTTGAACAGTCTTGCCGGGAAGGAAATACATCAATCTAAAAAAGTGATGACGGATTTGAAGGGACTGATGGAGCTGCAGAATGTTCCTTTAAGGATGATGTAATGCTGGACGGTGGGAGGTCAAAGGTCAGAGAGAACTGAGCACTGTGGGAACCTGAGAGCGAGGCCGATCCCCAAACAAGCTCCATACAGGACAGAGGAAGTGGCGTGTGTGTGTATGTGTGTGTGTGTGTGTGTGTGTGATGTAATGCACATGCTGGTCTGGTGACACAGGAAGTGTAATACAGTGTCATCTTAAAGTCCACGAACACACAAGACAGAAGAAAGAAAGGATTTCCTGTGGAGGAAGTGTGTGCATGTGTGTGTGTGTGTGTGTGTGTGTGTGTGTGTGTGTGTGTGTGTGTGTGTGTGTGGTTACCGGAGGTGTCATTTGCAGAGGAATGAAGCTCAGTGTTATTAGTCATAGGATATGAATGAAACATTAGGATTTGTATCAACTCCAACTGCCTTCACACACACACACACACACACACACACACACACACACACACACACACACACACACACACACACACACACACACACACACGCACACACACAAACCTTAATGATCATCATGTAGTAGTTGGATCATTATGTGTTTGGTATGTGTATGGTGGATCTAATTTTGATTATGGGTTATTTGCGCTGATTATTTTCTTTATTAATCGATTGATTGTTTGGTTTGTTAAAATAGTGAAAATATAACCAGAGCCCAAAATGACACTTTCACAATGTTTCAGTCTCAACCGCAACGATGTTAGGAATACGTTAGAATTATTGACATTATCTAAAGGAAACATCTGTAAAAACATCAAATGTCATCACCAAAAAACAGCTCAATGTTTCCCCAGCAGCCATTTTGATTGGTCAAGCAAAAGTGTTGCATAAAAGTCACATTGGATCAAAACTCACCAGGAAGATGATGGTGCTGGATGGGCTGATGGGGGTGATGGGGCTGGTGGGGGTGGCGCTGGATGGGCTGATGGGGCTGGTGGGGGTGGTGCTGGATGGGCTGGTGGGGGTGACGGTCGTACGTGTCCGTGGGGTGCTGAGGAGTGGGATGAGGGTTTGGGTTGTGGTGCTGGTCCAGTTCCAAGGCCAGGGCTGGGTCCAGGTCCTGGTCCAAGTCCAGGGCTGGGTCGAGGTCCAGGGCAGAGTCCAAGGCTGGGTCCAGGGCTGGGTCCAGGGCAAGGTCCAGGTGCTTGATGGGCTGGTGGGGTTGATGGTCGTACGTGTCCGTGGGGTGCTGAGGAGTGGGATGAGGGTTATGGTTTTGGTGCTGATCCAGGGCTGAGTCCAGAGCTGGATCCAGGTCCAGGACCAGGTCCAGGGCTTGGTCTGTGATGTTATGCTGGTTGTGCTGGTTGTCCTGGTAACCGGTGTCATACAGTGTCTGGTGGTCATTCTGTTCGCTGTTTGGGTCGACGCGCCGCTGCTGGAGCAGCTTCTGCAGATCTGAAACACACAAAAGAAATGTGAAGAAAAGAAAGCAGAACAGAACAGAACAGAACGGATCATCATACTGCGGCTCTACCCTCAAAGTGAAATATTGATCCGTCAGCCTTGAGTTACGTCACCAATTAGCGACGCTTCTGCTTTGAGTGTGTTTTTACGAGACCGCCCAAAGGTGAATCACACCTGTCAACTGATGACATCATCAGATATGAACCAAATCACCAAAAGAAAGCTGTACAGTCGATGTTTTTTGTTTTAATGTCAAAGACCTTAACTGCTTCACCAAAGCGCACTAGAGACACGATACACATGGGCCCATGTGGTCTGGCAGTAATAAAACCTGAAGCTCTATAACAATAAAATCAATGAGGAAGTTGATGTTGGATATAAGAGGGGCCCGGGGGTTCGATTCCCTGATCCCGGGCAGTCTGTGTGGAGCCTGTTGCCCGTAGGTGTGGATGTTTCTCTGTCTCGCGACCCTGAACTGAACACAACCAATTATAAAGTTATCTTTAAATGTTATGAACACATGAATTCAGAGGCAGCCGTGGATGTTTCCCATAAGTTGAAACAAATTAAAGTTAATAATACATTTAGTATTAATAGTGGCTTCTTTCTTGTACTTCTTTTTTACTTTACTGGATTTATTAATCATGTTTTCTGAGCCAAAATTAACTGAGAGAGCGAAATCGACAGGAAGTCAGACAGACGTCTAGAGAGTGAGACAGAGGGGGCTGATGGGAAAATAGACTGATGCATTTGGGTATTTCTGAATTCATTGTTCAAACTTTCAGTCAGAGCGACAGCCGGAACAAGGAGCTCCGTAGCAGTGACCTGCAGGCAGTGGCCTGCAGTCCGCGTGCAGGGCATAAATACACCAAGCTGCCTCCGCAACACCGGAGAGGAAACAAAAAGAGGAGGACGACCTGCAGAGTCGTCACATCTGAGACCGAGTGGAAACGATTCTCACGGCTAAAACAGTCGCTCTTATTTTGAAGGTTTACGTAATCAATATTATTATATTATAATAACGATGTTTGAAAGAAAATGTTGTGTGAGAGCTGGAGGTAGTTTATGGGTTTGTTAACAATAAGAACGATTTGCAATATCTCCCTCCTTATCTGTTGAGCCTCATCAGTGAGATTGTTAATCCACATTAGCATCCTGGTCTGGATTAAATCCAGGATGTAATATTTATATGGAACAAGAGAAACTTGGTGCGACTTAATTCCTCAACGTCTCAGTTATTTCTGAGAATGAACACAGTTTGGTCTTAAACTCAAAAGATGTCAATGTCTACTGAAGGTTTAGAACTTTTTAACTTTGACTGTGTTTGTTAGTGATCTTTCTGAGCACAAAATATGACGTGACATCTTCCAACCAATAATGGACAGATGATAAGAAATTCACTTCCGAAAGCTCCATATTATTAAAAAAATTGCCCTGTTTGGGTTATTATCGTCACTCCAGCTCAGCAAAACCCCACTTGAGTCTAACCCAGAATACGAACGCTTCATATCAGCTTCAAGTGAACTTGAATACATTAAAGAAACCTTGAACAATGCCAATTATACACAGAGACGACCAAAAAGCATTATTTATAAAGTTTCAGGTTTAATGGCAGAACATTTCATTGTAACTGCCACTTTTTATGAATTTAATATCTCAACTTCAGACACCAATTCATTTCCTTTATTATCTTACATTTTGATTTTTAACTATTTAAATGTTTCAACTGCAAACTTCAGCAGTATGTTTCTGTTCTCTCTCGACATAAACACATCCATTGTGTGTGTGAACAGGTTGTAAAGTTGATTGTGATGACTCACCTCTGAGGTGTTTGTATTTTAAGGTGTTATTGTGTCCCGTCTGTTTCTGCTGGGCCGCAGTTCTGTTGATTATTTAATTACGTTGACTTCAGCTCGCAGGAAGTCGGTTCAATCAAAGGCGTGGTGGGAGCGGACTGTACCATCGGAGGTGTGTGTGCTGTGTGTGTGTGTGTGTGTGTGTGTGTGACTGCCTCTTTGTTTGTCTTTCTTTGTTGAATCAAGGCCCCTAAAGGCCAAAGATCTATTTTAGTCTGAAAAACACACTGTTTTGATTCTCAGAGTTCTCGGTGGCACTCATAAATATTTCATGTTATGCACACGGCCGATGTTATTTAGTACATGGAGGACAAAACGCTGCACGATGGTTCCACCAGACTGACAACTGGAAGGGCAGAAAGCGACAAATCCAGTTCAATGAGAAGAGAAGAAATCACCAGTCGTTGGTGCAGATCTCCATCAGGTGACCTATGAATACAACTCAATGGGCTGACTCCACGTCCAGACACTGATGGTCCGTCGTAAACCCCACTTCATTTAAACTCAAAAACAGAATAAAAAACGATGAATGCTGGTAATTAACTCAAACAAACTTGATCTCACCAAACTGCTTGTTCCGCACACTTGGTCTTTTCAAAATAAACTTCCATTTGCAATCTAAAAGCATGAAAAGGCCAGGAAATCTAGCGGTCATCTTTTAAAGAAAGGTCAACATACACAAACACTGTTCATCATCATCCGCTCCTCATCGTCTGAAACGTCCTTCACCAGGATCCTGAGCACCGAGCGGCCATCTAACCCCCATCCACCTGTGCTGGGCTGAAGTTAAAACAAACAAACCTCCGGTCCGCTCCCGCTTCCTTTACTTCATCAGGTCACAGTAACATTCATCCACTGTCAAGCTGCTGTGACCTCTGACCTCTCTGTAGTGTACAATGTGTCACCGTATCGGTGCACTCGCCCACTCTTTCGGTGTGTGTGTGAGTCACCGTGTGTTACAGGCTGAGGATGGAGGGGGTGGAGGGGTGAGGGGGGGGGGGGGGGTTAGCATCACTCTACTGTTTCACAGCTTCCTCACTTTGTTCAAGAAGCAGGCATGAATCAGACATGTGTGTGTGCGTGTGTGTGTGTGTGTGTAGGTGTGTGTGTGTGTGTGTGGAAGGTGGCCGGCGACCTCGTACCTCGAGCGAGGAGCTCCGTTCTCACGTTTTCAGATCCTTCAATCGGAGCTGAACTTCCAGAATCCAGTTGTGCATCAGAGACTGAGAGTCAAACACAACACGCTTTAAACACACTGGAAACAAAAACATCTTAGACATATTTATATATGTATATGTGTTCATGATAAAAGAAATACTTTTGTATTTTCATTGATAAACTTTGAGTTTCAGAACAAACAAAAAGGCTGAGAATAGAAGAGAGGACGTCCTTCTTTAGATAACACTGCAGTTTCCCACCCGCACACACACATATATATATATATATATATATATATACACACACACACATTCAAAATCTGGACTGAATAAAATTCCTGAGCGATAGCAAAGTTGAGCTGTTTTTGTTAAATTAGAACAGGGAGAACGAGAGGTCGGGTTTCTATTCAGAACCACCCTGAACCCAGACTGTGGATCTTTTCCCACGCACATATCTGTATTTATGGCGTGAATGCTGATTCAGGTCGTTCACCAATGAGAGAGTGTATATTCCTACACCACATCTGACCTGAGAACTTCTTCTTCCTTCACAGGTGACAACAAAGCGATGCCTGTGCTGACCCACCTGCGTCCTCACAGTTGTGTCCTCCGTGTCCCGGACAGCAGCGCCACAGCAGAGCCGTGGAGATCTGCTGCCTCTGCCTGTAGACCGGCCGGGTGGACAGCTTGTACCTGCACACACACACACACACACACACACACACACACACACACACACACACACAGAGGGAGAGAGAAATATGTTGAAGCCACAACTCACATTTGAAACTGAAACACACCTGAAATCACAACATTGATGAGACAGACAGCAGCTGGAACAAGAGGATGGAGATCTGATCTCAGATCAGCGCTCTGCTGCTGTCGGGGGGGAAATGAAAACCCCTGAAACCTTCCCAGGAACTGGAATCCAACTGGAATCTGTTTGACAGTGTGGATTCCTCGTCTGAGGGGCTTTCAACAGGGCCCGCTAAGTGCAAACGGTTTGTATAAACTGCGCGTCATGTCCGTCTGATCCTTCGGCTAAAATTTGGAAAATCTAATTTAATGTGTTTTAATGAGATGTTGTGACTGTGGATCAGATTTCAGGAAATGTCTCTTAGGTTGGTCGTTATATTAACTGTTGTAATGCAGGCACACTGTATTAACTTCTTCTCCTGTACATTAGATTTCTTTTTTCTTCCCCACATTACAACTTATGGATAATCAGCGATGAAAGAAATATTCAAATAATTTCAGTAAAGGTACCCACACAGTTAAAGTACTGCACAAGGGAAAGTATAGTATTCTAAACTATTATGAAATGTAGTGGAGTAAAAATTTAAAGTATTATTAAATGGAAATTATGAAAATACAATCACCTTGAATGTGTACTTCAGTAAATTCACTTGAGATAAACTACAGATTGACAGTGAAATTAGTTTTGGGTATCCATAAAGGAGATCTGAGACGTTTAAGGATTTTGAAACTGATGGTTTGTATTGGAAATATATCCGAACACATTCCTCCTTTAACTGAGAAGGTTCTGTTCAGTCCTCCTTCCTAATGAGGATTTGATCCTCTGCATAAAAAGGCTTCAGGTATAATTTCCTCACTCCACTGGATTTTATTTATTTTAAAAAAAACAGGAATTACTGAGAATAATTATAATAAGAATTTCAATGAAAGGAGGGACAGGAACAAGGCTGTATCCTGTTGTTTGTACATTTAACATCTTAACAGGAATAAAATCGTCGAACTCATGTTTTTATTTCACGAAGCCAAACATGAAGAATGATTGAACAGCGCTGACTGACCTGTAGCACTGAAATCACACATATTACTTTCTGCTCTATTCTATGTCTTGAATTCTCATTTTTGGATGATTTTCTTTTTAATGCATTTTGCATTAATCCACCGACTCCTTCTCTGTAGTGCATATGGAAAATTAATTAATTTAATTTGGTCTAATGCAAAAAATACAATACTATCTAACCTGTAATTATTATTAAACTCATCTGTTTTTTGTTGTTGTGAGCTACACTTTGGGCTTTTGAGGATTGTGATGGGATTTCTCAATATTTTCATTACTTTTACAAATCAAACAGTTAATCAATTAATGGAGACATAAATGCATTAAGTTATAATAATCTGATGATGTATAAATGTATATATAACGGTCACATTGGACTATTTTCTTCTACTTCTAATACTTTAACAACATTTTCCCAAATACAATTACATACTTTTACTGAAGTAACATTTTCAATGCAGGACTTTTACTTGTATCATAATATATTTATGAATCGGAATCAGAAAGTTGTAACTTTTTTTCCTGTTATCCCCAGGACATTTCCTTCCGGTCACCCGCCTGCACATCACTTAATTCTTCATTTAAATACACTTACATACACTAAAATACACTTAAACACACTTAAATACACTTAAATACTAGGGCTGTGAAACGATTAAAATTTTTAATCGGGTTAATCACAGGTTTTTGTGGATTAATCATGATTAATCACATATTACCGATATTCTCGGTATATTTTGTGAGAACATAGAGATTTATGACAAAAGACGGATATACTGTATACATTTATACATTCTTCTATACAATGGTGCTGCAACTCAGCAGTTATTTAGCAGTTTTCTTCCATATGGAACATTAATACATCTTCATCCTAAACAGAATGTTTAACCCTCCTGTTACCTTTCGGGTCAATTTGACCCCATTCAATGTTTAATGTCGGTGTTCTTTGGGGTCAATTTGACCCCAGGCTGTTTTTCACTGTGTCAAACATATCAGAAATATAAACTTTTTTATTTATTTAAAGGGCTATTTAGGTAGTCAACAAACAAACATAAAGTACCTCACACTTAAACTTGGGAAACAATATTAATTCTAATAATTTTCTGGAGGTTTTAATTGCTGGGGTCAAATTGACCCCGAGGGTAAAATATGTTAGTAAATGTAAAGGTAACAGGAGGGTTAAACAGAGCATTTTTCTCTTGTTTGTCAACCATGAACTCCACCATGATACAATCTAAAGGTGGACAGATTGACAAGCGACTTTTTTTTTGCTCGGTCCCGATGCGCGCGCACGGAGCTCTTTGGCGCGCCAGACGGAGATCGATAAGTGTTAACGCAACGCGTAGAGACAGAGATGACATGCTGCTGTGGAGATACGATCAACAACAGACGTTTAGTTTAATAAAAGAACAAAGACGTGCTATAGAGAACATGTCAGGGGGCGGGCCAATCTTTTTAATGTCATGCGATCTACCAACACTACGCCGCGATCGACTGGCAGGTCGCGATCGACGTGTTGAGACCCCTGATCTACAGGAAGTAAAAGTCGTCACAAGGTTTCCGTAGGTGAACCTGCGGAAGGATCATTACCGATGAACAGACCGTCTGCATGAGAGCGGACAGAGTTCAGATTGAAGTGGTGTATTGGAAGCTCATTTTGCAAGTGACTTTTTTTTCGTCCCAACGACCAACAACAGACGGATTGGAAGCTCATTCTGCGCATGCGTTAAATGCGTTTTTTTAAAAAACTAGTTAAACCTGTAATTGGATTAACTGAGTTAACGCGTTATTTTTCACAGCACTATTAAATACACATAACTCTTCACCTTAAATACACTTTGACTTGTTACATTTCTGAATCCTGCCCGTCTGTGCACTTTACCTCATACTTATATTTATATTTTTAATTATCGCACTGTGTTTATTGTTTATTGTTGTTAATGTCATTGTCTATTGTCGCACCACCCGCCATGACACATTCCTTGTATATGTATTGACACGTATTGGTGTGTACTCACATGATCAGCTGACAGTCGAGCGTCCCACTCGGACATGGACTCTGAGACTTGATGGTGTACTTCTCTGTTCCACACGCCACCGCCATGGTAACCACACGCTGCTGCACGAACGCACACCAGTTCCTGCACAAGGGTCAGTCAGGAAGACGGATGAGGTCACTCGGAGGGAGAATTTGCTTGTTTGCAGTTTTGTTGTTGCCTCTTTCCTGTTTGGGGTCAGGGGTCAAACACAGTGTCCTCTCATCGCAGACCCTCAACATTTAGAGCCAGGCTATCTGTTTCCAGTCTTTATACTAAGCTAAGCTAACCCGTTGCTGGCCGCTGGAGCCTCACATTTACTGAACCGACAGTGAAAATGAACATTGGACTCTCAGAGAAGAAGAGGATTAGTATTTTATTCCAAATATCAAACTATTCCCACAAAACAATAATGTTCGAATAAATAAGAGGAAATATTGCATTCTTTGGGTAATACTTTCAGCAGCGGATGAATCTGCTGAGTATTTGGCACGCGGAGTGCGATGGACTTTCAGGTCTGAACATGAACCTTAATGACAAGAGGTTACACTTCAATCTAAATATAATGAATTCACACACGCACACACACACACACACACACTCACACACACAGAGGCAAAGTGTGGTTTCAATCAGAGTCAATGAGCAGCTGTCGTAAATGAACTATCAACATGTGTGTGTGATGAGGTCATAAGGTTACAGACATGAGCTAAGGTGTGTTTTGGGTCACCATAGACCACCCCTGTGTGTGTGTGTGTGCGCACGCACACTCGTTCATTTATTACCACGGCTTCTGTTTGTGTTGACCGGTTTGCTGGATAAAAAGCATAATGTTTACATGTATTTATTATTATATTTATATATAGTATATGTATTATAGACAAGGAGCCCGTCTGTGAGCGTGTGAGCTGCCTGACGTCGGGTTGGCTGGTAAAAACAAACCTCATCCACCCTCCAGCTAATCTGTTCTGCGTGGCGTTGATGTGTGTTTACTGTGATGTTGTAATGTTAATGTTGAGCTGTTTGTCTCATCACTTCCTGTCTGCTTAACTCTGGTTTCTCCTTTTTCTGGAAGTGACTCTTTATACAAACCCATTCATTCGGTAAACAAACTCACATCGTATCAGTTTTGTCTTCATTTATAGAACAGCATCCCTCTTTTCTGATCCTTTAAAAAAAAAAAATCTGTTTATGATCTCGACCCAGTGTGTGTAGACATTTGTGTTGTGCGATTTGGAGAAACATATGAAACCATTAATGTTCCAAAAGAGCTTAGCTGTGCTCTCGCTTCTACATTTCCCCCGGGACCTCCTCAGTGGGTGGATCACGAAGCATTTGTATTATATGTTGTGGTGAACCGGGGGAACCAAATGTATTTGTTCTCCACATATTATCAATACACTGCAGGATAAAGTTTCCCAATAATCTGTTTCCAGGTTCTTAACCATAAAAGCTTCGGTTCAAGCTTCATGTTTTTTACACCAACAAACAACAAAGTCTTAATACAGAGTTAGTAAATCGTGAGAAAACGCTTACTCCAGACAAAACTGATACCTTTGTTTGCTAAATAAATAAATGATAGAAATACACAGTGTAACCCCTCAGCAGTGTTTCTGTGCAAAGACTCAATGTCCTGGTGAATGCTGAGAGTGGAGGAATATATATATATATATATTTATATACATATATACATATATATATATATATACATTAAAGTAACAGGACTATATATATCATATATATATGATATATATATATATATATAATATATCATATATATATATCATATATATAGTCCTGTTACTTTAATTAAAGATCATTATATTGTGTTTGGATGTGATGAGGACAAATTTATTTCAACCTTATTTGAGATTTTTCTTTTTCAAGCGAGAGACATTCATACATCGGTGTATGGTCTGTGAATGAAAATACATGAAAACACAAGTGCATCACCAAGATGTGCCGGAATGAGAAAAAAAAAGCAAGCCGAATATTGTATTTTCAATTTCAAAGTATGTACACAAGAGATGCATTTGAGTTTTTAAACCCGTTCTTGACCCGTTGCCTTTTGGGAAAGTGTGTGTTCAGTGTTCATAGAGTGACATAAACAAGTGTTTTAAATGTTCCTTATTTTTTGCCATTCAAATTGTTGACCGACATTGCGAGTCGGCAACATGTGGTACCTTGTGTCTGCTCCAAACGATATCTGCTGCTCTGAACCCGCCCTGCGCCACGCGAGAGCCAGATAGCAGCTATTACACGCAGATCTAATTGTAAATCCATTGTTTCTACATGTGAACAAAATCCTCTGACTCAGAAAAGCCCCATGTGATTTCCTGTGGAGAGCTATGACATCACCAAAGAGACACCCACCCCCTGCCAGGAGATTCCTCCATATCCCGAGCTGCAATAACAAACAAATACACGTTTTGAAATACATAAAACATACAAAATGTCCAATTATTGATTAATTGAACTACCGGAGACACGTTGACGTTGTCGTTTCATACATCTACTATGATGCTTCTGCTGTTGAAAGATGGCAACTCCTCCTGCCCAGTGGAGGGAGGCGCGTTCCCATTTCTTAATCCAGTAAAAACCTTTTCCTTTTCATGGCTACAAACTCGGCTGCAGGCTCGGCTCAACTGCGACACATCTAGAGTCTCGCCTATTTGTTTCTCCCTGTGTGACGTGTGGGGTTTCAAAACAATAGAAAAAAATTTAAAACACGGCGTACCATGCATCTGGTAAAGGTGAAGCTCATTATGTAAGTCAAGGGGGGATCATGTGTTTGGTTGTTGATGCCATCAATAAAGTGTGTCTCCTCACTCCTTCACCACCCTCAAGGAAACAACAACTGCTTCAACAGAAAAAATACATTTCTTGCAATCCGCCTTGCCAAAAACGAACCCTTTATTTATTCTGTTGCCACGTTGTGGCCGTTTGTCGCGGCTCAAAAACTGCAAATGAATTCCATACCCTAGATGTTACGATCCGCTAACGTTAGGCACGAAACCAGATGACAAAAACCTTGTTTTGTACTCTTCTGTACGGGAGCACGGAGGCTCGGTAACCAACAAGTTGCAAAAACTCTCTCGAGATGGTTGAGGTGAGGCTCTGACCTCGGTTGGGTACTTTTCGCATGTTTTTGCAACTCGTGGGTGACCATCTGGACACCACCGTGAGATTCTACTCTTCTTCTTGGTTTGGGAGGAGGGGACACACACCTGGTGGAGATCTGCACTCCACAGAGAGCACTTTTGATTGCTGTCAGATACATGTAGTTCAGGAAGAGGTACAATATTTATGAAGTTTAGTGGAGTATAAAAGAGCAGAAAATAGACCCACCATCCTCCTTAACCTTTGACCTGTGACTTGTGTGCTGTAGAGAAATATTCATTCAGTCTATAATTAGGCTGTAAACAGGGTCCGTGGTCCATACTACTTTTAATGCACAGCTGGGTTTGAAGACATCAACAAGCCGAGTGGAAATGTAGAGATTAAAGGAGGCTGGAACAACATCAGAAAATCCATCTTTAATCTTAATCTTCAGCTTTTGTCCTGTCAGACTGAATTCACATCAACTGAAGCCTCTCTCTCTCTTTCTGTTCCTTCTTCACATGATGCAGCTTAAATCTCAGATATTATTATCTATTATATAACTTTCCTAGTTTAGTCTGAGGCGCCCCAGAATCAGACTGGGGCACACTGTTAAAGAACAATGAATACAAATGTGTTAAGACATTTAAACTACTGGTGATAAATGAATGCCAAAGTAACTTTCCGTACTTAAATATCAAATCACATCAATAAATAGTTTTGATTAGAGACGACAGACTCCTAACCGGACACGTAAAAGGCCCCCGACTTCTTCTGCATACGGGTGCAAGTGATTACCCTGAGGTTTTAGGAGGAGCCCTTTTTGAGGGGGGTGGGGTGTGCAAGGGTATACACACATGAGCACACACACACATTAATTGTGCAAAAATACATTTGAATTCATATAGAGAACATTGTGCCTGGTGCAAGAAAGAAACAGAAACAATAATGTTCAGCTGAAGACTACCGCAGCATAAATAGACCGTCTGCATATTAGACACAAAGGGTTCGAAATTGTTACACACAAATAAACAAATAAACAAATAAACACGCACGTTGACAAGCGCTTGACTATTATCTTGTTATTCTTTCAGTTCAGGGATTTGAATATACAGGAAAATGACTACATTCAATTTAGATATTTCAGGGCTGCCCCGAAATCTCTCAGACGAGGCTTTCGAGGAAATTCGAGAAATCCCCCCCCCCCCCCCAAGTCTCTTTACCTCGATTGTCGTTGTGCTTTTGCAATTGAAATGAAACAAAATAACCTTGATATATCTGCCTTTCCAACACTAATAGTCAGTCGTTTCATTTAATTTGGTGTTTTTCGCTCGTGTCTAACAGCACAGAACACACCTTTTCTTTATCTGGGGCTGAACCGCAAAGTGTCACATCTGCGATGTGTAAAACTGTCACTTTTTAGCCGTGTTTTATATTGTGAGCATTCGATTAAAAAAAAGATCCCCCTGGGAGCGAGACCTCCACTCGTCCTGAGAGAGACGGAGATCAACGAGCTGTTGGGTTTCTGCTGCAGGGCCAAGAGTTCTGAATGTCGACACCAGAGGATCCCCGAGGGCCGCAGAAGACTGGAGGGATCTGCTGTGACCAGCAGGTATCATTCAGATATCAGCACTCTATCTATTCTCAGTCGTGTTTGTCCTCAGGGCGGCATGAGGGGAAAAGGTCATGAGGTCATTAAAATGCAAAGGGGTCACCATCTGGAGACACGGGAACATCTGCAGCGTGTTCATTGGAAATGTGACATGAGGTTGTTGAGATATTTATCTCTTGACCAGTGTTTGATTGCTGCTGTTCTTTTGTTTTCATACTTACTTCATGTATTATTCTCTTCCCCGTTCTGTTGTATAAATCGTGTTCATAAATGAATAAAATATGAAGTGTGTGGATCAGACTTCTTGCTATCAAATCAGTTATTGAATTACTCAACAGGCGTCACAAAGAAAAATTACTTCACGCTCTTATTTGATTTATTTTGTATCTTATATGTCGACTGTTGATTGTTTTTTATTGTTGTTGTGTTGTTTGTCCCTCTAATGTGGACACGCCAGCCTCCAAGTCAAATTCTTCATGTGTCGAACACACGTATCTAATAAATTTGTCTGATTCTGATTCTGATTCAAATGTATAAATGATGTGCACAAAAACATATATTTTTTTCTTTCATGACATCTCCGGCTGGACTCAACAAACCGCCACAACAACCACAGCAAAAACAACGGGAGGCAGTTGTGTGGGGCGTGTACGTCGGTATCTCGACATGAACGACGCCATGCATGTGTCGCCATGGTTACTTGTTTATGTTTTGCAACAGGGAAAACTTTGCTGTTGGTCAGGAAGTTTCAGTCTTGATGGGCTCTCTCGTGGATAGAGAGAGAAGTAAGAAAACACTTCTGATACCTAAACATCCGTCTCTCGTCATGCGGCCTACGATGTCTCCAGACGTAAACACCTCCTCTGATTGTTGGTCATGATCAGATTCACCTGCACCATCATCAGTCTGATAACGACATTGCCTTTAAATCCTGTTTTTATTTTTCCCAATTTTCTTTGGGCGCCGAGTGTCATCCTTTCATCTGCCAGCTGTGTGTCTCCTGATAACGCCTGACTGAGCAGTAAATGATGCCTTCATGGTCACATTATCCGCAGCCTGAGCTTTCTTTGATCTGAATCTGGCTGCTGAGCATCTTCTTCTTCCTCTTCATTTCAAGTTGGATGAACTTTTACTTTGAAAGGATTTCAGTGAGGCTTTCGATTAGAAGATGAGCTGCAATTCAAGCAGCCGACGAGGTTGAAGGTCACAACAGCGAGACTAAAGACCCGATGCTCCTCTTGGCCCTGAAGGCCACCATGACAGACAGGAAGACTTCCCTTCAAAATAAGAGCATCTCTTTCTCTCTGAAGCAAGTTTCAAGAGGATTTCAGAGCAGTGAAGTGAAACAAAGACGGAAAATAATCTGAAAACTGCATTGATGATGTGGAAATCAGTATGTAAGGTCAATGAAATTATTAAACAAATAGTTTAAATATATATATTTTAACATGAACAATGCATAACGAAGTCCAACCTGAAGAAGAGATTTATTGCACCGCATTCTGTAGCAATTCTTATTCCACCATCGTCACTGGGCTGGTACGTGAAATATTGAAATATCTCAAATAAATTAGACATTAAAAGAAGATTAGACGTAACATGTTTTACAAATATGACTAAAACATGTATAAAACACACAAAAAAACTTCTTTAAATTCCTCCGAAGCCTCAGATTTTCTCTCCTTTCAGCTAAACAACACACTTTTCCAACTCCACTTCATCTGCACTTAACTACCTGTTGACGTCTGACCTCTGAAGTATGTATACCCCCCCAACTGCAAACGTGGAAAGCTGCTCTCCATTACAGCACAACCGCACAAAGACCTCCGTTCATGTCATTAAAGCAGCTGTTTAAAGTGTGTGTTTGTGTGTGTATGTGTGTGTGTGTGTGTGTGTGTGAGTAGGGGGGTCTTTTTAGCTAATGGAGGGTTGTTTTGTTAAGAGCCCTCGGGGATCATTTTATCAGCTAATCTACGGACGAGTCCTGCAGTCTAATGCATGGATGTGGGTCAGAATAATGACGGAGGCCAATGTGGACGCGCTCGAGACATTTAATCCTCTTATTTGATCTCAGAAACCCGAAATATCAGAATCAGTCCAATTTAAATGTTTTCTCATTCTTAATTCTTATCTTTACGTACCCTTTAGTCTAAAACCATCTTGCCCCAAAGTGTTACAAAAGTGTAGAAATGTCCAACATAAGAGCTAAATCAAGCACAACTGATATCTGTATGTTATTGGTAGCAGCAGTCAGCTGATCCTTTTAGTGTCATTTAGTAAGTATTGTTTGTTTTAACTTTCTAAGGTATGACTCGAGATCCCAGACAGGAAGTGCATGCAGGTGGAGTCTGTGATTTCCTCTGAAGCAACATCATCCCACCTTCAGTAAAAGATGCAAAGATAATGACACGGGTGAAAACGTCTTGATGTCAGAATGATAATAAATGATCCTTGAACATCCTTGTGCAGGTATGAAATGTGTACTGAAACATAGAGGAGATTGGTGCTGTCCATTCTAACAACATTCCTGATTGAACATATCTAAGTTGTAATATCTAAGTTGTAACTCAGTTGGTGATTTTTTATCAACAGAAGCCTATTGCAGGGCCATAAAGAAAAGTAAAAAAGGTTCTTATTACTGACATTGTCTGGACTGAAGTGGCGGACAGACTGGCATCCATACAGCCCTGCAGTGTGCGTGTGTGTGCGTGCGTGTGTGTGTGTGTGTGTGTGTGTGTGTGTCAGCAGCAGCCTGGGTGGTACCAGCCTATTATAAGCATGCTGGCAGACAAAACATGTGAGTGCTCCCTGCTTCATATGCAATAGGAGTGAGTGTGTGTGTGTGTGTGTGTGTGTGTGTGTGATTATAGTTGTATCTTTGTTTGGACCAACTTGAGTTGTAGCCTTTGATATTTTTGGGTTTAGATTGAGCAGTGATGGAAGGTATCTAAGTACATTTATTTGAATACTCTACTTAAGTAAAGTACCTTGAAAAACTTGACGTGGCCCCTAAAAATACTTTATTTTTTACTGCACTACATCGCGTCAAAGGTTTTAGTTACTTTGCATATTCAGATTATTACTAATACATGATGATTATTATCAAGTAATAAACTACCCTGGTATATAAAGCTATTGAATGAGCTCAATTACCCCCTGCAACATTAAAGTGATGAACACATTCACAAATAATCCAATAACATATATAATATATTATTCTGAAGTGGGCTATTCTACATCATGAGTACTTTCACTCTTGGTACTTTAAAATACATTTTAAAGCTAATAGTTTGTTATCTTTAGTAAAGTCTTGTTAGAGAGTATTTCTACACTTGTATATATTCTCTTTTAAGTTTACAGATATACTCAGAGGATAATGTCGGTATATTGTACAACATATATTACCAAACCCCCCAAAAAAGAAGGAATATGTCACATTCAACATCACAAACAACACCACACTGAATTTGAGCTATAGTTTAAATATACAGTCAGCAAGTTTAGCCCAGTGGTTCCCAACCTAGGGGTCAGGCCCCTCCAAAGGGTCACCAGATAAACCTCAAGGGTCACGAGATGATTGATGAGCGAGGAAAGAAGAAAAATACAAGTTCTGATACTAAAATCTGTTTTCCGTTTTTGGACTTTTCTCAAGCCTTTCAATGTTAGTTATGTATATATGTATTTAAATGAAACCATGTGAAATTTGTGAAATTGGGCTATACAAATAAACTGAATTGAATTGAATTGAAAGGTTTAGGAGAAATGCCTCTTTGGTTGGAACTGACAACAACTCAATGTCAACAACTCAATGTCATTAAATACAACTAAAATGTGTTGTATTTTATTGTTGTATTTTTCTGTGAATTTGACTGTTACTAGTAGAACAAAAGTACACTATCTCTCTCTGATTGTACCCACTGAAGTACCTTGGACCTTTGTTACACGAGTGGTTCCCATCAGCTAACAGCCTGATGAGCATAACATCGTTATTCCTGACAGCACTTATTCGCCAAAATAAGTATCAGAATTACACGTGTGCAATGTTGTATTTGGTCAAAATAGGGATTTGTAGTTTTATTGCAACAACCACAACAGTATCATTGAAAAAAACATATGACTCGCGCTTCTTTTAATCTTCTATTCATCATCAGCTGATTATTTTCTTCATTTATCGTTATCGAAAAAATGTCCATTGACCAAACCCTGAACTCATCCTGACTGTGATGCAGCCCGACTCACAGGATGTCGACTCACTCCTCCTCCTCGTCCGTTATCTGCGTGTCTCTGTTCTCAAAACCTCGGTCGCTAAGACAACAACATCCAATCTGACAACCTCCCCGCTAAAAGTATAAACTTCTAAAAGATGTATCGTGCTATAAGGCGAGCCTGTTTGGTTGTTTGGGTGAATGGTTGAAGACATCCGCATGATGTGTTTAGAAGACTCTCGTGCCTGATGTTTATGACACATCTGTTGCCATTCAGTGTTTTCTTTTGCAGGGATTTAATGCCTCCGCCAACCAGTCAAGTTGCCGTTTACACGTGTGTCTGTACAAAATGTCCTCATTTCCCCATTTTACCCTCTGAGACACATTTAATTTGCATAACAATTCTCGAGTTATGTCCAGAAACGTGATATGTGAGGTCACAGTGACCTTTGACCAACAGATTTGAAGAAGCACGCTCACGTGAATGGGATGGACGTGTGAGGTCATAGTAACCTTGACCTTTGACCTAACCCAAAAACACAATGCCTTCAGATCCTGGCCTATATGATTATGCAAGACTACCTGATATACAAAACAATGAAAATCAGCAAATATTCACATTTGAGACCCTGGAGCTGTTAAAAGTTTGACTTTGATGATAAATCAATTATTGAAAGAGTGACAGATTCATTTCTATCAACTTATTGATTAACTGACGTGGCTTTGTCCATTCAATGGAACTTTTTTGGAAGAGAAAAATCGCTGAAAGCAGAGAACAGATATGAATGAGTGGTGCTTTGGACTCACCCGGTTCGGGCTGGGTAGTTCCCTCTCTCTCCCAGAGGAGGGGTCTCTGTCGCCCCGGGATGAAGCCTCTCAAGGTGGTCGAGAGACACTTCTCCACCTCCTCTTCCTCCTCCTCCTCCTCTTCTTCCTCCTCCCAGTTCCTCCTCATCCTCCTCCACCTCAGGGTCTCGTGCTCTCACCTCACAGTGAGCGCTCACCAGTAAACCCAGTACCAGCACCAGTCCTCTCACTGCCATCATGTCTGCTCCCCTCCACATCACCGAGTGGACGCTCCTGTGACCACCAGCTGCTTTTAAATGGCCGGGTGGGGCGGTGGGGGGGAGGCCACACCTCCTTTACTCTGCTCCCCCTCTCCCTTCTCTCTCAACGGGCTTCTCCTGCTCCGTCTTCATTATATTTTGATATGTCATCTATAAATCTGTCACTTAACGTCGCTGCCGGTAAAGATACAGGGCTCATTCTAACCACTCTATATACTGCTGGGTAGCTTAATCCATCATAACTGAATAGCTGACTGTATTTTGTATTAATAATCTGCCGAGTAATAAACGTATTTGAATATTTGAGGAAGAAAAAAAGATTAATTGGAGTGTGAACGAGGCAACAATGAAGTTTAACCTCTTTTATTAATAAACTCCTTTAGTCTATCTGTCTTCATGCTTATCCTGGGGAAGTGATAAGAACAGAGGAAATCCAGAGCTGCAGGAGAAATGACCTCCTTCCTTTCTGTGTGTGTGAGTGTGAGTGTGTGTGTGTGTGTGTGTGTGCGTGTGTTTGCTGCTGTGACGGTATTCTTCAAAGGGCTGTTTGAGGGTTAAAGCATGTCACCATTAAATGTGCAGCAGTGAACTAAATGCACCACACAGGCCCTGATTTACATTTCCGCTGCTCTAAGGCGTGAAACAGGAGACAGAAACTAAACTTCACAATCATTCAGGTTGATCATTATGCAGTATGAAAAACCTTCATTCAACAAGCAGATATTTTTTGATAGAATTTCAACAAACCATCCGTGAGAAGTATTGATGAGAGGTTATTCGACCCAGTAATCATCATCAATTTAACCAAATACATGGTCAGGCGTCTCACTGTGACTCTTTCACAACAGTGAGGCGGATTACGGTGAGTTCAAGTGAACTGAAGTGGAGGAGGAAGAGTCAGAGGGAGGAAGGCTGGCGGTTCCTGTCCCGGCTGAGAGAGACTTTTCCACTGGGAGGGGGGTTGGGGCGGGTTGCATGAATGGGGGTCATTTCCGAGGATTGTTTCAGAGCTGTTTGGAGAGATGGAGGAGAGATGAAAAGTATGGCAAAGAAAGAGAAAGTCAAGAAGGATACTGAAGATGGAAACGAGAGATACTTTGATATATCTACAGATTTGTGGATATTTATCAAATTCCTGGTCAGGGCAAAAATTAAAAACAATATGTCAACAAGACAGCACCAGTGGGAAGTACCTAACTATATTTGCTCAAGTGCTTTACTTCTGTACAATTTTACTTACTTACTGAGTATTTATATTTCCTGCCACTTCATACTTCTACTTCCCTCCATCTCTGAGGGAAATATTTACTTTTTAACTGCACTCTATTTGTCTAACAGCTTTAGTTACTGAGGAACAGGTGAGCATGGAGGAGGAGAGTCGGGTGATCGGGACAGGAGGGAAAGCCAGAGGACATCTGGTGGAGAGACGGAGAACTGCACTCAGGAGGCCCGCTCTGTCCTAAACTTCACATTTATCACATATATATGTCTTCTTCATATTTAAATGTATATTATTGACACTTTCACTTCATATTTAACTCTAACATTAATTCTCCAAAAACACGAATTGACTATCGTTATCGTTCCTTTCTTTAATATTTAACAATGACAAGTTTAAATAGTAACATTATTAAAAAGGCTAACGTTTCAGTTGAATGTTTTGAAAGTAAATGTTTCAAAGTAATATGTAAAAAGATACATTATATATTATAAACAAGCATGTGTAAATGTTTTGCAGTAAAAAAAAGGTTTACAGAAAAATGGTGCACAGTGAAAAGTATTAAAGATAATAGTTTTTATATATATACACTACCGTTCAAAAGTTTGGGGTCATCCAGACAATTTCGTGTCTTCCATGAAAACTCACTTTTATTTATCAAATGAATTGAAAATTGAATAGAAAATATAGTCAAGACATTGACAAGGTTAGAAATAATGATTAATATTTGAAGTATTAATTTTGTTCTTCAAACTTCAAGCTCAAAGGAAGGCCAGTTGTACAGCTTATATCACCAGCATAACTGTTTTCAGCTGTGCTAACATAATTGCACAAGGGTTTTCTAATCAGACATTAGTCTTCTAAGGCGATTAGCAAACACAATGTACCATTAGAACACTGGAGTGATAGTTGATGGAAATGGGCCTCTATACACCTCTGGAGATATTTCATTAGAAACCAGACGTTTCCACCTAGAATAGACATTTACCACATTAACAATGTATAGTGTGTATTTTGGATTAATGTTATCTTTATTGAAAAAACAGTGCTTTTCTTTGAAAAATAAAGACATTTCTAAGTGACCCCAAACTTTTGAACGGTAGTGTACATATTTCCATTTCCTGAGGACACCTTGCAAAAACAAATAGCAAATAGACCCATTTAGTCCTGAATAAAATGTCATCATCAGTAGTTTTAATATACAAGTTAGACTAGATGATAGATATTATGTTAAAGCAATACTTCAACCCAAAATAATTTTCTCCATTTCACCTCTAGGCACTATTTAGCAATCTAGATTGTTTTGGTGTGACTCGTATATCGTCCTGGTAATACATTTATAATACTTGAATGGACAATAGTATGTAGTGTACAAAGTAAGATAGCATAGTAAGAACAAAGTGTGCTTTCTTAGTAATTGGAATAAGCCAAAAGCGTAATTTTACTACAATATTATCATATTACCACAATATTATCATATTCATAATGCACCAAAAATATAAAAAATGTAAATGCTAAATGCTGGATGTATAAAGAACCAATTGTTTGTTTACAAGATCGCTAGAAACAACTTAAAGGTGGTGATATGTTAGTATAGGTTTCACAAGTGACGTTTCTGCTGCTCTCAGGTGAACGCGCTGCCAACTCGCATCCATCCGAACTTGGGATAAACACGCGTTTATTTCCAACATTTGGCAGAGGTCCCACCAGATCTCAAAATATCTTAAGCGACGACATCTGCCGAAATCGGTAAGTTCCTTTACTTTGCCGGTTGTTCTCGCATTATAACCTTTATCGAAATGTTACCGTTGTAGCGTCACATTGTGACTAAATGTTGTGTCCACATCTGCACTCCTCTCAGCTTCGACTTCCTGCCAGCAGGTGTCACATCCGATGGCTTTAAACATGGAAAAGGCCCCATCCGATCAGAACCGTGTAGAAATTGGTGACTTGCTGAAGTCGGACTCCTCCAGGTACCTGGTGGAGTCTGTCCTCGGGCAGGGTACCTATGGCACGGTTGTTAAGTGCACGAATGTCGCTGACAACAAGACGGTTGCCATCAAAACGATGAGGCATCATGGCTATTTAGCCACGCAGGCCAGAGCAGAGGTAGGAGAGACATGCACGGCAACGTGTGTTTGTAAAACTTGTGCAACAAAGCTTTGTACAGCTGTTCCATCAACTGTATTTGAAGAAATGCCTACAATACAATACAACAATATAACATCTGTCTGTGACCTGTTGTGTATCGCCAGGTGGATGTCCTGTTGACACTTCAACTAATGGACTCTAACCAAAGCAACCTGGTTGAATGGTACGGAGCTTTCACCTGCAATCAATACGTCTGTTTGGAGTTTGAGCACCTGGACAAAAGTCTTTATGACTTCATGAAGGACAGATCATTCCAACGTCTCCTTCTGAAAGAAATCAGACCCATTGTCAAGGAGATACGTTCTACTGCAGTTCTTATCTAATCAGCATATTGATTGAACATCGTATTAGGAAATGACTGACTTTAATAACTTTCCAGGTCGCCAATGCACTTGATTACTTGAAGGCTGCTGCGATAATACACGCAGACATCAAGTTCGAGAATATTATGTTGGTGAACCACGCGCAGGAGCCTTACAGGCTTAAAGTCATCGACCTTGGCCTGGCCCACGAGGTGTCGGACGCAGCCCAGGGCGCCTGCATTCAGTCCCTTCCATTCAGGTGAGTGACTGAAACCATGTTGGATCTGTCGGGGTCGTAGTAGAGGTCATATGCTTCAAGTTGTAAATAATACAGATGCCTCTCAAATTCGGTTGATGTTGTCATCATGGCGAGTGTGATCATGGTTGTCTTTTTCTCTTCTCAGATCTCCAGACTCTTTTGGGCCGACCGTATACGGAGGCCACGGATATGTGGTCTCTGGGCTGCGTCGCTGCCTCCCTCTACCTCGGATGCCTCCTCTACCCCGGCAGGACTGAATATGACATGGTGAGTACTACGGGTAGTTTAATCATCGGATTTACTTGTGTGTCCGTGTGTAGTAAGTGGAAATATTTCTATGTTCAATGTTGTTGCTAGATTGTTTTAATTGAAGCAGTTGCTCTGGTGGTCATAAAAATGTATCAAGATGTTAATTGGTTGAAATTCGCTGACTCCGTTGGTACTTGACGTTGTGACTTGACGTTGTGTTGCATCTTCAGATGAGGTACATAGTGATTGATTTTGATTGATTGATTGATATATTTATTTGTCGTTTGCCAGAGTACAGGTACAAAAGCATCGAAATTACAGAGGGTGGGATTGAAGATTGCATAACAGCATGGGAAGAAGAAGAAAGGCCAAAAACCCCGAACCCCCGAGAGGGCCCCGAGGGAGAGGGCAAACACAGAGCAAAAAAAACACATGACATTAGCACATAGGCATATATATTTAGAAACGGGAGACTCAAGGTCATCCATCGGACACGCTGCTCACCCCAGGACTGAAAACTGGCTATTTTTTCCAATATGACGGCAACTCCAAGAACCGTATCTGGAAACTCAAGGTACCTGTCACTTCACCACGACTCTGACCTTGCTGACTTTCTCTTTGTCCGATTAATTCTGTCTATGTTGTATTTCTAACATACTGTAGAATATGTGGGTCTGTCTGCCTGTTTATCCACATTTACTGCACTCAGAATGTCATTTCTAACAATAACACAATCTCTTCAGACACCTGCACAGATCTTTCGTGAGAACGGGATTCCGTCGAGAGAGAACAGGTTGAAGAAAGTCAGCTCGCTGTATCAGATCTTGAAGGTAGCTGTTGTTATTTTTGTATTATTCACTTAAACAAAATTCTATCCTGGAGGTGACTGAAGATATTCCTGACCGCTGTTGTTGGTTCTTCATTTTCCAGACCCAGCACTTCAGTAGTAAAATGACGGTTGATAAATGTGCCGAGTCAAGTGACAGGATTCTCTTTGGGGACCTCCTCTGTGGGATGCTTGAGTTTGATGCCGCCAAGAGACTTTCACCCCGTCAAGAGCTCGAGCATCAGTTCACCAGCATGCAACACATGGCCAGCAGATACCAGCTCAGCCCCTCGTAAGTTGATGTTCAGATTTCAGTTTTTAAACTTGTATTGGTGTGTGTAGAAGAGAACACTTAATCCATCCTACTTTATTTGAATGTGGGAGTTTATTCATGTAATTTGTCATTTGTTTGCAGTGTACGGTCCTGTTGTGAGATAATGGACCTCGGTCAGAACCAAGCAGAAATCAACAAGATCCCGAAAGACCATCCAGCTCCGTCCACCTCAAGTGTCAAAAGAAAGATGGCTGATGATGACGACTGACCACCACCAGTTGTCCCGTCCTAAAACAAAGGGTTCTAAAAAACTCTTCATCTCCATCCACCTCAAGCAGCAGCAGTTGCTTCCCACCCAGCGTCAAAAGAAAGATGGCTGATGACGACTCTGACCACCACCAGCTGTCCAGTCCTAAAACAAAGATTTAAAAAAACTCTGCAGCTCCGTCCACCTCAAGCGTCAAAAGAAAGATAGCTGACGATGACAACTCTGACAAACACCAGTTGTCATGTCCTAAAACAAAGAAGGTTCAACAAAACTCTGCAGCTCCATCCACCTCAAGCAGCAGTTTATTTTCACCAAGCGTCAAAAGAAAGATGGCTGACGAAGACAACTCAGATTTTTCCCCTCCTCTTCATAAGCATTTGATGTTGTTGTCACCGGTAAAATAGCAATAAAATGTCAAAAAAATTCTTTATTCTGGTTCTATAATTTCATAAATACAACAAACTATAGTCCCTGTATATATATATATATATATAAAAAACTTGTTAAGCTGTGATATCAAATATCTTTTGTGGCTCCGGATACATTTTATCATTAAAAATGACTGGTATGTCTACCTCGATGCATGATGCTTAAAAAGTGAAGAAGGGCTGAAGAAATGCAAAATTAGATGAAACCAAACGGTTGCTTTGATCAATTTATTAAACCCAATAGAACCTCTTACAAAAAGGTGATTTAAAAAAGTATTTATTGCAAGAGAAACAAGCAAAGTTTCATCAACTTGAATAATCCTCACTTCAGCCTCTCTGCATCGGCTCCGTATGCTCACGTAGTTGCATAGTTTTTTACGTCTTCATCTGCTTTTGTTGTTTCAACCAGCTGTCAGGTTGTGTGTGTCGTGTTACAGAAACAACAGCAGGGCTGTGTGTGTGAGTGTGTGTGTGAGTGTACATTTCACCAAAACATATTTAGCACAAATTAAAAAAACATGAGTATTCATCATCCAGCCTTCATGGACAAGGACCCACTCACTGTACATATACATTCATTTTCTTTCTAAGCAAACAAAACAAGGTAATATAATCATGCATATTATATCCCATTACTACCAATTAGCCCCCTACAATGTTATACACTTCCTTGAACTAAATTTAAAACATATCATTCAACAGATATTCCAGTTGGATTAAAATACAAGTGTCAGTATTCTAAACCCTTGATGAAAAAACTTTAATTATTATCATTTAATTATTTCATCAGTTGTTAAATAAACAATTGACCAATTCTAGAAGCTGCGCATATTCAGAGAACCTTTTTTTAAATGATTATTGTCTTGGAACAAACTTGAGTTTTATTGGCGTTTTCGGTTGGAAAATCCAATTAAAATCTAGCGGAATCTGGAAGGGAGAAATAAATGTAGAATAAGGGACATAGCCTAGCAGTAGCATGACCGCCTCAACGCACATGAATATGTGTGTGTTGCCCTCACCACGGTGTCTTTGCATGTTTCCACGGTGTAACTCTGCAGGAGACGGGCAAGAACCGTCTTCATGGTGAGGACAGCGTAGCGCATCCCGACGCAGTTACGAGGGCCGAGCCCGAACGGCATGTACGCGTACGGGTTCACCTCCTCCCCACCGGCTTTACTGAACCTGCACAGATGGGCACAAAGATACTCCTGAGATCATTAAGTCACAAAGATGCTCCTGAGATCATGAAGTCACAAAGATACTCCTGAGATCATTAAGTCACAAAGATACTCCTGAGATCATTAAGTCACAAAGATACTCCTGAGATCATTAAGTCACAAAGATACTCCTGAGATCATGAAGTCACAAAGATACTCCTGAGACTATTAAGTCACAAAGATACTCCTGAGATCATTAAGTCACAAAGATACTCCTGAGACTATTAAGTCACAAAGATACTCCTGAGATCATTAAGTCACAAAGATACTCCTGAGATCATTAAGTCACAAAGATACTCCTGAGATCATGAAGTCACAAAGATACTCCTGAGACTATTAAGTCACAAAGATACTCCTGAGATCATTAAGTCACAAAGATACTCCTGAGATCATTAAGTCACAAAGATGCTTCTGAGATCATTAAGTCACTAGGATCGTAATTTATTTATGTGTGCATTGTAATGCATTTGTGAATCGTTCTGCGTGCATATGTGAATCTAATTTATTTGTAATTCCTTCTGTGTTTGCATTTGTGAGTCTCTTTGTGTGCATTTGCAATTATTGAGACTGATCTGACTCCATAATTGCCCCCCCACGGCAACAAACCAAGTTATAGATTCATGAATGAAGAGAATGTAAGCTTAGTCCAGTGCGTGTTTACCTCTCGGGTCTGAAAAGCTCAGGTGAGCTCCAAAAGCGCGGGTCCTTGTGCATCAGGTGCACTGGAATGGTAACTAGGGTTCCTTCAGGGATGGTGAGGCCGTGCACCTGGGCAGTTTTTTTGCACACCCTCTCAAGCCGAGGTGCAGTGGGAATCAAACGCTGTGACTCGGACAAAACATGGTCCAGGTATTCCAGACCGACTACATCCTCGTATCGGAGTGGAGCCTACCGGGCAAAAAGATAAACAGGGGAGGATTAGAATAATTACGCGTGGCAACGAATCGCGCGCAAAATGACACGTACGTCTCTCGGTAGGTTGCCGTCGATTTCCTCGTGCAAGGTCTGCAAAGCATCAGGGTTGGTGGCCAGATTGTAGAGGATGTAAGTGAGAGTGGTGCTGGTGGTTTCATAGCCGCCAAAGATGAAAATTAAAGCCTGGGACAGGATCTCATGCTCAGTCAAACCTACAACAATATAAAAGGAAAATGTTCAGCAAGAAAACTACTTTCATGAGCGGAGACGTCATGAAGAACAGAACGTCACAAGTTACACACCTTTACTCGGCTGATCATGTTCACTCTTTATGTCCGTTTCTGGAATCTCGTTCTGCGTCATCACCTGCAGGAAGTCGGCTCGACTCTGGATCAGGACAAAGAACATTGGACACAAATATGAGGGTGGTATCGATCGGACCATTGGACTATTAACAAAAGGTTTGAGATATGCCTTTAAGTCGATGTGACACATGCTTACAGATTTCTCTGGCCCATGCTGGTCTTTAAAGCTCTTGATGATGTTGTAGAGATAATCTATACTGAGACGGGGCATCAACTCAATTTTCAGGAGCTCGAACAAACGGCCGCAAAAAGGAAACACCACTGAAAGAAGACCAAAGGGTTGTTTACTGAAATGTGCATATCTCGTGATTCCAAGGTATCGACACAATAAAATGATCTCTTCCAATAAACGAGGCGAAGGGAGCACATACTTAGTAAAAAGAAAAGCCACAGTTTGAAGTTAAGGATCTTCTTGATGTGAGTATTAATTGGGTCATCTGGATCGTTTATGGCGTTTGACTCAACACTGAAGGAGGCACTGGTCACAACATCTAAACTATAAGGGGCCACGAATCTAGGCAGAAAAAAAGGGAGGTGGTTTGTTATGGATTAGATGACAATATGAAAAGGGTGCCACTTCTTAGTCGACTAATAAGCCATTTTGGTCTCAGTAGAGTTGATTTGTCATTTTTTTAATGCTTTTTAAAGAGCTGAATTACTCCTCCTCCTCAGTAATTTAAAAACACATCTTGAGGCTTTTGTACAAATTATTTTTGGAGAAAGTTAAGTTTTACAGATCTCTATTAGACAAATTGTATGATTGTTAGTCGACATAGAACCTCTCTGGTCGAGGCCCGCCCCAATGTAATGATATGCTGGCGTAAAGCAGATTATTAACATACGCTTTGATATCCAGGGGTCCATCCAAATGTTTTTGTCCAAGTTTTTCAGCGAGTTGGTCTGCATAGCGAGCAACGATGGGAAAAACCTTTCAAAGAAAGTGGTTAAATGTTGATAATGTACATATGCTTTTCTATCATTGATGCCAATTTATTTCATGCGGTAAGACTGTAGAAACACAACTGTAGACATATACTGTCGGCACTAGCAGGGTTCCTACTCTTCTCGTGACAATTTTTTGGGTACTTCTCCAGGACATGATCCAATTGCTATGATAGACACACAAATATGTTCCTCTCAGCGGATGTCCGACTATTGCTGTAATGTATCCATGATACACTTTAGGAGCATGTGCTCCGGAAGTGCCTTAAACTTTCATTCTCTCTCCTGGCCATCAGGAGGCGACTCCTCCAGTTGCGGAAAAAAGTCAGATTGTATAGAAGTCAATGAGAAAATGACTCTTTATGGTCCCAGTCGCTAGTTTTAAGTCTTCTTCAATACAGCATAATGTCAAATTAGACAATGATGGTTCCACTTAAAATAGAATATAAAGCAGGGTATTCTTTATCTTTGGTTCCCTTGTGATTGACAGGTTAAAAAAGAGCCATATATACGCCATTTTTCCTCTAGTGGCACTCGTCCACAGTCCAAATATGGTCACTTCCACAAAGAACACAAGATTTGCCAGGACATTTGCCATTTTCACATTTTGCATGACATGAAAGTTGCGCAGCTGTTTTTCAGCTTTTTCCAGTCACATAGGAACCCTGACTATGTCAAAGGAAGCAGACTAGAGAAGAGGTTATTGAGGTCAGGAAAGGAAACCAACCTGTTTCAGTCTTCCACTGGTGAAGCACGGTGATAAAGTGCTGCGCATTCTTTTCCACCTCTCATCTTTAACTGTTGTAATTCCATCATTCAAAGGTCCTCCCAAAATATTTTCCTGTGAACATGACATCAGTTAGACTGAATGTGACATCACAGTGTGCAACGATGGATATGGATGTCTAAATGCCCCAACAACCAAACTTTGGCTCATCAATGTCAAAACGGGGATGTACAAGTAAGACTCTCAAGTTGAACATTTTTAATAAAACCACAAATGTGTCTTACTCACTAGTAGAATAGTTAAGAATGTTGAGTGTTTTTCCCCATTTGCATACGAAGTTATATGTTGTAATCCTCAAGTATGCTGAATCTCTGACTCTGTAAACTCTAGAATATTACGACACATCCAAACTTCCTCCTGACTTGAATGAGGCATAGTGAGGAACCTTTGTTCCCTCATGGTTCAGCAAAATAAGTTTGAGCTTTGAACTTGCCAGATAAGGAGACTATAAAACATTGCCGTAACCATCTGTCATGATAGATCATTTGCCATTCCATTGTGAAAACCCCTCCCTCTCACTGGGGGTATTGGTCCTGTTTGCTCTGTTTTGTCTTTCAGGCTGTCTATAAGCTGATGAGCCACACCTGAGCCTGGAGGCTGCTATAAATCAGCAACACCTGAAAATTGAGGGGTCGTTCACCTGACTTCCTGGCTGCTCTCCTTTGGCCGAGACTATAGCCTATTTGTTTTGTTTGTTTGTTTGTTTAAGTTGAGTCGTTCTTAAATAAATGTATATTTATCACTTTTAACTTGTCTTGTCTCCCATTCATGTTGCAGCCTTTGAGCCGGGTTGTAACGACCGTTATAAGTATCTTTTTTTCTGTTATTCAAGCTCACCTTCCCCGCAGAGTGCTACAAGGCTCTTTTCCAGTGTTGTATAATTTGATGAAGTGTAAACACGAAGACACAGGTTATAGAAAACTGATGCTGAACTTCCATGTGCTCTGGTGTACGATAACAAGCAACAAGAGGAGTCTCTTACCCTGCGGTTGGTAAACGTAGAGTAGCAGTCCTTCACCATCACAGTTTTAATAATCTCAGGGTCTGTTACCATTAGAACTGGTGTTCGTGCGTCAAACAACCTGCACAACAAAAATACAATCTAAATACAGCCTAAATGAGTTAATAATTGAACATGAACATTTCATTTGAAAAAGCCTCCATATGAGATCAAAGGCAGAATTAAAATATGTGATGGTAAAAATGTTAGCAAATTCCTGAAAGGAAATAAATATATTTAGCCTTCTAGATTTATTTAATGACCTTGTGCTAGTCCTTTACTGAATTATTCAATTTCCCGCAAATATAAGTAAAACATTCTACATTTTGATATTTTACATTTGGATGCTTTGATAAAGATTTAACCAGTTGTAACCAATCTTGTTTTGGCTTGTGACACCTTATTACAAACACCATATGCTAATTACCCTCTGATTGGTTTTAGGAGGCTACTTGGTAGTAGGCTACTGGTACCTTTACTTCATATTTAAGTAAAGGATATGAGTACTACAACTGTGTGAATATGAGACTACTCACCCCCAGACGTCACCGTACTTGGCTTGGCATTCACGGTCAAAAGTAATTAATCCCTACAAGGAAGTTCATTCACAAAAAAAAGTGTAAAAAGATTCCAGACATATAAGCTTCCAACAGGTTCTATAACGTCTGTGTTGTGTTCACGTGCCGTTACCTTTCTAAAGGATGCAAGCGTTCCAATAAACGGCAAGGGCCTTGGTCCAGGTATTTTCAGTTTTTTGAAAATACTATGTGGCCAAATGCCATACCTAAGTTATTAAAAAACACAAAGTTATAGTCATCTCACGAACATATGGATCAATAAATAACTCGTAAAAAACTATACTCACAACAATAAAAGGGCGAAAGCGAGAGCCAGCAAAGTCCAGGTGGTCGCGGAAAACAAGTTAAAACAAACATGTTGCCCGCTTGCAGAGGGAGAGCTGGACGCAATGCAAGTTAGGTCAACAATGAGGAAGACCGTGTGAAACACAGGACCTTAAATGTCCGCTGGTGGGTGGAGCCCACAGACCAGAGCTCCAGTCAGGAAAGTGAAGGCTCGTTATTTCATACCTGTGTTGGAGCACCATAAGCTCAGAGAATAATGTAAAGCTCCATCCAACAACTCAGTTTGGCTACTTAATAAACTCTTATTGTTTCACCAATCAGGAAGCTGCTTCAGCAAACGAAGCCAATTTTTACTTAAATATTCAAAACATTTAAACTCAGCTCAAATTAAATCACATCTACTGCTACTTTAATAGTCACAGCAATGTAAATGTGAATACATTTAGATAAAACGTGTGGTTATGTATGTGTGTGGCTACTATATAAAGATGGAAGAAGACTAATAAAGTCGGAGTTTAGAGTACTACAATGTGTTCTCCTTGTATGTGTTACCCCACGAGTTTATCCCACTCCTAGAAAGATAGTTAACACAATCACTTTCCCTAACGTTAAGTTACAACGATAAGTTACGTCTGGTGGCGCAAGAAAAACAAACGTGTTTCAACATTTTTGAGCTTCCTCGTGCACCGTAGATAACCCGGAAATGCATCAACAACCAACAACCCTTCACGCCAGCACCGGCGAACTCTCACGTTGGTCTTCGTCTTTTTAAATAATCTAAATTGAGGCGTTTGACCCCCTTGTCGTCGGAAGGCGAACTGCATTTGTCGTAGTTAGAAGGCAAGGTAAGACACGAAACATAAATACGCCTGTAATGAGTATGTATTGATGCCATTGTCCAGCTGCCCTTGGTCGGTAACGCGCACACACACACACACACACGCGTGCTCTGTTGTGTTCACGTAGGGGTCATATGTTGACTTCACGGAAGTAACGTAAATAAAAGCCTCTTCGGCTTCACGTTAATGATGGAAGTTTGAATGGAGCAGGAACCTGACACCAGTCACATACTGTCGGGAAAAATCCCTGATCAATAACCCTCCAACACTTATTATTTTAGTACACTCATGTTCTATATTTTGAATGCTTGTGTATTCAAATCCTCACCATTTAAAAATGTGTATGAAACATCCTTCATTTTGCGTGTATTTTGCATCCTATTCTTTAGTTGTTTCTTGATATTTCTTAGTTTTAATATTAATTTGGTTTATTGTCAAAGTGTTAAGTTGTATTGGGGTATGTTTTGATCTTGAGTGAGTTGATCAGATTCTCCACAAGGTTGTTTTAAAACATATGCCACTGTTATGAGGTATTCAAAGAAACATGACCTACCTTTTCTAACCATTAAACACATTTTGTCAGTTACACAATACAATATATCTAACATGTTTAATCTGGTTCCGAAATTGCAGGATAAGCACACATGGAATAAATAGATTAAGGAATTCCAAGACCCAGATATGGTGCAACATTACTCACTGATATGGTTGACACTTTAATAAACCCGTGGTTATCATTTACACCTGTGCTTCTCTGGTTGTTTTAAGCCTGTTTAAGTGCATCACGGCAACTATGGATATCAAAATAAAAAAAGGTATTTTGATAGATGAATACAATTTATGGCATTATGAGTAGGGCTGATAATGAGGATATGGAGTGATTGTGCCACAGCTGTCTGGCTTAATTTCCCGACTACCCCAATTTACACAATCCTTGCAGGTGTTGGAGATGTGACTGGAGAAGGCAGAGTGTGTGATAGTCACCATGATGACTCCACTGAGCTCTGATACTTGCGTCAGAGTTTTACCGTATTAAAACTTATTTATGTGGCTTTAAACCGGTTATGCTTTTATACTTTTGACTTTTTACACAGTGACCCAGAGAAGATAAAGCTGTCTGATGTGATGCACTGCTGTAAAACTGGCACAATCAATGACTTATCATGCTTTAATATCATTCGATTACTGATTGTTGATCTTTGTTGTGTAAAATAGTGGAAATACAATTCACAACCACATGAAGCAAAGGCTGACATGAGATGCTCTCTAAAATTAGTTTTTCATTTATTTTCTCTCTGGTTTCTTTTAAATTCTCCATGGCCGTGTAGTACATCTACTCTATCTTATCTGACTTGCTGCAATCCAAATATTATGACTTTTTTATGACATGGAGGTTTCATAAAGCCCCTCCGCTGATGATCCTCCCCAACAGGTTTCTGCTCCTACGCTGACAGCTCTGACCTACTTCTCAGAGCTATGTGTGTGTGTCCAGACGGCACACCTTTTGTCACTCTCAAAAGGTGCCGGTGGATTCTGGGTCAAGTTGCTATTTATGAACTACGTTCATTGTTGTTTCCAACCCACCCGACAACCTTTTGTTGCTTCGCTGTCCTCTGCTTTTCCTCTCGGCTCTCTACAGTCGCCATAATAAAAGGCGTAACATTTAGTTTAGCTGCTCAGGTGTCAGTGTCCTGCTGCACATGCTGGCTGACCGGCTCTGTCGTAGCTTACCGAGACACTTGAATGGAGCCGTCGTTGATGTTGTTCACACCTGTGCTTTTCCGATGACGAGCAGCCAAGCTGTTTGCAGTGAAAACGTGACTGTGATACTGAACCTTTTTGTACCGCTGTGGTTGTTATGGTGGTTAATACCTGTTTTATCTTTATATGTTGTAATAATAACTGTTTTGCCCTTTTTTTTTTTAGAAACCGCTTGCCACCATGTTCCTCACCCTCACCCTGCTGCGGAAAGGCATCCCCGGGAAGCAGTGGATCGGAAAGTACCGTCGTCCACGGCAGATTACGTGGCAGATGAACCGCAACACGGTGAAGCGCCTGGAGAGAGAGGCTGAGACCGAGTACTGGATCAGCCGGCCGTACATGACCAGGGAGCAGGAGTACTGTCACGCCGCCGAGCGCAGAGCCCAGATTTGGCTCCAGATCAAGGAGGTCAAATTTGCCAAATTTCCTGAACACAAGCACATCAAAGACCACCTGAGTCATCTCAACATCACCAAGACGTGGTGACAATGCGAGCAGAGGAGCTGCATGCAAGGACTGTCTTCATAATGGGACAATGTCACGTTTATTTGTGCAAAAAAACAACTGGGTTTTGTTCTGTGTGTCAAAGCAACACTTGTCAGCTGAAAAGCTCCCATGAAAAGTTGTAAACCAAATCTGTAATTGACCTTTTTAACTCTGCTTCCATAAAACAAGTGTAAACTGTTTGTCCTGAATCCACACCACTAAAACCTACTCGACCCAGCTAATCTGTGAGTCCTTATTTTAGCGCTCATTAAAAACATACTTTCAAGTTGAGAAACCCACCGGTTAGACAATCTCTACGAATGTGCTCCATGAGGAGGTTGGGACACATTTATGTAATGTTATGACTGGTTAATGTCTAATATGGATTTAGCTGTTATACATTTAATGTATTAAGAGGCGTGACTGTCAGTAAACCCCATCGCTGAAACTAGACTGTTTAATCCTTTTGAAGTTTTTAAATCCTCGAAGGTTCGTGGAAGCGCGCTCACTTAATGCATCTCATGAATTGTGACTTCCCCCTAGTGGGGAGCATTGAGATTCTCTTAAATCTCAGTAATGTGCTTCTGTTTGGAGAAAAATAGGCTCTTATAATACCTGGTAGTCAGGACATCTGTAACCTGTTTACATGATAGCCCACTGTTATTACATCACCCCTTTTCATTCCAACACTAATGCAGAACGACAGGAAGAGCCAGCAGGTGATAGTCATCTGCTGAACTTGAGTTTTATTATAGTTTAGCATTTCTAGAATGGATCCGTGAACATGAATATCTTGTCTTTTATTGGTCTTAAGCCAATGTGTGCGTCACTACTTCGGACAAAAAAAACATTTGACCTTTTCCACTGGTCACAGAGCACTGCTGGTTTACATAGTTACCATATACATCTGAGACAACAGGTGTACCCAATAAACAAGAGAAACCACAGGTGAGTTTAACTTATTTTTCTTTGTATCCGTTTTTATACTGTATTTGTTGAATTTTTTGGGGGGGAGGGGTCTGGTCTTTCTCTGTGGGTCAAAAGTAATTGAACAGGATTAATGAGCCAGAGGGGAATATGCAGTCTTAGAGCAAATTCAACTGCAGGAGTCCAAGAGAGATACAAATAGATATTTTGTTATTGCTGCTCCTTTTGGGGTACCAATTAAAAAAACCAGACCGTATAGAGAGTAGTCCATGAACAACCTTCCAACAATCTTCCTGCTTTGTTACTCACCCCAAACTGAAATAAGCCATTTAACACAATTGAGTTTTATTTTGCTACATGATACCTGCCTGGAAACTTTATAACAAAAGAAATAAATAACTAAATAAACATTGTCAACAAACAGAATAACAATTTACATAAATAATAGTCATACACCATCATAAGCTTTGTCTCCACCATTAAATCACATATAGAAACTAGAACGGGCACTCGGTAGAGCGCATACCTTCGCATATCACAAGATTGGGCATTGAATTATGAACATGTTGGCATTAGTTGCATGCCAATTGGATACAAATTGACCGTGCTATGGTAAAAAGAAGATTTTGACCTATCCATGACCTTGACCCCGATTGATCCCAAAATCTAATCAAATGGTCCCCGGATAATAACCAATCATCCCACCAAATTTCATGCGATTCGGTTTAAAAGTTTTTTTGTTATGCGAATAACACGCATACAAATAAATAAATACACGGCGATCAAAACATAAGCTTCCGCATTTTCAATGCGAAGGTAACCATATATGCAAACATTTATTTAAATGAGTTAAATTAACAGAAAAATGGATTCTGACCGGAAAACGTCCAAAAAGTTTTAACAATGCCTTTTCTAATCGTACCATAGACCCATGTTTTATTTATGGTAGCTACAAGTTGTTAAACTGCATCTAAAGAATCATTTTAGTTGAGTATAATCTAAAACATACCACTGGAAGTATAATTTAGCCGAAAACTGTGCGCGTGTCCAGCAGGTGGCGCTCCGGCTCCTGTTCGGGAGACGTGCGGAGCCGCGGCCCCTCCTGCGCGGGTTTTTTTTGCCGAAGCGCTGTTTTCGTCTCCTGGATGATGAGGTGCGTATTCAGAGGCACCAACGCACCGCACCAGGCTGAGGAGGCAGCTGACGAGCAGAGCAGACGAACCAAACGAGCTCCTCTCCGAGACATCCACGCACCGTGCCAGAGCCGCAGGAACCATGAAGACCAACGGCAGAACGAGGAGTAGAGATTCACCCGCAGGCGAGACGACTGAGTGAAGGGGCGGGATGGCGGGGGGTCGGAGGGGACTTGTGGCCCCGCAGAATACTTTTTTGGAGAATATCGTCAGACGGTCGAACGGTAAGGATGGAGATGGTTACGCGTGCATTGGACTGGAATACTTGAGGCAATATCTGTCTTTTCAGCCGCTCGCATCAAGCCAATCAACTAATTAGCGAAATTGAAAACAGCAGGAGGCCAATTAGTGATGGGTCACTCACCTGCAAGTGCATGAAAAAGTTAGTTTTTTCATTGAGCCACGTAGAAGGAAAGAAAAACTACTGGAGTGGTTAAAAAAAATCCGTTAATTATTGTGAATAAAATGTAGATGAATGAATTTTCGGACAAAGCTCCTTTTCCCAATCTGCGCAGCAGTACACGGAGAGCGAGAAAGACAGCAGGTTACGACCATTACACGTACTTAGCCTTCTGATTACATAAGGCCACTGGAAGTCATGCATGTAAACAATGATATGGTGTCTGGGTTATTTCTACAGTGTTAATGTGAACGTAATATAGGCCTACTGATTAATGTCATGTAGGATCATGTTAGAGACCAATGCCTTTTGATTTCACCATGATTCCCCTTTTATTGGTTTGAGATGAATTCATCAGGATTTTGTCTTAGCCTTTCAAAAACATTTCATGCATCATATTAACCAAAGGAATCAGAATAATTGTTAATAGGAGGCCCACCAAACCTCAAACTGGGCCTACAAGCACTACTGTTCCATTTGAGGATAATAACCACGGAAACTATCGAGCCCTGAAAGACTTTCTTCCATCTTCTTATTTCCAGTGAGAACATAATCACACATTACCAACCCAACGAAGAGGAGTTTGACGTATTATGGAACACAATGATGGTTGAATAGTTTTCTTAACTGTAATGGCTTTCATCTCACCTTCTAAAAAAATAAAGCACATATTTAAAATAATAGACCACATTTATCAAATAATATTTTTAAAGGTAAAGGGGAAGTCCTTTGGTAAAATTATGTAGGCTAGGTATTTCTCTTTACTTTATTGTTTTTCAGCTTACTCAGCAAAAAGTTAAATGAGATTTGTTTTGACCAATGAGTGCACTGTCTGCTGTGCAGGTGTGAAGACGATAAACCTCGTTTGAAAGCTGAAACTTGCCAAAAGGTCTTCTAGTATTTTGGGGCATTTGCGGTTCTAGTAATCCTTTAGCCTCTCTGTATTATTAGATCCAATAGAATGTGACAGGTGGGACTGACACTGGACAGCTAACTGTGGAACAGAACCAGCAGCGCAGTGTGTGTGTTTGTCACGAACCACATGCAGGGCCAAACACCAACTAATTGGTTTGAGCTATAATTACCTCTTCCTTCTCTAAAAAAAAAAGGCGTTTGGTTAAATTTAGGTTTGGAGTTAACTTGTGTAAAATACGGTCAGCTCCCCCAGAGGAGGGCTTTGTGTCTGTGTATGCACTCCTTGTTCCACACTGTCAGTCTGCCTCAGTAGCACATTAAAATGTGTTATGACGGAAGGGAACAACGTGTTTAGAAAAGATGAATACATCTTGCCAGAGAGACGCTTTCTTTATAAGAACACTGCTAGAATATGAATCCCTTCAGTGCACTATATATATTATTAAAAAGAAAAGAAAGGGGATAATCCAAACTTGTAAAAAACAATAGCTCATGCCCATGTTTTTCCTATGACCTTGGGCGGGCCGTGGATTAGCGAGAAGTAAATCTCTTGCAAACTAGAAACAAAAGGGCAAAGACTATAATCTGCAGGATGAGACACAATGGAGTGACTTGCGAGAGACACGGTGCTGGTGCATGGGAGCGTTCACAAATAACGAGATGTTCCTTTGGCTGTGACTTTCAAAGTTCAGGACTAGAGTGGTTTCTTTTTTGCCTCTATTTCAGATATTCATCTTTGTGTCTAGACGTTGCCACCTCAATTTAACTTTCAATACAAGGAACATCATACAAAAGTCAGTTTTTTCTCAGAACTTTTACTCTTTCACATTCTATTTGAGTGAATAATGTAGAGTGAACGTGGACAACACCAGGGACCGAATGTGAAATGTAGCCAATGAGCAGAAAAAAGCACCAAGGTGACGCTCAAAATCACATTGTTGGTCTCATACATTAAACTAGTCATACACTGTATATCTGTAATCTAAAGGTCAGCTGCATGCTGAAATGTTAAGAGGTGAGCAGCAGCAAAGCAAATGGAAGCAGGTGAGGCTCCTGCTATGATTAGCAGTTGTGCTCAGAACTGCAACACCGCTGCATGTTTGAAAAAGTTCATTCAAAGTGTTTCAACCTGCAATAACTTTGTCCAGGTACTGATGTGTCAGGAAAGACTGACACATCATTACCTCATGTCGGACTTAGATTATTTACACATTCATCAGCTACGGAGCAACAATACCATTTGAAGTTGTGTTTCTGGCTATAAGTCACATTATCACTCTGTTTTAGCCCTGTGCTTTTACAAAATAGATCTGGCTCTTTAAGCTGGTTTATGCTCCATTACGTTCACCAGTCGATACTGTCTTGTCTGCTGTTTGGTGCTGAGCAGGTAGTGTAGGTTACAGTGTTTTTTTTTTTTTTAGAGCTTTCTTCCTGAAAACGGCTGTGTAAATCAATAGTATTTATATTTACTTTGAATGGAACGACTACATTTTATTAAACTTTTTAGCTCTATGCAGATTTCTATTCACATTTTGACCACGATTACATTGAGCTTGTGGGTTTTTGCTAACATTTGAATGTGCAAAACATGCCATATGTTAATTATTGTGCTTCGTTTTAGTCCATGACATTTAAAAATCGATGACTGCAGATTGCCAATAAGGAACACTATTTGATCAATACCCCTTGCTAGACAATTGAAATTGATGAGAAACACAAGGACTCACAGTTTCCCCCACAAACACATGAAACAGTCTGTTTAAAATTCAACACACCAAGAGACAAGATGTTCTTGGAAAAAGTACTATTAATGACCGACTACTAACACAAAAGTCAAGAGAGCAGATATATTCTACGTCAGCAAAGCACTCGTCTTTGGCCTACATTTGTACCACGTGTGAGTGTGTGTGAAGGGTCGTAGACCAGCATGGACAATAATGCAAATAGTTTGAAGTGTTTTAGCCCTTGAATGCAGAGTTAGTCTTTTTATAGATAATTACTAAACAAACACACCTTGTTTTAGTCAAATGTTTCAAGAAACATTTTAAGTAAACATATATTGCATTAAAGGATGTTAAATCAAGTGTAGTGGCCATCATATTCTCAGTATGACCACTGAAGCATTCGATTTTGTTTTCGTTTCCTTGTAAACTTGTGTTAAGAATATATGAAGAAATCCACAAACAATGAAATGCTTTACCATACAAAGGTTCACGGTTTAGACACACGCTTTATTTAAAATATACTTTCGACTTTGTAGCTCTAAGGCCATTTTTAGCTTAATTTTGCCTGCCCATCTTGTACAGCACCAAATGGCGGACAAAGTTAGCGACTAACATTCGCTGAAGCTAAATATATTAGCTAACAGAAGTTGTTTGAGAGTAAAAGAAAGTTAAAAGTAGGGTGAATATCAGACTTTAATACATCAGATGGACACAAACGTGAAGACGCATGACTCCAGATGAATGGTAAGTTGCTCCAAGGCTGCCGAATGTGTAAGTTAGCAAACAACTGCATGTTAGCATCAACGGTGACGGCTAGCAGAGTGTCGGCTTGTTTATAAATGTATCTGTTTGTTCAGTGGCACAAAAAATGATGAGCGCAGCTTTAGCATAAGTCCACAGTAGGCTAATGGTAACGCCTGTTTCTGTATTACTATATCACAAATTAAGTTTTTAGCGTGTCGCATTCAGTTTCGCAACAGTTTGCTTCATTCACATTGGTGTATTGTTTATTTCTTTGTTGACAGGTCTCATTTCTTTTGTCTGACATCCAACAGATGTTTCTCACTGTAATCTGTTAACCTTCTTTCCTTTTCAAACATTTCAGTTTGGACACTGTCACATAAACAGACAGGTACTATCAAGTTTAGTTTGGTGTGCTGCTTATGTTTTCCTCACAGTTTATCTCTTTGTAAACACATTTCATTCACATTGTTTTACAAATTGATATTTTTATTTGATATGAGGTGTCAAAATGAGATGCACAAATTATCAATACAGTCTGGGATAATTGTCATTAGAATCTGAATATGGTGTTTTTAAGTATGACACTTTATTTCTTATAAAACAAGGCAAACATTGATGGCCTCTTTTTCATGTTCAAGTCATTCTCATAATCAGCTCAATAATTGTAATGTATGTCCTCGCCAGATATTTGAAACAAACCTTCATTTGTTTTTAGTCGAAGCAATATTACACATATTTTTCCATGGCAAATACTACAAAGTGTCATCATTTGCACGTTTGTTTCGATCATCTTTAGTCCAAAAAGCCAGCTGTTAAGAAGAAAAGCACCAGCCTTATCTTTTAATGTAAAACAGGAAGTGAACGCTTAAGGTGCAGCGTAGAATCGGACATCATCGAGCGGCCGAGGGTGAAGGAACACTACGGGAGACGAAGAAACCCAACTATTGTTATGTTGAGTTGATTGTACACGATTATACTTGTTAATATTCCATTTCTGCCATTAGATCCCCCTTAATGGTGCACACTCCTCCATGTCCTTTTTAAAATGTCTGAGGTTTAAAAAAATAGGACCGAAGAAAAATAGGCCATTAAAAATGGACGTACAACTAAATATTTTAATTTATTCATATTTTGACTCTAAATTTAGCTTGGAGGCTTTGTGGACATTTTAATATGCCAAATATGCAATATGAGAATTAATGTACTCCGTTTTCATACACATAAAAGAAAATCGACGACCATGGATATTAATATTTGTAAAGTTTTGTGCCAATAAAAAATAGCTAAATAAGACAATTTAATTCATGACAAACACAAGTACTGTTTTCCCAGAAACATAAATGACAGCTAACTAGGCGTGATACATCATCTATCTAAGCAACACACAAGAGGACACCACAAGATGGTGAGTAACGAGCTACTACTGATAAAAAAGTGAAGGGAGCAGATGTTTGGATGTTTCCTACATAAGCAAAGCATTTGTTTGGCCAACATTGTCTTTCAGCACCTTGTGTGTGTGTGTGTGTGTGATGGGCTGCCATCATGGACACTAATCTTAAAAGTGTATTTCCTTTTAAAGGTATATTTAAATATATAATGGCCCTTACATTTGCTTTGTGGTTGTGTAATAACTGTGACCTCTTTTCTATTTTTTCAGTTTCAGCTCCACCAATTACTTGACTTTAACTTAGGTTGAATGAGACCTCAACTGTTTAAGCTTTGGTATACTGTTTTTCTTTTTAATACTGCAACCGGTTTGAGTTAATTTACCCTTCTTCCCCGTTTACTTTCGAACAGACACCAACTTTGTCTTGGGAAACGCCCAGATAGTAGACTGGCCCATCGTCTACAGCAATGATGGTTTCTGCAAGTTGTCGGGGTACCACAGAGCAGAAGTGATGCAGAAAAGCAGCACCTGCAGGTAGGAAAGAGGCTCTGTGTGTCTGAGACGTGTGACGAGAACAGTTTTTTAAATGCTAAAGAAATGAGATGCAGAAATGTGATGCGAGAACATCTTTTGTTTTACTCATACAAACACATTTATTTGGAGAAACTGAAAGCTAAAATAATCATGCTGCAGTTCTAGAGCAGAAAGAGGATAATATTCTCTTTACGGCTTCTTTTCTTTTATGTAATAAGTGCCTGCAGTAAATGGTTTTGTGGAGCTCTCGCTGAGAGTCAGTTTATTATAGACCTTTTTTTCTTTAATATATCCGTTTATTTGTATTTAACACCAGGCAGAGCATCCTTATTTTGAGGGAATTACTAAATTAATGAGCTGCAGGTCTATACCGTGTCCCGTGTTTGTTCTCACGTTAGCGGCTTTGAACTCTCTCTGGAAAATGTTGGCTTATTTTAAGAGAAAGTGGAAACGGTGCTGAAAATACTCATTACATGGGACAAATGCACATGTGCAGTGTTTTCATTATTTTGCATGATTCCTTATTGATTACTGTAGCAGGTTGAGAGGAAGAGTTATAATGCATCAGAAAGATTGAAACTATTTTGAAATCACACAGTGAGATTTGATTTTGGTTGAATCAGTCCGTTGTGGTCAAGAGAGTCTGCAGTCACGCCACGTTCATCATCTTAGTTTAGTATGTTTGGATCGTAACATTTTCTATTTTCTAACGGCACTTAACACAAAATACATCTCGGCTGATGTGAACGTCTTGAGTTTTGCAAGTATTTAGTCATAAAGCAAAGTATTGTGCAAACGGACATTTTCATGATGAAGATGTTCTGATGAAGTCAAAGGATCACCAAAGCTATTTCAATTCATCCTGAGGGGGGATAAATCCATTGAATAGTCGTTGAGGGATTTTACTCAAAAACGCAGATTTCAACGTTATGGTAGCTCTAGAGGAAAAGTCAGGCGATCCCCAGAGTCCTCAGGGTTCATCCTCTGGTGAACATGGACGTCTGTATCACATTTGATGACGATTCATTGTGTTGTTTTTGAGATATTTTGGCTAAAGTGCTGGACCGACCAACTGATGTATAGCAATGCTGCTCACTGGGCTACAAGGCTATGAGGAACCGCCAAGCCTTTTGGTTTATGGGTCTTCATTTCAAACATCAAATAAAGTTATAAGCTCTGTGTAGCAACCATAATGATGCCAGTGGGGCCACAGGTGATAACTTCATGGGGGTTTCTTGCACTCATAGTGACAGAAAGTGAAATCACAATATATTCTGCTATGTTGAAGTGAATGAGAATATCACCCAGCGTGAAAAGGAATATAACGTTCCTATAATTTAAGACAGATAGAAACCGGTTAAAAGACAAATCTGTGATGTAATTGGGCTGCAAGGACCGAAACGGCAACGGTCAAGTTGTTTATAGACGGTGTCGACGGGGCGCTCGCTCCAAAACTGTTTGGATAAAGGAGTAAAGAGGAACTCTTAACTAACTGTTTATTGTTGTAAGCGTGCCAGTACGCACTATATTAATAGAATCACATGGAAACAGTTGGTGCTGCCAGGTTTTAAAAACCGTGGGAGATTTCTTCTGTTGTGGAAGATGCCGTATGTCACAGCCAGCATTGAGGACATTACTTATTTAGACCCTCGGGTCCCGAAGCAGAAGCTCCAGAACACTTGCCAATACAAATATTGAGCCGTGTGTATTACGATTAGTAATTTTTAGGATATGAGATGGAGTGAAGTCATTTGTTTATCACAGGAAAACAAAACTTCTGACTTTATTTGGAATCCAAATAGAAAACATTAATCTTTTTAGTCGACATGTTAAGTATTCAGATGCAATTGTTTTAATATGTAGAACTATTACCATATATTTGAATCGATTTAACTATGCCGCTAGCGAATATGCCTTTGTATTGTGGTATTGTGAAAAGAACAATGAAAGTTCGACATTACGTTTTTTTTAGTGCTGTGAAAAATAACGCGTTAACTCAGTTAATCCAATTACAGGTTTAAACTGACTGACTGTCACCCCCAGGACTACCACCTCTTCTTCCACCTTCCTCTCTCCTCCTTCTTCCCGCTCCTTCCTCTTCCTCCTCCTCCCTCTTCCTCCTCTCCTCCCTCCCTTGTTGTTTGTTTTGTCTTGCAAAAATGTTGCACCTTCCACCAAAAAATTCTCGAAAAATTTGTTCTTGTTTCATTCAACATTCAATAAACCTGTTTCTGATTTTTTTTTTTTTTTTTTTTTTTTTTTTAACGATTCGCAGAATCTTCTTTCAATCCGTCTTGTGTTGGTCGTTGTTGAAAAAAAAAAACAAACCAAATTCCTTCAATTCAATCACTTACACCGCTCTCCTGTCCTCTCACATGCACGGTGTTCAGACGGTCTGTTCATTCCTTCCGATCCTTCCCCTACGGAAGGACGACTTTTACTTCCTGTAGATCAGGTCTCAACACGTCGATCGCGACCTGCCAGTCGATCGCGGCGTAGTGTCGGTAGATCGCATGACATTAAAAAGATTGGCCCGCCCCCTGACATGTTCTCTAGAGCACGTCTTTGTTTATTAAACTAAACGTCTGTTGTTGATCGTATCTCCACAGCAGCATGTCATTTCTGTCTCTTCGCGTTGCGTTAACACTTATCGATCTCCGTCTGGCGCGCCACAGAGCTCCGTGCGCGCGCATCGGGACCGAGCAAAAAAAAAGTCACTTGTCAATCTGTCCACCTTTAGATTTTATCATGGTGGAGTTAATGGTTGACAAACAAGAGAAAAATGCTCTGTTTAACCCTCCTGTTACCTTTACATTTACTAACATATTTTACCACATTAAAACCTCCAGAAAATTATTAGAATTAATATTGTTTCCCAAGTTTAAGTGTGAAGTACTTTATGTTTGTTTGTTGACTACCTAAATAGCCCTTTAAATAAATAAAAAAGTTGATATTTCTGATATGTTTGACACAGTGAAAAACAGCCTGGGGTCAAATTGACCCCAAAGAACACCGACATTAAACATTGAATGGGGTCAAATTGACCCGAAAGGTAACAGGAGGGTTAAACATTCTGTTTAGGATGAAGATGTATTAATGTTCCATATGGAAGAAAACTGCTAAATAACTGCTGAGTTGCAGCACCATTGTATAGAAGAATGTATAAATGTATATATCCGTCTTTTGTCATAAATCTCTATGTTCTCACAAAATATACCGAGAATATCGGTAATATGTGATTAATCATGATTAATCCACAAAAACCTGTGATTAACCCGATTAAAAATTGTAATCGTTTCACAGCCCTAGTTTTTTTATAGGCAGAGAAACACGGAAATGAATCAAGTAAACAAACCCATACTTTAAAGTCCACAAGAGTAACAAATACGATATTAACAGTACATTGACTGTAAGATTGAATTATTTCATTGTTGCAGCCTAATAGCATCAAATTAACCTCATCTAGTTAGCAAAGTAGCTCGCTTGGTTTGCAAGAAAACTGCTAACTGAAAAACTAAATTCACAAATCACAATATTATTTGTTATAACTAGAACGGGCACTCGGTAGAGCGCATACCTTCGCCGCAGCCACTTTTTGGGTACCTTTTCATGACCTTGACCTTTGACCCGATCGATCCCAAAATCTAATCAAATGGTCCCCGGATAATAACCAATCATCCCACCAAATTTCATGCGATTCGGTTTAATACTTTTTGAGTTATGCGAATAACACACATACAAATAAATAAATAAATACACAGCGATCAAAACATAACCTTCCGCATTCTCGAATGCGAAGGTAAAAAGGAGGTGTGGCGTCATGATTGTCAGGATAATGCTGGATTCAGCCTAAAAGGACTATTCAAGTATCGTTACTGGGAAGTTTATTTACGAATGACGGCAAACAAGATGGTTGCTGCCGTATCCGGGATAGAAGTGGAAACATCTATCCAGTGTGTTGTTGATTAGTTTATTAGCTTGGTCATAGTTTGGATCGATACCAGTTAAACTGTAATGGAACTGTGGTAGTGGTACCGATATATACTCCTTGGACACATGTTTGTGCATCTCCGGTCTCTCTTTCTGTATTCTCCATCTCATTTCTGCTCTTGAATGTGCAGCATAGCGATTGAGCATCGCCCACCGATTACCAGATGGTTATGCTGCTCGCTAGCAAGTAAAATGTATATATGGGTGTCTTTGTACACCTAGAAAGTGAAATAAATACATTAAATGTTTTAGCCTATTTCATTGCATCCAGTGTTTCTGACGTTCAACATGTATCTGCGAATCTGCAGTGATTGAGTTTGGGCCTCCCCATTTTCATCAGTTTCAAAGATATTCAGAGGATGAATGGCAATAACTTTATGGTCCCTTTAATGTTTTATCCAGCTGCATCGTCAGGTCAACATAAGTTAAATACTTTTCTTCATTATTGTAAGTCGGTTTGGATAAAAGCATCTGCTAAATGACATGTAATGACCAACCACCTGCACAACTAATGGCATCTCCCCTCAGCTGCAGGCACTGACGTTGGCATTTAGCGAAAAGCCGATATGACAAAGTATTCTCCCGTGTCAGTTCCTCCCTCACATCGTTTCATGTATGATATCTCAGGAATGCCTTGAGGGAATTTCTTCAAATTTGGCACAAACGTCCATTTAGACTCGATGATGAACTGGTTTTGGTGGTCAAAGGTAACTGTGACCTCTAAAAACCCCATTGTTGGACATAACTGAATCATTAAAATGCTAATTAAAACAATTTACACGGAAGTCTAAGAGGATAACATGATGAAGTGGTGACATTTAGACCGGACGTGCATGTAAAATGAAAACTTGACTGGCTTGACGAGGCATCCAACCGTGAGACTGTAATTCTAGTCTTACATGAGTCCTAACTCTTCCACTATAAATTATGCACATTCACAACATCATATTTGCCTTCTCTGTTATAAAAACACCTGTTTACTCTCAGATAAAGGTTTATTTTTGACGTTATACATGATTTGTACCGTATTCCGTACTGTATTTCAGCAGATGTGTGCGGATCAAAGATGGTATTTTCGTCTTGGCTGCTCTTACTGTGTTCTGCGTCTCCTCAATTATGCATATGTTGTTTTGTTCGATACTGGATCCTGTAAACATCTAAAAAGCGAAGAAAACATAACCTGTGCCGATTTCATCATGCATGACCAGAGTCGTTTGAGGAATTGTTTTTCTTTGAAGCATATCACATTCCTCCTGTCTCAAAGGAAGAGAGAAGAAGAAAGAGGGCACATTCACCAGT